>NW_005842284.1:635347-639758 GCF_000455745.1 Alligator sinensis | reverse complement strand
AGGGAATTGAGCATGGGTCTCCTACATCCCAGGCCCTACTCACTGCACTGTAGAGTCTAATGACTTTTTAATTAGTTCCAACAGGAGAGCTCGAGTGTTATGACCCCTCCTATGGAAATGGGTAATGAGAGTTCGAGAGGACCAGGCAACATTTCAAACTCTTTATTGAACAACACAATGCGAGTCCCAAAAGGTTGACTCACTGGATGATGTGACAGCAGTCAGTCATGTGTGCTTACTATCTATTGGGCAGTCCAGCATGGATGTAGCAGCAGTGGTCTGGCTCTCTTCAGCACCAGTGCTCCCTCACTCAGTTCCCACAGCTTTTAGTCTTATAACCACAGTGATCTTAACATTAAATGTGGACCACAAACAGTATTCAACATAGGGTCCAATATTCACACAATAAATGAAACTTATTAAGTAACCAGTAAGTGTATAATGGTGATGGTCTCAGAGGTCTGTTACTGTCCCCAGCCTTTTGTCTTGGTGTGAAAAGGGTATCTGAGTGACTTACTTAACTAAAAGTTGCATAGAACTCCATGCAGAATACAATTTAAAGTAAGCATATGACCTACGCAAGGTACTTACTTGACCCTGTAGAGGTGTCTTACCCTGGGTCACAGAGGTGTGTATGGTGTGGCCTGCAAGGGGACCCCTCCAGACCCTTTACAGCGATGTGAGTTTCCATTAATCATAATTTTTCAACAAAAAACATTTTGTCACAAATCCTTGACTAGCTCTAAATAAAGAAAATGGGTAGAATACCTCCAGAGGAAAGGATGGGTGGCAATTGAAGCTCACAGTTGCTATAAGTATACTGGTCAAACTGAGCTTTTCTAGCATAAGCACAGGTCAAACTGGAAAAAATGTGTTTTTGTCTGTATAGCCTATTCCAGCCCTCTTGAGCAAAATAAGCTATGGTGGCAAATGTGCTGCTTTGCTGGTATGCTTGCATCTATACCAGGGGCTACTTCAAGCCTAGGTACAGCAGAGATCTCACTTCTTTGCTCCCCTGCTATGATAAGAAAAGATTAGTATAGACCAGGTTTAAGATATTACGCTAATTCTGTACCTCTATTACTTTGGTTTCCTTTTGTGTAAGCATTTTAAAGGGAAAGGTAGGATTCATATCTTCCATTTACACCATTATACATCATTTAAAAGAAAAAGAGATTGGCTTGACCAGTCTCCTCTGTATTTACATTTTTCCCTCTTTGCTTTACATTGCACCATTATATGTGCCACAGCAAAGACCAGTGTATACATGTGTGAACACAGAGGAAAGGTTCATTGCAGGCGAAGCACTTCTCACTGCTGATGTCTTTCTTTTCCAGGAGTATGAATTTATAGTGCTACCCAATGCCTATATGATCCACATGCCGCATGCTCCCAGCTTCGACATCACCAAGTTTCGCTCCAACAAGCAATACCGCATCTGTCTCAAGACCCTGAAGGAGGAGTTCCAGCAGGATATGTCTCGTCGCTATGGTTTTGCAGCTCTCAAATATCTCACGGCAGAGAACAACAGCTAGCACGACAGAACTCGTTTATGGGAAACAGACACTGAAGGGAGGAGCCACTTAATGTTTGGGCCCAGTCTTTTAACTTGGAACTGAAAGACACTTTTTGTTTTTATATCATACCCAGCAGTTCTAACAGTAGAAATCTGAAGTGACATGACTTCAGACTGCTCTCAGTAGTCGCCTCCCTTCCCCACCACCTCTCCACTCCTTCCCTTCCAGCCTTCAGCTTTAGTGTTCGCAAAGGGTGAATAAGAGAGGCTGGACATGCACCTATCATACCGCACAGAGTTGGGAGTGGGGAGTAGGAGGGGAAGGTTTTTGTTCTCAGAACTGCAGAGCAAAGAGAGAATATAGGACTTCATGTTGCTATTTAATAATTCCACATGCTTTTTATCTGTAAAGGAAGATCTTCAGGTCACTGTCCTGTGAAATGCAAATTTACACTACTCTAAAAGGGAACTTTTACCTATGGACTTTCACGGTGGCCCTGATCATATGGATGGCCTTGTTAATGCAGGATGAGCCAAAGGTCTGAATTAGCCTTGGAAATGGAGGGGAAGCATATACAACACTGCACTATAGAGAAGGTGTGTTACTGGCGTAGGCATTTTCATGGCATCAGCTGATCTTTTATCCTCAAACTAATTCTGTTTGATTTGGAAACCTCCACCCGCCTGCCTTTCTGCCAGCCCTACACTCCATTCCTTTTTGTTGAAAGGAAGTGGTCCCCTTCATGCTGCTTGTCCATCCCTAGCTGTAGAGGTCCAGTAAAGAAAAATGGTGCCTCTGCCAGAATGTGAAGGAACCTGTCAGTGTAAGGTCTGTTTTCGCCAGAGCAATTTGTTCACATGTGTCTAGTGAAATACATGGGCGCATTGTAGCCTGTTACCATTTTAAAGGCAAGAAGTGGGATGTTCCCTAGAATGCATTTTCTGCTGGGGTAGTGACCAGCAGGCTCTTTCAGTGCATGTCCAGTGGTGAAAGCATTGCGCCGTGCGCTTTAAGTGGACTTCTTTGCTGAACAGGAAATATAAGCGTGGCAGCTAGACCTCAGTAGCCTGGGTGCTGTCAAGCTGCCTGCTGCAAGCTCTCAGAACTACTTCGTTAAAGGAGTTTATAATAAAAGGAGAAAACTGAGGAATAAACTCCCCATTTTGAGGGGGAGAAGAGAATGTGTTGGGAATCTGAGTGTGAATGTTTGCTTGAATGTGGGCTGGTCAAGTTCACAACCTCAACATCCATAGAAGTATTTCGGAGGGTGGACAGGACATCTAATAAGCAAAACACACACAGAAAACAAGACACTGGACTTCCTACCATTTTCTTTATTGTTCAGTATTAATGTTGTGTTTACATTGGATGAAGAGATGAGGTTTAATGCACTACCCCTTCCAGGGCTATTTGTATTCAGTTGCAATGTTAATAGAGACAGCAGAATCAGCTAAGTGAGAAATGTGTCTCTCTTCCTATCCCCAGTCATGTAGGACAGTTTTTAGCAACACCTCTGCCTGGACTGCAGAATGGATCAACACTGCATTTTGCTCGGTTTATTCTGTTGTTTTCCAGTCACTGGACCCTCAGCCCTTTCTCCCCCGCTAATCACTTTAGATCTCAGTTTTCTTTCTAACCTACAACTCTGAGGTTCTATTTTACAGCACATTCAAGACAGCTAAGCCAGATGTCTGAAGTACAAATGTGAGTTAGGCTGAGTACACTTAAGAAAGGAAATGCAAAACAAAAAGAAAAAGAAAAAACAAAAACGGAAAATAGCAACATTGTTGACAAGAAGAGGGGAGGGAGGCTCTATGTAATTGTGATTTTTTTCCCCCCTGGTATTGTTGGCTGTGTAAGTATATATCACTGTTTAATTTTTCCAAAGTGCTTTTCTCTTTTACTTAATGGCTTTATGAGAAGATTTATATAAAAACGTTTGAGGGGCTGAGCAAAATTCAAATAAACACTAAGCCCTGACTGTGGTATATCAGAAAAAAATAGAAACTTCCCTCACTGCTGAGGGCTCAAATCTGCACTGTATAATACTCTCCCACCAAACGCTCAATATGAGTAAGGGTGACAGAATCTTTTCGTAAGGGAGACTAAGGAGTGATGTGAAGCACTGATTTTCCCTATATGAATTTGCTGGCAGGTCCTTCAGTATAACTAAAGCAGTTTCATACAGCACTGTTTAAATTCGGGATGTTCACTTGTTCTTTGTTTCACAATGATGCCCCGGGGTGGGAAAGGAACAGCATTCTCCATCAGTGTTGGGTTCAGGCTTGAGTGTCCTACAAGGCACAACCTGTAGTACAGTACATTGTTCAGCTATGCCATAGCAACGTTAGCTATGGCTCCAGCCCTGCTCTGTCTTTTGGTGGTGGTGTGGGGTGGGCCAAGTAGTAATTTGTTGTTGGCTTATGCCAGCAGCTACTTACTACAACTCATTCTGGAGGCTCATGTGTGCTAGCTGAGATAAAGATGGGTAGCTCAAAGACATCTACTAGATTAGAGAGGTACAATATTTCTTTATGGAATCTGTGCTGGTTTATTTCCATCCTGCCATATTTATCTAGTGGTTATATAATCCTGTTTTATTATCATTTCACTTAATTTCTTTGCTATCAGATTAGGTTTGCTTACTCTGTAATTACCAGAATCCCTCCAGCACCATACAAAAGTACATTTGTGGTACTCTAGCCCTCTGCTACAGTTGCTGATTTGAATGACAGAATGCATATTTCTCTTAGCAGCCTGGTTATTTAATTCTTCTATTCCTCTGAGCTCTTTGATGAATACCATCTAGACCTGGTGACTATAATAATCTTTATAGATTCTTTCTAGCACCTTCTCTTTTGACACATCAGTCTATGACATTATTCTAACTTTAT
>NW_005842284.1:615610-635316 GCF_000455745.1 Alligator sinensis | reverse complement strand
AAAGAGTGGGTCTCTGGGTTAGGTGTTTGTCCAACCTGTGCTGTGGTGAAGACTGATGCAAATAAACCATTAGTTTCTTGGAAATGCCCTTACTGTCTTTAACTGCTCCTTTTAATCCGTGATGGTCACCTTGTCCCACCAGTTATCTCAGGCTTTCTCCTTCTGGTATACTGAGAACATTTGTTTTTTTGCTTTATATTGTTTACTATTTTCTCTTTAAATTGCCTCTTAGCCCACCTGGTTTTCATCTTATCATTTATACTCTTTTGCATTGGCTTTGACAGGCTTGGATTTCCATTTTCTGAAGGTTATCAATTAGGCTCAAATAACCTTTTGAAACTTACAATTGAATCATGCTGGTATTTTCTTTTCTTTCTCTTTTATTTGTTTTAGTAGGCATACATGATCTCTGTGACTGTGGTATTCAAATGCATCTTCCATGCTGAGTTTAACTATTTTAATTTTGACTTAGGGCATTTTTACCTGTTTCTTTTTTTCTTTTTAAATCCTTCCCTTCAAAGTCAGCTGTCACCATGCTAGTTTTTTATGACATTCCTCTACCAAATGATGTTGGACTGAATTATATTGTGGTCATTATTACTGAATAGATTAACTGCATTTTCTTTTTGAATCAACTTCTGTATGTTACTTGGTATAAAGCTTAGAACAGCCTGTCCTCTTGTGTACTCTAAACTTGTGTTGTTGAGATGCAGTTGATTGAGATGCTGAGAAGTTACTTCTCTAAATTTTGCCATTTGGTAACATTTGCCCGGCCTCTGTATGGGTTACAGCTATTTCCTATCATTATTAATGTATTATGAGAGCAAGTTGACTCTTTTTCTTCTCCCGAACATTATGCCTGCAATATCATTTTCCTGATCAAGAGGACAGAAATATAACCTCATTTGTGAATTTGTATTCTTCTAGTTTGGGATGTGTATTCTGCTCAGCTTACCTCTCCACTCAGAAATTTTAACTCAGTAGATTCACTAGAATCTTTTAAGTATGAGTGCCGCACCCCACCCCATGTCTATCATCTGTATAAATTATATCAAGGTCTGACAGCATCCTGTTGATTTCTGACATTCCACCATGTATCAGTAATGTCTGTTATTAGGAGTGTGTGAAACAGGTCGTATTCAATTCGGATTTTGCCCAACTCAGGGACAGCGATTCAATTAGTTGATTCAGATCACTGTCCCCGATTCAATTCGGCCGAATCTGAAGATTCAGTGCTGATTCAGAAAATCAGCGATTCGGCCATAGACAGCTTTAAATGTTTTTTCTACATACCTCGAGGTACCAGGCACAGCTCATGATCGCTGCGATGCTGGGGTGGATAGAGCGTCCCACAGGGCCACGCCGGGGGGGCGGGCCCCGTGTGCTTGGTGGCAAAAGTACTTCCGGTTCACTTCCAGGTCTGCTGCCAAGAGCGCTGGGGGCCTCCCCACACCTCCTAGGCTCGGCAGTTAGCCATGGGGGGAACTCCAGGTGCCACCCCAGACCCAGAAGGCACCAGTTGCCGAGCCAGCGGAAAGCATGGGGGGGTCCCCCTGCGCTCTGCCAGGAGGAACTGGAAGTGCTTCTGGTCCATTTCCGGATCTGCTGCTGAGTGCACTGGGGAGCCCCCGTGCTCCTGTGGGACACTCCATGCACCCCAGCATCTCAGCATTCATGAGCCGCCTGGTACCTTGAGGTATGTAGAAAAAACATTTAAGGCTGTGTCTATGTCCAAATCGCCAAATCTTTCTGATCTCTCCGAATCAATTTGAAGGGTTTCAATTTGATTTGGAGACATTAAAGGGTCTCCTGATTCGATTTGGAATCGGAGATTTGGCCACCGAATCAGGCCAAATCTCTACCTAATCGAATCGGGGATCAAAGCTTTGCACAGCCCTATCTGTTATCTCAAGTTCTTCTTCCATTGCCAAACATTCTGATTTCCCTATTTTAGCTTGTAAGTTTCCAAATTGGGAAATGTTCTAGATTGTATTTTTACCTCGGCACTTTTTAAATTAAATTCCTTAGCCTGAAACTCTGATATATTTCCTGGAATTTAGCAGTATTCTTGACTTGTCCTATCACTTGTCCTATGACCTATCACTCATTTCACCGTAATTTCCATTTTATCCCTTACTTAATAAAGAGATACCTTTATATTACTGGCATCCTTAGCAGATGGCTTTGTCCTGCCTGAGCTGTCCTTGGACCTGTCAGGTTTCCTCAAGCTCCTACTTTCAATAATTCTCTCAAACCTTGCCAGTTTTCTGTGCCAGGAATCTGGTTCCATTTACCATGCCTGTATTTGGGTTTTTTGTTTTTGTTTTTTTAATGGAGCTCACTAGTATTCTCTTGGGGCCCCTCTACACATGCAGGTAAAAGCACCATGGGGTCTAATGCGTAATCCACACAATTGCACCTCTTGCCATACCATACATGCATGGCAGGAAGTGTGATTGTGGGATAATGTATTAGATCCCATCGCACCTTATTGTTGGTACAGGGGGAGGCTGATCCCGGGCTCCCCATGCACCAGCAAGAAACAAGCTCCCATGGCTGGGAGCCCCCTTAATTGAGGGACTCTGAGCCATGGGGGTATCTCATACATCCCTGGGCCTGGGGGATTGCAGCTACCATGATCTCCCTGGGGCACTGCACCTGCCATTGGGGCTACTGAAACCCCCAGGCCTGGGAGAGCACAGCTGCCACAATCTCCCAGCCCCAGGGTTTCATGTACTCCTGGGGCATAAGCTACAAGAAACTGTGATGGTCTATTAAGTCAGTCATTCCTGTTTTAAAATGATCTGAACACATTGAGTTTTCACCTTTAATATGTGGTGGAGCTACTGGTTTGGCCACAAATTCTGCCATCAATGAATCCAAGGTCCCATCTACATATTACAAATATTGCAGTTAGCTAGCTAATTGTGCAATTGCCTTGAGACCAGCTACACATGCAAAGTAGCTATCATGCCAGGGTTTCATGCACTCCCAGGACAGGTGCACCCCCTGGTTGTTGGGACTCAGCTGTGTCCTGGCACCCAACATCTGCTGCTGCAGGATTCTGCATCCCAGCAGCTGTGGGGTGCTGCCATGACCCAGAGTCGGCAGCTGCTGGAGCCGAGAGTCCCCTCAGTTGCAGAACTCCCAGGCCCAGTTGGGCATGGTGCACCCCTGCAGACCTTGCTTCATGTGCAAATTAAAGCTCAGTAGCAACCAGATGTAAAGTTAGTACACATTTTCAAGGTCTAACCTTATAGCTGGTTGGAGCTTTATATGGCATGATAGCTACTTTGCATGTGTAGCTGGTCTCAAGGCAATTGCACAATTAGCTAGCTAACTGCAATATTTGCAATATGTAGATGGGACCTTGGATTCATTGATGGCAGAATTTGTGGCCAAACCAGTAGCTCTGTCACATATTAAAGGTGAAAACTCAATGTGTTCAGATAATTTTAAAGCAGGAATGACTGACTTAATAGACCATCACAGTTTCTTGTAGCTTATATTTAAATTGTGGACACCATTTTACTTACAGTGGTATGAATGACACCACTGCATAATATTAATTGCATAGTATCTATTGCAGCATAGCAAACACTGTCATAGAGAGAGAACCATGATGATAACTTCACCTGGGATGCAGCCACTATCTCTTTAAACAAGTAAAAATAAAGCCCTAACAGGCGTGAGCCATTAGATTTATATATGCTGTGTAAGAGTACATTTCATGTGATTTTTTTTTTATTAGGTACAATAGTATATTTTATAATTTAATATAAAGTATATATTTTAATGCTCTTGTTTTTACATTACTTTTTATTCAAATACAACTATAATCCCTGTCAGACAGATGATATGCTCTCCATATCTTGACAACTCCCCCATCTTTGTGGCCACCATCTATCTGTCTAATGGCCACTGTCTGTTTTTTAGCTAAGGAAGACTGGCCAGGACTTCATGAGCTGTTGCTTGTTAATCAGCAGAGAGGCATTGCAAGACACTCCCCCCCAACTCTGCTAGATACCATAAGGGTGTTCCTTAGAATTCAGTGGACTATCAACAGAACCCAGCAACTCAGCAAATGGAAGGAGGATCAATAGTTATAAAGGTAAATGAGTTCTGTTTTGTTAGATTGTGAGAGTGCCAAACGGGAAGAACAAATCTGTGGCCATTGCTTTTGTTCCAAAATTTCAAAGCCAATAAGTATTACTTTCAAAATTAAGTTTCTGTATCTCCATTAAACCAGACTGGAATAAATGGGCTATCTGCACGTGATGACAGAAAATAAACTAACATTTCCATTCTGATCCTGAAGATGCAGAAACATAATTGACCGGTAAATGTTCTAACTCCTTTTTTATGCGAGTAGATCATGATTTGTAATTAGACTATAAATAGGCATGCCTGCATACTTTACTGAATGAGGAGGAGTTTTGTATTTATTTATTTATTTATGTTTAAAGGAGAACTCAAGCACCAAGTTTTGAAATGGAAATCTGGGCATGTGTGACATTTATAGTTTGGGAGACCATTTATAATCATAGATCTAAACTGCCATAGCTTTCTTAGAGTCCTCTTTCCACCTGCCTGGCTTTCTCACATACCTGCTCCCAAAGGCAGGCACAGAACTCTCAGTTTGAAACGAGTTGTTATTTGTGGTGGTTAAATTGATTAAATGTTTTTCCTAGGAAAATTTTTCTGGATACTGTGTGCACTTGCTCAAAAAAGTTTAGCTGCTGTGACCTGCTGAAGAAACATTTGTGATGTAGACAGAAGGACAAACATTTATGCATCCTTTGGGCCATATCAGTCTGTTTATCCATACATATTGATGGTTGCTGTAGTGGAATGGTTGACCTACAGATAAAATCAGTAGGCAGAGTTTTTAAACCCCAGGTTACAAATCAATACTACTTTTTGTCATCCCATAGCTTAGTACCCACCATAATGATTTGAATGGTTTATTTCACACATAATTATGGTTTCAACAAAGTGAGAAATGTTCTGTGATTTGCTGGCCCTTCAAAATTCAGTGGAAACCATTGTGGGGTATACAAAAGCAGCATGCAACTCTCAGAGAATCATAGAAAAGTAGGACTAGAAGGGACTTCTGGAGAGCCCCCTGCCTGAAGCAGGATCATCCCTATCCAAATCATCCTGTGCAAATCCTTGTCTTACCTGTTACTGAAACTGCAGTCAGCTCTGCCCCACAAGCAAGGCATAGCAACCTAATAATCAATTAAAATTCATAAGCATTAAGAATGTTGTTAAAATACAAAGAAAAATGGTTCTGATTTCAAGCTGAAACTTTGACTTGACACACTGTCATTACCCTTGACTTGTTTCATAGGCCTCCAACAGATGAGACCAGTTCAAACCAAGCTAAGATGAATATAATTCTCATTTATAGTGTGTATGCGTGCGTGTGTGTGTGTGTGTGTTCATGTGTGTGTGCATATGCTGTAACTATATATATATATATATATATATATATATATATATATTACATATACAGATTTTTATGTTTATATATATATATATATATATATATATAAAAGAATTAAAACTAACTTAAAACACATTATTAAAGTTGCAAAGTCAATCACCCAAAAATGAAAAGTTGCCAAAATGAAAGGTGTTTGTGCAACTTTAATTCTGTCCCCTTGTGCAGCTGTATTATGATACAGACTTTGATTATCTGATCATGTCCTACCTTTTCCTGAAGACTCCTGTTTCATTTAATGCGCAGAACGGATGGTGCTCTGGGAATGAGGTAGCTGCCTGATATTTCTTTTTATCCTCACCAGCATTGATCTCTGAATAATATTTTCATTTCCTTCATTCTGAGGAAAGATAGGCTTTATATTTCAAAGAGTAGGTATGAACTGTGGTTTGGGGGCGGAAAAAAATTGATCAAACCTTATGCTTCAGGTTTTCTGAGTAGATTGTTTAGGGCACCATCCTGTAACCACTTCTTATGTGGGGGGCCCTGCCTGGTCAATGGAAGTTGTACACAGAGAAGTCTTGCAGTATTGGGTCCTAAACATATGTATTCAAAAATTTGAATCTGCGAGGTAAGGAGTCCAAGCAGTACTTCAGCGTAAAAGATGTCTGTCACTCCTTCTTTGAGAATGCTTTTAAATTGCAGCAAAGCACAACAAAAGCCTGCCAAAAAAGCAGATCAATTAAAAAAGGGCCAGTCTTAATCTTTTCCCCTAGTAACGAAGCAGGGGGAAACTTAGTATCTGCTGAAGATCTAGGGTCAAATCCTGAGCCAAGATAAAGGTGAACATTACTTTTATGGTGTGGCTAGTGCCCCCTTTTGTCTGAGCACATTTCTCGTGGATCACTGGACTACACGACCTTCCTGTTATAAGTAATTGTGGTTGTAGAGTTTGTGAAGCTGAGCACTGAGCTTAAATCAGGCCCAGCTCAAAGATTCTTGATTTGTGTTAGCTCTGCTGGTCTCACAGCTGTTCCTCTCATGCTTGCAAGCAAAGGAGGACTGCCAGAAAAATTAAAACAGCATGGTAATGGCAGCAATCAGAACATTCATCCTTTCCAAACTGTTCCCACCTGAAGTCCACAGTTGTTTAGATAATGGCTGGAGCAAAGCTGCAGCTTGTTAGAGCTCTTGAAAGCTTCTGTTTTTGTTTTTAAGGAGGATTCATTGCAGCGTCAGCACTCTCTGGCAATGCTGTAAAACAACTGTAGTCTAAAAAAGAAAGACTAAAAGCTAACCTATGCTGATTGTTCCATCAGCTATTCATCCAGTCCAAATGAAATAACAGCCTAGGGTAGGCAGCAGTGTTATCAAGCTGTTTTGGTTTTTGTATAAAGTCCTAGTGAAAGTGGTGTTGAATTGATTTGTACTTGTGCTTCTCTACAACTTGAAAAGTATTCTCAAAGGAGTGATAGATGCCCCTTATGCATAGTGATGCCTCGGATTTATCAGCAAAGAGGTTCAGAGAGCATATAAACCTTTTGTATTTGCCCTCCTAAACATTACCCTCTGCATGCCATTTATATACTATTACAGAGGAACCCAAAAATTCAGCTATCAAATGCTTGGGATAGGTTGTGAGTTTCTGTGGCCTGTTATGCAAGAGGTCAGACTATCTGCTCTAAAAGATCCTGTCTGTCCTTAAAACCTATCAGTCCCGCTGGCATTAATTCTCCTAGGTCACAGTAAGCTGTTTTGTCAACGTTTGTGTCATTTATTTTTTAAATTTGGGATTTGTTTCAAGTATAGTAAAATACAAAGTGAAAAATGAATGAGTTTTGTTAAGACCTATGATTAGTGGATGGATTCATGAGGTTTCACAGAGGATAATATGCATGGAGATTCATGAAAGCCAGAAAGTTTCCCACATACCTGCTGTCAGGTTTTGTTACATACAATAGAATTTGGTCTTTTTAAATAATGGTTATAGAGAAAGAGACTGTCTGAGCCCCAAAATATTTCACACAAGCTTTCATTGGTTTCATTTCCATGCTCATAAATAAAACAGAGTTCGCAGTGTTTGCAAAACTTTTGTTAGGAAAGGTTTGTACTGTTTTCTTGTGTAATGATTGTACTCAGACATTTTCAGAACATTGTGTGAAGCAAGACACTGAGACTTTCCATACAACAGTGAAGTCAAGAAAATAAGCTTCCCTGTTGTCATTTACTTCTGTGGCTTCACAGGTTTTATTCCTGTCTCAGTGGGTTTTCTGACCATAAGTGTTAAGGAAACATAGCTCCTGTTATACCACAGGGCAAGTTCTTTCTGAAGTATACACCATCACTGGAGCTTCCGTCTTGGAAAGCAATCAGGTGCTGTTTCACATTTGCCCTTCTGGCTCTCGGCATGCCCTGATATGGATTTTAGGAATGTTCTCATTTTTTATTCTTCAAATCTAAATTTCAGAGGAAGCCAAGGGCTTGGAAATCACAAAGATGGGATTCCTATATTTCGATTGACTTGAAATGTATTCCTATATTTGGCATCTTTCTGGCTCCTTACCTCTGTGCCTCTATAAATAGCATTCACAGAAATTATTATTTTGGGTGAAGAGGGGCATCTTGAGTAGTCAAAGGGCATTCCCACGAGGAATTATGCTGTTATATGAGGCCACAAAGCATTCAAAATGTTTGTCCCTTGAATAGTCCATATGTTTGCATGAGTCTTTAATTCAAGTAGTGATGCAGTGGCAAAGCAGTTGAGACATCGTCCTACAGTTCCAGCATCATGAGTTTTAGCTCTACTCCAGACTTATGCTGAAGGCTACCCCCACTTGATGCAGCCGTATCTGCTCATCTGAGCTGGGAAATCAAAGGTGGCCAGATGCTAGACCTGTCACTCCCTTGTGTGCTGTTGGCTACAAAAACTGCTGTGCCTGACGAACTGTTAGACTTGGAGGAACTTTGACTTTTTAATGCCAAGTAAAATTTATAGAAAACCCAACCTCAAAGAGCTTTCCCAATTGACTCAGCCCATTGTAACAGTATTTCTCCTCTTAGTACCCCCAATTATCACTAGTTATATTGTCCGTCTCCCTCCTCATTACATTTTCCATATATTTTTAAGAGAGCATAGCCTCTTTTCACGTCTTGAGGCACTGGTTTATGAATGCTGTGCAGAGAAGCCCTCTCTCCCTCAGTATCTCCCTGAAAAATAGAGGTAACTTAAAACAAAAATTCCATATGTTAGGAATAGGGGGATCAGACTTTAATGTAATACAAAATTAATAGTGCCAAAAGGAAGCCAGAAGATGCTTAGAACCCAAAAGCAATCCTGCCTTTAAAGCTATAACTAATCAACTATTGGATGAGATGCTAGTGTGACCATGAATAGGTCTGGGGAACATAGTAGTGTTGGAAGACTTGAAATGGACCAGCTTACATTGTTCTTTCACACTACAAAAAGATTTCCCTTTCACATGATGGCATAGGTAGCAATGGACAGCATGCCAAGTGTCAGAAGACATAAATATTCACTTTCCTTCCAAGACCATGCAGTATTTCCCATTTAGCAGCCATTTGCCAAAAGTGGTCTCGGCCTAAAGAAGTCAAGAAGTTCTGAGTGCATGTAAGAGACAGCAGATTGTGGTCCCAGTTTTCAAATACATTTGTTCACTTCTGAGTACATCAGGTTTTAGGAGTCCAACCAGAAACTCTTATATCTTCAAGAAGCTGGTCTCTCTGATTAAGAATTTTGGGCAGATCAGTCATAGGTAGGCAATAGCTCATGCGCTGTGGAAATCAAGGACACACCGACGAACACAGCATGCTAACAATCAGGGAGATACTGACTTAAATAATAAAACGATGACCTTAAAATGGCAGTTGAGGCAAAATACTACAAAGGGCACTCTGAATAATAATTTGAAAATATTATTGCATCATGTTACTGCTGTACGGTTTTGCAGAAATCAATATATCAGCAAACACTGTTTTTAATGATACAGGAAAGAAATCTGTAAAAAATAAAAAAATAAAAAAAATAAAAAATAAAAAGGTGGGGTGGAAAGCCTTATGTGTTCCCTCAGGAAGGCTTGATAAGCACCTCACTCCTTTTTGCCGTGACACAGGTAGTTTTTCACACTTCAGGGAAAAACTGGAATTTCATAACCTTTATGGTGAACATTGCATAAAACAACACTTGTTATTTCTTTGCAAGGCTGGACACTGAAGGGTTTGAATCTTAAGATCACAGTCCTGTCTGCATTATCTTACCGGTTGTCTTTCTACCTGAACTAATACTGAACCCTTTGATTTTTCTCCCACTTAGGTGGGCAGGGGAAGGGAGGGAGGGAGGAGGTGGTCCTTAAATTACAATTCATTAAAGGTTAAAAAAAAAAAATCCATCTTTTGTTGCTTCCCTATTCTTTTTTAAACAAGCAGGTTCTGAACAGGTAAGATTCCCTAGAGAGGGCTGATTTTCCATAACCCATTTCCCAAGCACCTCACCCCTCCAGGATTGTTAGACTGAGGCAAGTGGCATTTAACACAAATACTTAGTTTACATGTATGCTTCAGTCTGTGTGTAAGTTTTCTAGGTGATAATTTTATTGGGGAAAATGCTGTTTAGATTGTGTGCGCAAAATAAATGGCTTGTAAATATTAAAAGAAGAAAAAGTTTAATTTTCAGTTGTGCAATAAAATTGTGAAATAATCCTCTCAATTCCTTTTCTGCTGATATCTGACTTGGTGGAAGTTGGTTTCAGTAGGAGACCAGTAGTGTTTTTTCAGATCACATGAAAAACAGTGATGGTTGTTGTTGGAGGGGGATGGGAGAGGCGTGCATAAAATTATTGGTTTTTTTATCATTATTCTTTGTGATTTATTTTCCATTCTTCTTATTCTCTGGTTTGTTCACTCTGACCCTGGCCCAACTATGTAAGTATATAGGTACACAGCCAGTTCTGCAAGATAGTAGCACAATTCACCTGCTTAAAGATAAACCCGTGTTTAAATGCTTTACTGAAACTGGACCACCTTCTCCCCTCTCTTGCTTATGGCATCCTGTTGTCTATAAAACCTCAGACATGTGAGAGAGTGCAGAAGACAGTTCATATTCCACCACCAGCAGATGGGTGCCAGATGACCAAGGAGACTGACTTGATCCACTTCATGGAGACAGATCCAGCTGAGAAAACATTGCTACAGATTGTTGATCTGCCAGGTATATGTGTGAGATTCAAGCTAAAATGAAGCTTCTTTCTTGATAAAGAGACAAAACTATTCAAGCACCAGTCTGAACTCTCTTTAATTGATGTCCACTCTGAGATGTCTCAATTGTTAGAGTTGTAATGAGTATAATCTCACTTTCAGCTAGGGTCTTTTCAGCGGATGAATAATAAGTCTGAGCTACAAGAGACCCAGGTTTGCCCAGCCATCTAGTAGTGCAAGAGTCATGCTTGTGAACCAGAGGCACTTCAATACCCAGAAGGAGTAGAGATGGGAGGAGGTGTGTTGGTTAGCTATTGCTGAATCTTATGTATTTTTACTAAACTTAAAACAAAATTTCCACTGGAAACTTGGAGTACTTCTGTGATGTCAGAATGAAGTTTACATATGGTACGTATATTGTAAGAATGCAGTGTCCAAGAATGAAGATCACAGGAGCAGAAAAAATATAAATAAGAAAGATGTCATTCATATATATATATATATATATATTACAATACTGGACTTATTCCTCACTTTCCTTTGACCTCTGGAGGAAAACAGGGGTCCAAAAAGAAAATAAATATATATAAACACACACACATACACACACACACACTTAAAACTATTGTTACTAAAATTTTCCATTTACTGAAAACTTAAATGTTCAAAATTATTTAACAGCCAGTTTGAGGACTGAGAATATATGGGTGTATTTCTTTAAAAGTACTCGGCATTGACCTAACTGCTCTTGTTGACGTCAATGGTAAAACTTTCCGGTTTGACTCCTTCATCTTCAAAGGTACTACAGGGGATGAATTTGGCCCTCTCTGTTAGATGAATAGACTTAAACAAAGCCAAGAAAAGAATTGCATTAACTCTGTAAATAGCATTTTATTCTTAACAATTTGACTCCCAGGGGATATTATACCTAATGCCATTTCCATTTGAGCCACATTTCTTCCCATTTTTGTCCATATTTGAGGAAAAAAATAACAAGTAGCTTTCTCCCCCTAGATGAGACAATGGCCTTGGATCTCCATGAAACATTCATGATTTACAGCAGGAGTCAGGTTGTAACCTATTCACAGGGTGGAGAAGGAGTGTGTTAAGGAATGCATGTTCCATCAGAAGGAGCTATACCTCACGCCCGAGACCTTTAGGGAGAAAAGGAGTCATTTGCCTCTGGCCACCAGCTGCCCTTCCTGTGGGCCCTCTGCGGCATACATAGTAGCAACATTCACCTTCAAATTGCTTTAAAAAGTATTAGCTAATTAATAGATGAAATACATGGAGGGAAAGTGCATATATTTCATCTCAGGCTAAATTCTCTAAATCAAGGCTTCAGCCCTCATGGCTTTTACATAGGCTGATGATGTCTGGAGTTTTGCCACAGAAGGGACTGCAGAATCAGCCTTCATATCTGCAACACTTCTCTTTCGTGTTTCTGTCCCAAATTTCCACGTACCTAAATTTTTCCACTACCCAACTTTGCCCTCAACCCATTTTTCGTTGTGGAGTACACATTCCAAGGGCAGTTCCATCATGAACAACTCTATCACAGCTTTGTGACTAAGAAATCTCCCATAGAATCAATTAAAAAGAGAGTTCATAGCACTTCTGAAAACGTTAGGACCCAACTTAAGTATCTATGAATTTCTGAGGTTAGCTTTATGCATCCATTTTTTTTTCATTTTGATCTTAGAAAATGTACTTTATATAGAGCCAGATCCAAATCCATCAAGTAGACACCTAAATGAGGCTTGGGCAGAAATTATATATCTAGTTTACAGAAAGTGATCCAGGTCATCTCTCTTCCAGTGCCTGCAAAACCTTTTGAGGCCTAAATTTATTACATGCCTTCATTTTCATCTGAAAGGTTTCTAGATGCTTAAACTCAAGCTTTGAACATATCCGTAAGTGATCTGATTTGAGCAGCCAAGAGCCTCATTCCCATTTGAGCTCAGTTATGAGACAAACTGAAGCTGGGAAGGGCCAAAAGTCTACTCAACTTCTTAATCCATTAGACAACCATAAAGCACACCCAGCTCACACCAGTAACACTGAGTTCACTAAAAGTGCAGGACCCAAGGTGAATTTTAGTAAAAAATCTAGTGGTGCTGCTATCTACCTTTTGTGTAATAGCCCAGTAGTTAGAGGACTTTCAGGAACTGGGAGACTCTGGTTTAAGTTGAGGGGATTCAAATCTATATCCCCTACTTCCAAGGGGAACACCCTAACCCACAAGCCATATACTGGGGTGGGGAGGACACTTTCCACCTATCCTGTTGCTGTTGAAGCTGGACCATTAGGCAGCCACAGGGCCAAAGAGTCCTGACCGGGCCTCACCTCCTCCAGGCTTCACAAAAACTCCTACAGCAGCAGGACAAGGCACACTGAGCATGTGGGGTCAGAAGAGAAACAAAAGGAAGCCTGACTGCAGCCAAGATATAAGGGGCCTTCTTGGGAGTAGGGGGAATCTTGGTTCCAGTCCTCCTGTCAAGATTATATCTTTTAAAACCACCTACTTCCCTCCCCCAACCCTTGTCTCCCCCACTGCCCACGAGCAGGTTTCATTTTCTAGCATGTGCTGGCCAGCAGGGGATACCCAGATTTGGGGTGGGGGGGGCAATGAGGTTAGGCAGGGAACAGGTATTGGGGAAAGGAAAATAGGAACCCATGTGTTGCTGCCACTGTCCCCTGCCAAGCTTGGCACTGCATAACCACAGCCCGCAGCTAAAGCAGGGCAGGAGCAGCTCAGGGGCTCCCCTGTGGCTGGATCAGCTGGGGGTGGCAATGGCAGCACAGGAAAGGAATTGCTCCCAGGTCCACCTCTGCCCCTCCCCCTACACCCCTTCCCAGATCATGGGCTATGGATTCAGTCCCCTTGTTGCTCGCTTTCCTTCTGGATCCATAACCCTTGGCTACCCAGTGGTTCCCCCCCAGATTCCCTACCCCTTCCCCACCCAGTCTGTTCAATAGTTTGGGTGTTGGGACACTCTTGGAATTGGGAAATGCTGTTTTGACTCTTCTCAGGGCAAGGAGGACCTAAATTCTCAGTTTCCCACTTCCTGGGTAAGTGTTCTAGTCATTGGGGCTATTGGGTAGTAGATACCTTCCCTCTGGGCAGTCTGGATCTTCAGTACCTAGAGATTTCTAATGTGAATCTTGATTTCACCTAAGTGCAAGGAGAGACCGACAGGCATTCTGACATCCTGTGCCTCATATTTTTTAGACTTTAGCTGTAGGTGCCTTCCTGTTAAGAGCCTGGGTACTCTACACTGAACTTACAAGGTGTCTAACTCTCTCCATTAACTTTATCAGGAACCCAAGCACTTAATCCTGTCTGTCTGGATCTTCCCTCAGAGTCAAGGTGTCAATATTTTTAGGCAGTGCAATGCCCAAATAGGGGCTTCTACTAACTTGACAAGGGACCAAGGCAAGTTCCTTCAGAGCTGGGAGGAAAAACAGAGATACTCTCCAACTCTGCCAATTGGTGCTACCTAGTAGATGAGGAAGATCACACTGGCACACACAGGCCAGGTACAGACGTTACACTTTTACTGGTACAAGTGATCGGAAACAAGTCTATACCTATACAGAAGTCCGGCACGCAAAATTGATCTATACCTGTAACACAACAGAAGTTGGGCACGCACAGACTGATTGAGAAATGATGGAAGCCAGCCTAAGATTTGCCCCCCACAACCTCCCACCAAAAGGCTTTTTTCTGTTCACTATTAAGTGAGCGGTGTTTGTTCTGCTCTCTACTGATCTAAACTATGCTGCTTACAGAAAACTGAATAATTTAGATTCCGTCTCAGGCTTTTTGAATGCCTGTACCTAGCCATAGAGTGAAAGAGTTAATGGTTGTCATTAACTTGACATAATTAGGTTTGATCTTCTAACTGGGTTTATTCCCTTGGGGTATGTGAGGGTGTCACAGGAAATGTATGAATTAAGATGGTTAGGGTTTTAACATGTTACAGCATAATCAGGACATTGTAAGTGTGAATGAGTAAAAATGGACAAGTTTCTGGGCTCTTGAAAAAGCTTGGCTTGGTCAGGTGATAGCTTGGCTTGGTCAGGTAATAGCTTTGCATTGTGCTTCTTGGCAAGTTTTTGAGGATCAGTTAATAAATCGTTTTCTGAAGGGCAAAAAAAAAAACTGAACAAGATATGTATGGGCTAGTCTATGTGGATCTTACAGTGTTTCCTGCAAGGAAGAGCTGCATCAATGTGCGTGATGCTGTTACGCCTGCTGCAGTAGTTTCTGCAGAATGATTTTTTGGTTTTGGTTGAAAGGTTCTTCCCCTTGGTTTCCCCTGTATCTCTCTCCTCAGGCTGTACAATGGGTATAAGATTTTACTTCTAAGTGTGGAGTACTTAATTGTGCCAAAGTCTGCATAGTAAAGCAGTAGTAAAACACTGAAGCAGGTTACCCAGAGCGGTGGTGGAATCTCCATCCCTTGAGGTTTTTAAG
Organism: Alligator sinensis; assembly: GCF_000455745.1. Lineage (NCBI taxonomy): Eukaryota > Metazoa > Chordata > Crocodylia > Alligatoridae > Alligator > Alligator sinensis. The sequence goes on along the minus strand of NW_005842284.1, from coordinate 620,179 downwards.
ACCCAGCTAGACAAAGCCTTGGCTGGGATGATCTAGTTGGGGTTGGTCCTGCTTTGAGCAGGGGGTTGAACTCGATAGCCTCCTGAGGTCCCTTCCAACCCTCATTTTCACTGATTCTATGATTTAAAGTCAACGCAATTTGGCCAAAATAAGTCTCCTTTACAGCGGTACCATCTGGCTCTTTTTATTTTGTACAATGGACATAGGATCTCTTAGAGACCCTGGAAACAATTCAAAAAATTCTGTCTTTCAGCCAGGTCCAAAGCCAGGCAAAGATGAATCTTTGTTAGCCTTTCCTTGATCCATGATTGAGGAGTTCATTTAAGTTTTGGTCTTGATTTACGTAAGAGATTCTCAACCAGGGTGCTGTGGCATTGCAGGGGGGAGGGGCAGGGGGGGCATGCCTTGAGGTCCCTTCCAGGATGCTGTGGGGTGCCAGGCAATGTTAGCACTGTTAGGTGTGCAAACATGATTCACAAGATAAACCAGAGATGTCAAAAAGGAATCGATAGTGTTAAAACCTGTCTGACCTGTTCTTTGCAACAGGATTCCACTATTATTTTTCTGAACTCAAAAAATGAGTGAAAGCAAAGAGCTGACATTTTCTGATGGGTGCCTTGAGTCCAACGAGGTTGAGAACAACAGATTTACATAATTCCCAGAGATTATTACATCGAGGTCATGAAATTTCATCTTGTAGGTCCCGTACAACGTAATGCATCATGTTCTGCACAGAAATCTTGAGCCATTTCCATTGACAACCTGAATTCTCAAAGACTTAACTAAAAGAGAGAGAGAGAGAAATGAGAGTTACTTTACTACTTTCTAACGTTGGTACATTTGTCCCTCAGCTTGGTTCCAAAATTACTTTAATCAGGGAATAAACACCCCAGTTCAGAAGGCTTGCACACAGCTGCATGTAACAGCAGAGATCACACCTTGAAGACCTAGAAATGCCATTTCATAACGACAGCAGCCTCCTTTTTAAAAGCTCTGTCTATTCTTAAGCCTAAAATACAATATCCCACTCTGCTGTGGAGATCAAATCTTGCTGTAATGGTGCTGTTATCACTCCTGTCTCAGTTATTTTTGTATTCTTCCATTATAGAATGGCTTTTCGTATAGCTGTTTAAGCCAGAAGAAAATCAGCAAACTGAAAGCTTCACTGTACACTTTAAATATGTGACAGCACACTTAACTGGAACAAATTCACCTTTGCTGTAATCAATGTTGTTGCCATCATAGAGATTAATTTTTAATATTTTCCCTGTTATATTGTGATGCAGGCTGGTCAAAAATTATGCAAAAGTATATGTCCTTTCAAGAAGGGTCACTACTCTAATAACTCAAAACAGATGCAGCAGAGCCAACAACATTACTTCCAGGAGTAGTATAATCTGGAACGCTAGCTCCTGTGGCCCCTACTAGGATCTTATCTCCAGTTCCCTAGTATCTGGCATGGAAATGGGTAAAAAGACTTTTGGGTACAGTTTTTTCTAGTGGTAATTGAGACAGTGCCTGCTTCTTTTCAGTTTATTTGCAATGAGTTCATCCCTCTGCTGGCACTGAGGACATTACAGGGGCCTGGAGAAAGAGAGTTGCTGATAGGTGGTTTACTTCTTGACCCCTACAAAGCCCACATGTGGGATGAGTCGGATGTATAAAGATTGTATTTTAAAAGTCCATTCCTGTCAAAAGTGTAGACTTTTAAATAACAGGAGCATGTAAGGGCTACGTTGCTGTAATGTCCTGCCTACATAAACTATCTATCTATATATAAACTATGTATCTATAACTACACTGATGTCCATTAAGATCAGTGGGAATGTTCTCTCCAGTCAGAGGAGATGTGAGATTCCAGTCCTAAGCCTGAAATAGATAACTACTCCCTTCGCTTCCTGTACCTGCCCGGACATACTGTAAGAAACATTGGGTAGGTGCCCCTTTAAGATCCATGTCCAAATTTGATTGTTATTTATCACACCTGCATCTTTGCACAACGTTTGTTTCATGAGAAACAGATTTAAATTGGATGGTTCATTAGTTTGATTAAGAAAAGTGATTAACATGGCAGGGAAAACTTGTTAGTCAAAGATCTTAACCCAGCTGTTCATGGGAAAGTTATAGAGTCAGAGGGGCCTTCACTGCTGATTTCAGCACTTGAAGCACTTTGCTTTACAAGCTGTTCCTAAGCTGAGGGCAGGGATGCTAGACAATGTGATTATTGTAAAAGAATGTCCATCTATTTTTTATTTCTGCATGACTTTGCCTGGGACACAACAGTCTAGGGGTGTGCGTGCATGTGTGCGTGTGCGCGTGTTTGGAAATGAGGCAAAAAAGTAGATGTTGCTTGCTGGACTCATTTTATTGGATGGGAAATCCCAGTGCACAATCTGTAGGTGTGTTTCAATGAGGGTAACTTAGAAATCAATGCTAGTGGTGTTGGGCTTAGGAGCAGTGGCTGAAAAAGTCTTGGCGTATTACTGGACAAGATTAAATGAAAACCCTCAAGCTTCTAAACAGAAACCTATGGGGTCCCTTTAGTTCTAATAATTCCTACAACAATGATCTTGGCAGCAGGAAAGGCCATGTTCAGCATGGGAAGAAAGATTGTGATCAGGTACTATACAATACATGCAATTCTATAACACTTAGGGGCTACATAATCTCCCATGAACCTTGAAATATGTCATATGGTGATGTTGTTGTGTAATAGGAAAGTGTGCCTATCTCCATTTTACAAGTCTGAAAGCTTAAGTGTGCAGATGTCAACTGGCTTGCCAGTATTACGCAGTGAGTCCCTTTAGGAACGTTGCTATTGATTTTTCTTTGAAAGCACATATGAATGGCTATATAAAATGCTAAAATAGACAGAGTCAGGAACAGAATCCAGAGGGCCTAAATCACAGTTCTTGGCCCAGATCACTAAACACTTCACACGTCCTAGTTTGGGCAGTCCTGGATGTACCCAGATATACAGATTCATGGCTGCAGAACCATTGAAATAATACAGAACCTAAGTATACTCATTCCTATTCTAATATAATAAAGGGCTTACTCCGTCCGTCCGTCCGTCCGTCCGTCTGTCTGTAACACTGTTGGAGCACTCTGACTGGTTACTGAAACAACCAAGGGCGGCCCCCCGCCATGATGGCAGGGACGGAGGCGGCAAAGCAGGGATGGAGCCGGGGGGGTGGCAGCCAGGCCAGTGGCCTTTTCTTTATTTTTTGTTATTCAAAATTCATTAGTCATTCTTGATGGGCAATTAACTACTTTAAGTTATAAAAGCTGACTCCTTCAAAAAGGATTTAAGAGAGAAGAGAAATAAGAAAGTTGTTTTGTTTTGGCAGTGATAGTATTTACCTCATTACCTTAGATCAAGGGTGGCCAGCCCGTGGCATGCATGCCACAAATGGCACGGGCAGCCTCTGTGAGTGGCATATGGCAGACTGAGGGAGCAGGCAGCACAGCGACAGATAAGGCAAGAAGCAGAAAGCAGAGCAGCAGGTCAAGCAAAGAGCACAGGGCAGGGAGGAGAAAACAGAACTATGGATTGGGGAGGGGAGGGGGATCAGGGGGACACTTGAGGAAGATACAGAGCCAATTTTTGGCACACCTCCAAAAAGGTTGGTCTCCACTGCCTTTAGCTAGTCCCACCTGATTTTGGATTTTCCCCACAAACAGCTGGGTTAAAATCTTTTGACTAGTAAATTTTCACTGCTACATTAATCGCTTTTCTTAATCAACAGATGATCCAATTTAAGTGTTCTCTTTTATCCATGACTTTTTGGCTTTTCCAAGCTTTAAGCAAAGTGCAGAAAGAGCATTGACAAGAGCTTACAGAATAAGATGCCCTCATTTGGGTGTTAGACTGAAAACCAGTAGCATAACCAGCATGGGGCAGCCAGGACAGCAACCCCAGATGCCAGCTTGGGGTGGCGGGATGCAGAAAAAGAGCAGCTGCTGCCACAGCCGCACAATCACTCCAGCAGTACAGTGGCAGCTGGAAGTCGCCACTGCCTCTGTGCATCTTGCTACCCCACACACCCTTATTACATTTATGCATATCTTAGGTCTAACCATTCCCTTGGGGCCCCTCTCAGCAGAGGAGGGTTCACACTTCTCCTGTCACAGCAATAATTCTAGAAAGGACCAGTTTGTCAGCACTGGGCACCCAAGCCTGAGATGCCAATCTGGGTTACTGGGTTGGAGGGTGGTAGTACCAGAGCCAGGCTTCCAGGTCCGTGGAGTTAAACCCAGGGTCAGAACTGGCTAGCACAGTCCATTAGCAAGGCCAGTCAGGAGCCAGGATCTGCATGAGCACAGTCAGGAGTCAGAAAAAGGCCCTGTTGCCTAGACATGTCTTCTTCCTTTCCCTGATCTTAATTAGTTGGATGGTCAGGTGTTGCTGGCCGGCCAGTTGAGTCCCAGAGAGAACATTCCTATAGTATTGCAAGTCTTAGCTCCTCAGCAGACCTGAGCACTGACAGGGATCCAGGGCAAAAAGATGCAGGTCATGGCACAGAGTGCTGAACTGCGAAGGGGGTTCAACAAGCTTAGCCAAGCCCC
>NW_005842284.1:600278-615599 GCF_000455745.1 Alligator sinensis | reverse complement strand
GCTCCATTCTCCAGTCCAAGCTCTGGGAATGGCAACAAGGATGGGGGGCTGGGTTTTTCTTTTTTTATTTGGGGTGGGGATGTTAAGGAGGCAACCAAAACCTTATCACATAAGGAGAAGCCAACTCAGCCTGCATTGTTGGTGGGAGAGGCTGAGATCAATACTGCTTGTGGCTTCTTTTGGCTGCCCAGGGGTCCCTTCCTGGGTATAGCCAAACTTTTTTTTTTTTTTTTTGCCTTAATTTTTTTGGATGCCATTATCCCTCAGCCCATACCACATGAAGGATCCAAGCGAGAAGGCATGTTAGCCTACCTGCTGTGGGTGGCTCTGCACCTTGGCATTGAGCTGATAGGCAGAAGGGTGTGAGTTAAAGGATGTTCACAGATTCCTCTGGGTGGGCAAAGGGGCCTCTTCTGCTATGCTGTTCTGGGATTTTCTTTCCATTCACAACCCATACATAGCTTAGGTGAGCTCCTCAGCCCATCTGAACTCTGGCAAGGCTCTGGGGCAAGATGATGCAAGGCTTGACACAGTACGCTGAAATGCCTTTAGGCAAACCAGCCTACCTGCTGGGTTGGCTTTTTTTTTTTGTGCATATCTTACCAAGCCCTGCATCTTTCCACCTTGGAGCCCTGGAAGGGCTCTGATGGGCTCAGGCAGGTCCTGTTCACGCATTGATAACTGCAGTGTGATGCAGGGGCCGTCTGGATAAACTGCTACTCTGGGGAGGCTAAGATCCTGTGTTCTAGGCCGCAGGCCTGATACAATTACAATTAAATTAAAGCTACGCTGGTTAGCACTACAGATGAAAGAGACTTGGGCGTCATTATTGACCACAAGATGAATGTGAGCCTTCAATGTGATGCTGCAGCTAGTACAACAAGCAAAATGCTGACTTGCATCCATAGATGCTTCTCAAGCAAATTCTGGGATGTCATTCTCCCATTGTACTTGGTCTTGGTGAGGCCGCAGCTGGAGTACTGCGTCCAGTTTTGGGCTCCACAATTCAAAAATGTGGAGAAGCTTGAGAGAGTGCAGAGGAGAGCCACGTGCATGATCAGAGGTCAGGAAAACAGAACATATGATGAGAGGCTGAGAGCCATGGGGCTCTTCAGCCTGGAAAAGCACAGGCTCGGGTAATCTGGTGGCCACCTATAAGTTTATCAGGGGTGCTCATCAGGATCTGGGGGAATGTCTGTTCACCAGAGCACCCCAAGGGATGACAAGATCAAACAGTCACAAACTCCGCTGTGACCGATTCAGGCTGGACATAAGGAAGAACTTTACTGTCCAAGCCCCTAAGGCTTGGAATAGACTGCTGCCAGAGGCGGTTCAAGCACCCACTTTGAACACCTTCAAGACACATTTGGATGCTTATCTTGCTGGGATCCTATGATCCTTGCTGACTTCCTGCTGCTGGGGCAGGGGGCTGGACTTGATGATCCCCCGGGGTCCCTTCCAGCCCAAATGTCTATGAAATTTATTAAAAAGTGTATTTGCTGTGGATAACAGGATCCTAAGCCATATTTTTCCTTTCCTATTCTGCAAACAGCCAGTATGTTGCCAGCTGGGCATTATTTGATTCAAATGAACAGCATCCTGGCCTAGAGCAAGTGCAGGACAGCTAAGGAAGGTGCCATGGGCCTTGGCTTAGAATGAGAAGTGAGCAGTCCACAGCACTCTGCAGCAGGTCTCCACTGATCTATACCTACATACAGCCACTGTAAAAATGCAGGAGTCGCAGGTCTGGCTGGTTCCCAGTTGCAACTGCCGAGGGGAAAACTTGAGCAAGTATCTTGAACTGTCCACAGGAGCAGCTGGAGTCTCCACCCTGCAGCTCAGAAGAGTCCTGAACAGGTTTTTAGCCATCTTAAACCTTACAGAGAGATGGGAAATGGGTTATAAAATCAATGGAGGATGAGCAGGAGGCAAACAAAACAGGTGACATGGTTTGGCAAGGATGACATCTGTAAGTGGCAGAGAGAAAGGGAGATAAGAACAGACAATATAGAAAAATAGGGTGTCAAGGAAAGGGACAGACTGCAGGCATGGGTGCATGAGACAGAAAAGGCAAAGACAAGTAAAATGCGAAAAGACCCTGGGTCCTCTCCCCACCCCACTCCATTCAGCATCTGCCCACTACTCTGAGCTACCCAGAGGGATCTCAGCCAAGCAGCAACCACCTGACCAACCTTGATAGCGTCCTTGCCCCTGCTAGACCTACTTACCTGAATCACTCTTCTGGCAGCCTTTTCTCCACTCAGGCACCTCAAGTACCCCATGTTCCTCTTGCACAGCCAGCCCAGCACTCAGTCATCCAGCAAGTCTACACACCTTCCCAGTGCCTTTCCCTCCTGCTGTAGCATCCCCAGACAGCTCCTTGTATACCATATTTAGTCACATACCACATAGACCTTTCTCCCCAAAATCGGGCTCCCTAAATTGGGGTGTATGCTGTAAGTGGGGAATCTGATTTTATTTGCTGGATTAGAAACAGAGGGGCACAAAAGCAAGAGGATGCTGAGACTCATGGCAGCTCTTATAAAAATACAGACTATTAAGTGAACAGGGCCATTACCAACAACTTCTAAACTAGCTAGTGTAGTTGTGTACCATCATTGCCCTCTGCTGGCTAGAACTTGTTCAGGTGTGTGTGAGTTTATAAGCTACTATGCATGTCTTTGGTGTTCAATGTTTTCTGCCAGTTGGCGTCACCCCCACCTTCCTCAGAACATTTGAGTGAATGGGGGTAAACACAGTCCTGAGTTTCCTGGTGGCAAGTAGACCAGGGGATGAAGAGATTTCTCCTTTATCATTATTCACTTCTCTCTCTCATCTTTTGTACTTTTGCTTTAATCCTTTTTTCCCCTCTGTTAGTCTGCTTAACATTTGTTTTTCTATCATATATTCACTGCATTTCAGTTGTGCCAGCCCCCATGTGGACATATAGGTCCTTTTACTAAAAGATGAATTTTTAATGTGTTACAACCAACACAGTTTAGAAACCTAGTGCAGACCGATACAGGTAGCTGTATCTAAACACATTTAATGGTTAATATGTGAAGAACCCATACACAGGTTCTGCCACTCTTTTATGTAATGCATCTTTGTCAATGGGCAACTTTCTGGTCCTGCCAACAAAGAAGGGTAAGATAATTTGATCTTTGCCCATAAATATCTTGGCCTATATTCTTTATTGGCACAAATTCATTACCTTCATTGAAGGTACATCAAAAAAGAATATAGCCCATGGTCTCTGCCTCTAAAAATGGGCCTTATTGCTTTTCCCCTACTGCCCCGCTGTGCCCTGCAGTAGAATAACTAATGTATTAAAACTTACTCCAAGAGACAGTTTCTGCCCTAAGAGTTTGTGATCATAATAGGTATGACTGAAAGGAAATATGTTCTAGTTTTATAGCTAGGGAGCCAAAGCCACAGGCAAAGTGAGTTATCCAGTGAACAAACAAAGTCTCTAGCTTTGCTGCTGGACATGTATCAACTTCCTGACACCCTGTCAACACTTTTGCACACAACCACATTAATTTGTGTTTCTGCATGTGGGTGGGTGGCCGGTGGGTGGGTTTGAAGTCTTCTGATTTTTTTTTTCCCCCTCACCCATTAGAAAGGCTTTTGCTGTTTGTCACTGGGTTTCACGAGATTTTCTGCCAACTCGCAGGTTGAGGAAGAACAGAGAAGGGAATCTTTGGATAGCAGTCTACTTCCTGAATCTGTGTACATTAGCTACATGTATCCAAGCTCAGTAACTCCCCTTCCCACGGATTACATTCTTTTAATTTATTTCCAAGCTGTTATGAAACTTTTCAGACATCTTTGTCTGGAGAGCTAATTAACCACCAGGGGAAGATGATAGTAGTGATAAACACAGTCAATATTCTCATATTAGATCCAACTATTATTTCTTTATTGGGTTTTATTCACAATGCTTATCTCTTTAGAGATCTGGGACCCAAGGCAAAATATTTTAAAATGTAAACCTAAAGTGGCACCACCCTATTTATAACTACCTAATAAAACTGAATTAAGAAAGGAAAATTCAGGAGGAAGGGCTGGCAGTGAATGGGAGGCAAAAGTGATCAAAGATATCTTGTTAAAGACCTACAGCCACGTTCTGGAGAGAGCCAGGGCAGGATTCTGAGGGAAGGTGTTGCAAAGACCTGGTCCTTGATCTAGATGGATGTGCCCTAAGCCTACTCCACATGGAGCCCCTGATTGGTGAGCAGACTCAATATAGCCCACTAAGTTGCCCTGGGAAAACTAAGGGAGAAAATCAAGGACCTCAGGCCTAGAGTATTATAATAGGTCATCTTCATAAAATACAAATTAATCTTTATAACCAAGTCAGAATAGATCTTTCTTATAGCTTACTCTATCTAGGTAGAGTTGTTATCTTGGTAACAACTTCTCTGTCTAGGTTGCTATCGTGTAGCATGTGGGGAGGCAGTATGTTCTGGTAGGTAGAGCACTGACCTGGCACTCAGGGATGGAGTCCACTTCCCCCAACTCTGTTGCATGCTTTTTGGTGGAGCTTGAGCTAGTCACCCCACATCTCTATGCCTAAATTTTGCTCTTTACATCATTTTAAAGTACTTTGGGCACTTTGATATCACGTGATAAAAAAACCATTGCTTGTGAGTGTAGTGGGGACAAGACCATAAAGCCAAGCTGGATGAAAAGGAATCTGTGTACAAGCTGTGGCATTGTCTTGTTTAAATCATCGACAGGTGACTTTTCTGTGTCCACCAAATTTAGGCAAAATATAAAGGGTAGGATAATTTGCTCTCTTCCTCTAAGCATCCCAAGCTGTATTCACTGCTGGCATAACTCCGTTGCTTTCAGTGGAGTTACAGCAGCAAAGAATATGGCCCACAGTCCGTACTTCCTAAGGGAGATTTTAGTATTCCCATTCCATTGCTTTTCTTTTAATGCAGTGGAACTGGCTAAATTTAGAATGGCCATTCAATCATGCAGAAGATTTCTCTCATTAATAACATTGCACAGGAGTAGTGGCCTGCTCAGTGTGATTTAATAGCCATTCAAGACCATTAACTGCACAGATCCAGCTTACAAAAAAGAACACAAGGTGGTAAATTGTGTAGAACTCAAGAGGCAGCTGTCCAGCTACCATACCCTGAATGGTCACTGATATCATGATAGTCATATACTTTTAAAAGATCCATTCCTCTGGGAGAAGAAAGCACTTCTGCCGTGGAAATGATTGCTACAGTGCTTTTTAATCTGAAACCTTATCTGCCTCCTTATTGCTGCTGAATTACTGAGTTCTGGGCAATAAAGACTTTTTTGTCCCATGTGCCACCCACTTACGATTTTTAATGTTACCTGAATTGTGCATGTGAGAGAGGGGAGGAAAAGTAGAAAAATAAGTTATGATTAATTGTAGCATTTTGTGCTCTGCCACTAGAGGCTCCTGGAATCTGTCAGTCACCTTACTGAATCGCTGATAGCTCTAACAACCCAAAACAAGGTGAAATTCTGCATCAGGTAGAAAAAATCTCCAAAGGCACCTTGGAAACACTTGGAAGAGACTAAATAATATGTGACACCAACTCATTGTCATTGCAATAAATTTAACCAAGTGACTTTAGTCACAAGAAGGGCTTGAATCTTTGCAAAGAGAGTAAGGACTGAATGCATATGATATTTGGTGACTACAGGTGCCTGGTTTGGGTTACAGAAAGGATCTTTAGAACCTCCAGTCTGACCTCCTGTATAACAGACTGTATATAAAACTTCTTCAGGATATCACCTGCATTAAAACCAAAGGAGCATAGTTTTCAGAGGGCCACTGTTTGATACTTTCTGCAAGTTGTGTCCCTTTAAATGCATCTGAAGCTGCACTCTTCAAATTGCTTGCCACGGTAGGAAGTGTATACCCTAATCTTTCCATATTACAAACAAGGATCATTTGTTAGAAGAAGTGTTCTGGGGAATAACGATTGTAACTGCTTGTGCAGCATCTTCTCTGGAGAAAGCTCCAGGTTTGTGAATTAAGCGTTTTTAACCACCCATCTATGCCTTTTTTAAAGGACTGAAATCCTCCTCACTTGAATTATGATGTGTTGAAGGAAAGATTCCATTCAAGATGGGTTGGCCTGCAGGCTGGTACAGGATTTTCTTCCCAGCAACCGAGTTAAAGCTCCTGACTTTTAGTGAGGCCTCAGTCTAGCACTCAGTGGGAATGTCTACATGAGACACTACTGTGCAGTGGTTACTGTGCATTTATTTAATACTTGTATAAGCGCGTACTAAATAACCAAAGTTACTGTGCAGTACCACCAGCAAACATCTTTTAAGTGACACTACTGCGCAGTAGCTTAATAATACTGAGCAGTAGCATATTAGCGCTGTTTGTGCTGTGATGTGCTACAGCACAGTATTATTTGGGTACTGTGCAGTCAGCGTCTCATGTAGACACACTCAGTATGCACGGTTTGCTTCTACAGATAAAGCTTCATGCTGTATGTTCACCCCTTTAGATACTTAACTACTTGCTGTATGAGGGCAATCAGGTAGTTGCAATAGTGTAAAGGAGTGTGTACAGGATAAATAGGTGACTGAGGACTGTCAATCTGAGCCTATTTTTTTGCAGGTTTGATTGAGAGGCCTTCTGAGATGAACTCCACTGCCAGTTTCCACCCCTGTTAAGTTTAGGAGAATCCAATGCAATTTCCTCTGCTAATCACAACTCTACTGGTGTGGCACAAGGAGAAAAGCACTTTCAAGTAATGACATTCTAAGCTAGTTAGAGCATTTACATCTAGAGGGCTTTGGGTACCTCTAGTCAACCCACTACCTGTTGGCATTTTAAGATGAAATTGAATCATGTTTTATCTAGGACAATATCTAGAGAAGGCTAGGCCAGTGGAGGCCCTTCAGGGTCAAGATTATTTTTAAATGTATCATTTGGAAGATCTGATACCGTCTTCTTCCCAAATGCACGTGTTCTTCTTGGAGCATCTGAGGAAGGCTGCTATTGCAGATTCCAAAACATGTGTGATGTGCTTTCCTTTATCTGGTAGGTGGTACCTGTGGGACATTATTGAATAAGGAGGGACTGTTTCTTTAGGCAGATTATTAGAACAAATAAATGTATTGATATGTAACTGAGAGTAAAGTTATGAGGACAGGTTGGGAGCAGGAGATGTTGTTAGTTGTGGAACAGCCTTCCTTTAATAGACTAAGGAGTTTTGGGAAATAGATACTGCTAGATCCCTTGACATCTAGTGGCTTGGATACAGGACATGCACAAAGTGGTCTGGAAAGAGACTGGTAATTGGACTACGACAAGTAAGAGCTGTTAAAGTGAATTTAGCTATCTGAGTTGAGTGTTCTTTATTCACCTATTGCTCACTACGGGTGCATCCAGATGAGCGCGCATGTGCCTCTTGCAGCATCTCAAACCAGTCTGAGATGCCTCAAGAGGCACACTGAGAATGAAAAAATGCTCCCTGCACTGCATATTTGCAGTGCAGGCTCAAAATTTGATACCTGGAAATCCAGATATAAAAAAAAAACACAGTGGGGAAAAAAGCAGGATAGGGCATGGTCCCAGACTGTGTCCAGAAGCAACCAGAGGTTTGGGTCCTCCAAAGAGACATGCTAGTAGCCAGCCAGAGCATCTCTATGGCTGGCTCTTACCCTGGTGCTGAAGCACGCTGCCTCCACATGCGGGGCAGCCTGGCACGGTGCAGGCTGCAGCCTGACGGGGCTAGGCTCTGTCCCAGGTAAGTAGGGGACTGAAGGTGGAGGGGAGTGGAGCAGGGGGGCTGGGTGCAGGGGGAGCACTGGGTCCCCCGCCTGCCCCCTGCACAGCCCCCACAGAAGCAGCCATTGGGGCACTCATGGGTCCTCCTGGGACAGCACCCCCCGCCACTGCGCAGGGCCATACAGCTCGGCCCAGGCAGCCTGGCACTTGGCACAGCCTGTGCCACATTGCGTGGGCCCAGCTCAGCTTGGCATCGGACCATGCACCTTTCTGCAGCCTCGAGCTGTCACCTGGGGGCTGGTGCTGCTCACGGGAACCACATGTTACACTGGGCTGGGTCCTGCCTGCACAGGCCCACGCACCATTGGGCTGGGCCGGTTCCATGCATGCAGGACCCAGCCCAGTGCAACACACAGTCCCCGCGAGTGGCACCAGTCCCCAGGTGGCAGCCCGAGTGGCCTATGGCTTCAGAAAGGTGCACAGCCCTGCATGGCACAAAGCTGGACCGCACCCATGACAGACTGCATAGGCAGTGCTGGCTCTAAGGCAGCTGGGGCTGTACCACGCCATGGCGGGGGTGGCAGCAGCAGGCCCTGAACACCCCATGACCGCTAATGCTGCAGGGATGAGTTGTGGGCCCTGAAGTGGGGGGCTGGGGCCCTGCAGGGGGTGCATGACGGCCCTGCAGGGGGACTTGTAGGCCCTGCAAAGGGCACGTGTGTGCCATGCAATAGGGTCGTGGACCCTGTAGGGAGAAGCTGTGGCCCTGTTGGGGGGGCAGGCTGTGTGTTGTGGGGGGGGCTGCACCCTGTGGGGTGGGCAGGGAACCCACCCCTCCTGAGCAGCCCCCCTACACAGCCCCCCCACAATCCACCCACAACACTCACATCCCCAAGCCACCCCCACAAACCCCTCATCCACATACACCCCACAACCCTCCCTCCGAATTGCTTTACACTTGTAAATATATCAATAAAACATTGCCCAACTGGTCTCTCTATATATAGCAGTGTTTCATTTTAATAGCGGAAGAACACTATTTTGACGATTTTAATGGGAGAATTTGGGTTTTTTAAAAGAGTATTTGCAATTCGGAAACAAGGAACACCAGGATCTCTGCTGGTGAGGACAAGTGGCGAGACCCATACAGAGGAGCCTTTCCAGCACTGGAGACCCGGATGGAGGGCAGATGAGGTGGCTGATTTCTTGGCCATTAGGGGCCAAGAGGACATGCTTTGACAGTTTAAAGTGGGCCACCTCAGGGAGCACATCTTCTAGGTAATAGCTTTCCAGATGGCAGAGTGGGAGCACCCCATCTGTCTGACAAGGACACAGCCTTGAGGCCACAGGTCCAAGGGGGCGGATGCTGTTGCAGGTGGCAGCAAGTCACAGCCAGGCAGCAGCCGCCACTGCCAGACTGCTGCAGTGGGTAGAGGGTGCAGGGGCCACTCCAGGTTAGGGCTGCTTCAGCAGTCCAGCTGGCACAAGGGCTAGTGTCCCCAGATACCAAGTGGCCAGGCCTCAGAAGCTCCTGCAGGCAAGTAGCCCTGAGCTGCTCACCAGGGCAGGTTTTGATATTGCTGGGGCCAGCACAGGGCAGGTTTTGATACTGCTGGGGCCAGCACAGGTCCTGGCCCCAGGGTCTAGCTCTCCTTGGCTACAGATCCAAAAGAAGCCGGGCAGGGTTATTTTGCCCCAAGTGGCACAACTTGCCCCACACCAAAGTGCAAGTCTGGACCTGTGAGCTGAGGCAAAAATCCCTGGTCGAAATTTGTGCCACTCCTATTTGAGCTGCTGCAAGCAGACATGCCTGCATGTGCAGACGTGCCCTACAGATGTAGTCACACATTTATTTGAACTGGCTGCAAATCATTGGAGTGTTGGGAGGTATTAAACGTAGTATGTAACGGTGCTGTCACACATGCACTTGCACCAGTTGCAAAGCATTGGACTGTTATAACTTACTAAAGTGTGCAAGTCTTACAATAGTGGTTTTCAAACTGCCTTAAATCATGAAAGGTGATCTAAGTTGGTCTAATAAAAGATATCAGATTCACCCAAAGAATCTTGTCTGCCTATGTCCTTAGACCAACACGGCTACAACCTACACCTCTTAAATCATGAAACCCTTTCATATCACTTCTGCTGTGGAACCCCTACTCTTGGCTCCATGGGCCACATGGCCTGGCAATGGCAGTACACCTCCTCCCAGCCTGTTTACTATTACCCTCAATGTTTTTTCAGAATCCCTGGTGACCTGTCATGAAACCCCAGGGCTCAGCAGAGCACAGTTTGAAAACCGATGTGTTAGGAGATAAGTGACACCTGAAAAGGAACAACTTTGCATTGTCCAACACATTAGTAAAACTGCACAGTCAACCCTGACACAACCATAAGACATAACTCCCTAGCCTGTCACAGGTAAAGCAGGATGAACAATAGTAGCCAATGTCCTCTTGCTGTGGGGGTTGTTAAAATACTTTTGAGAGATCATATGCCTCCTGCTACAGAGAAGGGCAAAAATCCACACAGTCTGTACCAAGCGGTATAACTCCTTCCTGACTCCAGATGAGGCAGTCAGCCTGACTCTGAACAGAGGGCTAAAACCTTCCAGCCAGGGACCCCAGGGTTTAAATCTCAACAGGATCATTGGCATGCCCCAGTCAGCCTTGGCTGCAGCCGATACCCAAAGCTTTTGAGAGAGGTGAAAAATACCCCTAACATTTCTAGCAACAGGAGGGGGAAAATGTTGATGGTAGGCTTATGTAGAGTTTAGATTATGGTTTGTATGGCATGGTTTGGAGAAGGATGCTCCTGCCTCAGGCAGGGGGTTGGACTAGATGATTTCTGGAGGTTCCTTCCAGCCCTACTTCATTATGATTCTATGAAATTCCTTCCCGGCCCCATGTGGCAACCAGTGAAGCCAAGAAGCATGGGAAATATCATTAGAAGAACATAGGCATGGCTACCCCTATATCATCCCTGACAATGTTTGTCCAACCTCTTCTTGAACATCTCCAATGCTGGCTATTCCATAACTTCCCTAGGCAACCTCTTCCATTGCCTCACTGTTCTAACAGTGAAGAGGATTTTCCTGATACCCAGTCTAAACGTGCATTGTTGCAACTTCATTTGTTGGAAGCCATTGGTGCATGTTCTGCTCTCTGCAGCAAGGAAGAAGTTTTCTCCCTCTTCCCCTGACTGGTCCATGCTGGGGCCAGGACCAGAAGGGTCGAAGGGCCGGGTGCCACCGCAAGGAAAGCCCAAGAGCCGAGGGCCTGGGGTCCCGACTGGCCTGGAGGTGGGCCAGGGCTAGTAGCTGAAGGTCCTGCGGGGGGACCACACCCGGAAGGGGAAGTAGTTCAGGGAGCTGTGCTGCCTAGTATGAAGGCGGATGAGACCGCCTGAGGGGAGGAATCCAGGTGGGGTTCAATTAGGAGGATTCTGGGGCCCAGGGTGGGGGCCGGTGATGATGATAACATCAAGATGCCATCTGCAAGGCTTGGGCTGTGGTGTAGGGGAGGAATGGAGCCACAGATAGCGCCCCCTGGCATCAGGGCAAGAACTGGGCAGCCTTCCGCTTATTAACATCTATTAATTAATTCCAACAAGGCATGGTGGGCGAGAAGGCGGGAAGTTAGCCCAGAAACAGGTGGGCGGGCCACACTTAAATCAACCCCGAGAAGGCCCCCTGTTACATAGCTCTTCAGAAATTTGAAGACTACTATCATGTCTCCTCTTAGGCATATTCAGCTTGTGGAAAAAGCGCTTGTTTCCTTCAGTTGCTCACAAGACTTGCTTTCCAAACCCTTTATCATTTTTATACCCACCTATAGACCCTCTCTAAATTCTCTATGTCCTTTTTAAAATGTGGACCCCAAAACTACATACAGTGCTCTAGCTGAGGCCTAACCAGAGTCAAGTAAAGAGACACTATCACCTCCCTTATCTTGCACCTAATGCTTGTATTGTTACAGCCCAAAACCATATTTGCTTTTTGTGTGGCTATATCAAACTGTAGACTCATTCCTTCTCTTTAGTGCTGCCATCCAGCCAGGTGTCACCCATTTTACATTGGTGTTTTTGATTATTCTTCCTGAGGTGTAGCACCTTGAATTTGTCAGCATTGAATTTCATGCTGGTACCTCCAGCCCAGCTTTCCAGCCTGTCAAGATCCTTCTGAATTGCTCTTCTGTCCTCCAGCACATTCACAATCCTTCCTAGTTCAGTGTAGTCTATAAACTGGCTCAAGAACCTGTCAATTCCAACATCTAAATAATTAATAAACACACTGAACAGCATTGAACCCAGGATGGACCCCTGTGGGACTCCACTTGAAACCTCCTGCCATTCTGACATGGATTTTTAATTACCTTTTGCTTGCCACTATCAGGCAAGTTGTCTGTCCACCTTATAATAGTTTTGTCTAGTCCACATTTCTCCAATTTTTTTTATAAGAAGATCATGTGGAACTTTTGCCAAAAGCCTTGCTGATGTCCAGGTACGCTACATCCACAGCGTTCCCTTCATCTCCCAAGTTGTTACTTTGTTGAAGTAGAAGATCAAGTTTGGGCCTTCTTACACATTAATTTTAGGCTTCTCCTGGGAATCTTAACCCCTGGATTGTCCACACATTAATGCCTGAAACTGATTTTAAGTGAACTTTAAGAGGCTTACATTTATGCCACTCCAGAGCAGGTTCATCTCTGATCCTGCGTTCCATTAATGTGCGGCCACTCCTCACAGAAGAGCCACCCAAGTTGCAGCCCTCCAGCATCCCACCCTCCTGTTGGTGTCCTTCCTGCATCCTCCTGTTCTGTGCGGACAAACTTTCCACTCCCTGAACTTTACAGCCATGGGGGTGGTTCTGGTACCAAGCCAACTCCCCCTCCTGCCCCCAAGGATGTGACCTTTCCACCCCCAGGGGTGCAACCCCATGCAAACAGCCTGCGGAGTACATGCCAGCTAGCCACGTCACAGAGTAGGAATGGGTCCAGGAGTGGGGTCTAGAGAGGGTGGAACAAAGGCCAGATTGGATCCCCGTAACCTGGGGCTTCCTTCCCAGGGCAGGGGCAGTAATTCCCTCAAATGTAGTTCTCTCACTGCTTGCACCTCCCAGCCACCCTGGGAACCATAGACAGCATCCCCATGCCCCAATCTCAAATCCCAATTTATTAAAACATGACACCTTTAATTTACTTCCTCTTTATTTCTTTTCAACTTTTTAACTTCTTTTTATTTTATCCTTTGTGATTGACTTCCTTCATTTCACCACCATTCCCCAGCCCCATTTCCTTTCCACCTCTCATTTAATTACCCACCCCAACCCCATTATCTGTCTTCTCCCCAGATTCATGTTCCTACCCCCCCACCCAGCAGAGATTGAAGCCTATCCTGGTTCACAAGCCCTGTAGCGGCAACCCACAACTGTAGCTCCTAGTCCAGCCCCTGTTTGCCAACCCTCTAATGGCAAGTCACAGCTGTACAGATGAGAGACAGAGGTTTTCAGCCATAAAGTGTGACTGCTCCAAACTCAAGTTAGCACAGGGCCTTGTTACACAGTAACTTTAGGTGGCTTCTGGAGCTCTTAACCCCTGGACTGGCTGCATGTTAACATCTTTTAATTGGCTTAAAAAAGCACTCATTCAGATTAATGTTATGCCACTCAAGGCCAGGATTATCTCTAATCCACCTAATTTTTCTCCTGTTCTGTTAACTTGTGAACACTCTCCTCAGCTGTTCCTCCCAGGTTGAAGTCCTCCAGCATCCTAGGAGACAGTGAGCAGCGCCTCTCTGGGAGCAGAGCAAGTCAGTCTGAGCAGCAGGGACACCACCTCCTTGCCACCACTCACACCAGCTCTGCTCCCAGCTCTGCTCCAGGAGCAGAGCAAGAATGAGTCCCAGAGCAGAGCCAGGGGTAGAGCTGGTGCGAGTAGCAGTGGGAAGATGGTGCCTTCCTCTGCTCCAGCTGGCTTGTTACAGTTGGGAAAGAGCCAGTCAGAGGAGCAGTGAGAGGCACCAGGACTGCAACACTCCCTCTGCCCAGCAGGAGCAAAGAGACTGTTCTTCCCCTAGGAAAACCTACAGTTTTCCTTTTTACACCGAATTTTGTTTGACATGAATAATATGAATGTATATTACCTCTGCCTCAGCAGGCTGCAGCCCTGCTATCCTCATAAGAAGGCCTGTCTGGAAAACACTTCTCTTTGCCTTTTCTTAACTAGACATTTCTCAGTGTTCTGTTTCTTCCCTTTGTTTGTCTTATCATGTGAACTGGACTGGCTGACAGGCAACTTGATAATATAAAACAGCCTTTGCTGAACGAAGGAATTGTCTGACGTATAAAAATCTGGTGTAAAAAAAGCACATTTTTACCTACGTGCTTTGGAGTTTGTAAATTTTCTCCACTGGATGATGAATGACAAGAAGAGAGGAAGATGGAGAGAGGAGGCCCCATGCTCTCTATAAGCGGGGATAATTTTTAGTGTGCAGTAAATTTCTCATATTTTCAACTCATTTTAGAGAACATTTGCCAAGGTTTGAAGACTTATAGAACCATAAGTCATATACCTTGCAAAATAGGTGCTATTATTGTCCCATTTTTCACCCAAGTTTGTAAGTAGGTCCATATATCTTTGGTTCTGTCTGCAGTGCAGATT
Source organism: Alligator sinensis (assembly GCF_000455745.1). Taxonomy (NCBI): domain Eukaryota; kingdom Metazoa; phylum Chordata; order Crocodylia; family Alligatoridae; genus Alligator; species Alligator sinensis. Next base: position 601,196 of record NW_005842284.1, on the reverse strand, counting down.
TCTTCCATGTTCTGTTCTGTTCTCTTATTTCAATCAGACTTCAGTGGGGATGTGATTTATGGATGCATTTCATCAAAATAATCATTTCAAGAACTTCAAATGGCAGGACAGCAGGCCATCACTGGATACATGTCAGCAGATACGATATGCCAGGAGCAAGAACAAAACTTTTCTCGATCTGATCCAGTCTCAGTTATTTGCCAGGTGGATGAGTACAGTTTTGCTTTATAACGTATGTAAGATATTTGTATAAGTTCCCATTACCACTGAATGTTAGTGCTTTGCAATCTTTAATGTGTTTACCCTCAGAACACAGCTCTGAGTTTAGAAAGCACTACTGTCTCCATTTCACTGATGGGGAATTGAGGCTCAGAGAAACTAAGTCACTTGCCCAAGTTCAGATGGAAAGGCTGTGGAAGAACAGAGAATTCAGATTGGTTCTCTCTAGTAATAGCCTATTACACTCATCATGGGATCACACTTTTTTCTATAATTATTCTTTTTATTTATTTCATATTTTCTTAGCAAAGGAAAACTAGCAGCATTGCTCTGTAATTCTATCATTTATGTGCATTCTTTTGGGCTAGATAAAATGTCATAGCTGTATTTGGAAGCTTAGTTTGGATTAATTTTCAGGGAAACTTATTGGGTTTTTTTTAACTATCATTAATAATTTCCATCTTTCATGAAGTTTTCTTGTTCAATTCCCCTTCGAGTTAGGAGGTCTAAAAGAAGATTCTACAATGCATGTTGGGTGCAGTGAAATGTTTAAAATCTTCATTGCCTGTTCAGACATGTGCACGTTGAATATTTATGAAATCCCTGAAGTTCTCAGTGGAATAAGCCAAAACCAGCCCCACATTCCCTATTACGAGCAGTGAGTTTTCTTGAACGCCTTTTGGGACTTTAACCTGGTCA
>NW_005842284.1:599606-600268 GCF_000455745.1 Alligator sinensis | reverse complement strand
TCAGCAGGACAGACCCTGAGGTGGAATGGCTTCTTTATTTTGCTTCCTGAATAAATAAGTGGTAGGATTATTACAGCACTTTATCTAAATGCTACTAGATTAGGTAAAATGATAACCTGATAATATGCGATACCTCTGTTAGGCAAAGGCTCTTTACTGAACTTATTTTATGCTGCTATTCAGAACTGTTTCTTAGGCCTAAATTATGATGATCTCCCACCACCCCTCATACCTTTTTTATCTGAACTACTGCATTTCAGAAGACAGCACCTAATGCAAACCCTGTTGAAAACCATGGGAGTCTGTTGGCATCAGTGATCTGTAGATCAGGCCCACATAATATATATACCCTTACAAAATCCCTATTCATCTTTTTTAACCCAGGAACCAAATTAGTGTCTGTCGCAGGGCACCTCAGTGCCTGCTCCTAGGGAGTAGAAACTGCCAGGGAGAGAGAGCCCTGGCAGGACATAACGAGCCCAGGTGAGCGTTGCCAGGGTAACGAGCACAGCTGCGGGTTGCCGGGGCAACTAAGGAGAGCCAGCTGCCTGTAGGAGGCAGGGCCTGGCCCTTATAAAGCCCAGGGCTGAGGCTAGGCTTGCAGTTCTCTGCCAGCAGCCAGAGGGGCAGGGGCAGGGGCAGGGGCAGGGGCAGGGGCAGGG
>NW_005842284.1:575770-598843 GCF_000455745.1 Alligator sinensis | reverse complement strand
GGTAATAGGCCTGCACCGTAGGGAAACCCAGGACGGGGGCAGGGTGCCGCGGTGGACCCTGACGGAAGGGGTTAGTGGCACAGCGCCCCAGGAGTAGGGCAAGGTGCTGCGGTTGTCCCCCGAAAAGGGGATAGCAGCGCGGTGAGCCCGTACCAGAGGGAACAGTAGTGCGGTGGGCTCAAAGGACCGGTGAGGCCCGAGAGGGGTGACACGCTAGACAAGGCCCGAGAGAGGGAGAGTGGGCATGTGTTTATGGTGACAGTCCAACGTCTAGTACATCAGCGAGGCTTGGGGCGTGGTATTAGGGGTGGTAGGAGCCACGCGTAGCCCATAAGGCTAGGGTGCTTAGGGAGCACCCATCATACCGGGTGACCACAGGAGTCCGGGAGAACCGCGGGGCCAGAGGCCCCGAGTAGCCGTGCCCAGGGAGTCATAGGCAGCCTCCCAACCTTATATATAAACAGCAAAGACGTGGCGGGCGAGAATAAGAGGGTGTCTTGGGCTGGCCTTGACATGGAGCGAGGGACCTCAAGGAGATCACGGCCCTCCTAGAGGACCCTGCCGTGACAGTGTCTCATAAAACAAAAGAATCGTATTATGATCTCTTACTATATACTATATGATCGATACTGAGTAGTATGTATGTACTCTGTTTCTGAATTAGGCCTTGATTCCGCAAATATGTATATGTAGTTTTGCTAAATTTATGCATAAACTCAGGCATGAAGATACTCATCGGTGTTAAAGTCTTCATGACTAGGAGCTTACATTCTAAATATCACTGGGAAGGAACCATCCCTTCTTTTACTTTTGTATGGTGCTTGAACATGCTTTCAATCCTGAAAGGTAATTATGTACAGTATCCCAAAGCCTTTACTCAAAACAATTCTTGGAAAGAAAGTGTGATACATAATAAAGCCATTGAGCAAAGGAAGCACTATCACAAGTATATTCCATAATATATCCCCATGTAGAAAAGAAATTAGAAGGTTCTTTTAAAATATATATAAATATTAAAAAGAGTGCACAGGAAGAATTAGCCCAATTAGTTCCTTCTAACCCAATATATTGCAGTTTTCTTGTATTGAGTAAATCCTTCATTAAACATAAATAGTACTAACACTTTTATGCATCTGGGTGTTCTTCAGAATATTTTCCTTTCTAATGGCACTGCACACTTATGTGTCTTTTTAGAGGGCATTTAACATCTACTTTATATGTTTAGGTTTGGATAATATATAAAGAACAAAGCTATATATAATTATTCATATGTAGTAATTCAGAAGTCTTAGCAGGATGCTTTTAATAAGAAAATTAGGAGGCTAGATAGTTAAACTATATCCATAGAAATGTAGGGAGAGAGAAGGTTTAATTGGTTATATCTTTTATTGGACCAACTATATAGTGGATAGAGATGTTAGCCATGGTTTCAGACAAAAGGCCCCTTAGTCATGAAGAGAAATAATTGTTTCTGGTGGGAAGGCTAAAACTGAACTGAAGAGATAAATCAGTGCTGTGTGGCTGTCTCTAATCTTTTCTATCAAAGACTTTGGTTATAGATTAAATTTATTTCTAACTTATAATGGCTAGCCCCAGTAGTGTGCCATGCACAAGCAAATCAAGTGGGGCACTGCAGTGTAGCTGAGTCAAGGGGAAGGGTGAGATGTACAAAGAGACACTGGAACGCATAGTGTCTATGGTAGTAAAACAAATCAGTGCTGGTTGATGCAGAGTAGTACTACTGCTGGTTTGGTTTGGTTTGGTTTGGTTTTTGTGTCTTCATTTGAGAATTAACTACTAATTACAATTCCCTCATACTATGCCTCAGTTTAGCTTGATCAAGTTGTACCAGCTAGCAATGGAGTCCTATGGACCATACAGCAACTGAAGATAGCCAGATCCAAACTTACTTCAGGTAGATATTCCCTTTACCCACTAGTATGTAACTGTTGTGCCAGGGCCACATACAACAAGTGTAGAAGGCAGCTTTGCCAGCTTTACACTTACTGGGGACGTCTCCTTACTAGGGGAATCCTCAACACAAGACTTGAGGAACAGGACTGAGGATCTACCCTATATATTGGCTGTGCTCCTTGACTTCCTAAAACAACAGTTTGTCCCTCGGGTTCACGGGCGACTGGTGCCCCCCCTGCCCCCAGTGACCAGTCAGCAATCACAGGGGAGGGTCCCCCCATGGCCGATCACGCTGACCAAGGGAGAGGGGTCCCCCATGGCAAAATATACCAACCAGTGAGCAGCCATGCTGTTCCCAAAAGTGGCCATGGGGCTTTTGGAAGCAGCCACGACCTACATCTGGCACTTGCACTCCCGGGCTGGTGCTTCTGCCTGTCCCCCTGCACATCGCCTGAGTGGGGAGCACAGCCTGACAGGGTGCACCAGTGCTCTCAGGGAGTACATGTGTGCCCCCATGCACCCCCTATGCATCACCACTGCTTAGGCTAAAAAGTTAAACATCACCTTCCTAGGGCCAAGATATTAAAAAGAATTAAACTGCTAAGTGACTATTTAGATTTCTAAATAAAGAACTTGAATTTAAAGAGTGCCAGGCACTTGACAATTTGGCACTTCTGTAATTCAGTGTACAGAATTAAGATTAATCTTTGAGGTGGCACTGAGCTTTGAAGGCCCTATTATAGGCCATGCAAAGTGAAAAAATAAATAGAGGTTAAAAAAAAGAGACAATAAATTGGAGAGGCAGGAAATTAAACCTTTCTGTTCTCAGCACTTAGTTGCTACAAAATTAATAGTATTTTGTTTTGGAAGAGGTATTTTTCGAATGGTTCCTAACAAATATCAGCCACAGATTTTCTTTATTATTATTATAAATTGACTAGAGACAGCATGAAGATGACAGATGGTATTGTGGAGACAGGGGAGGAGGCAAAAAAAATCCCACTTGTATCTAAAGTTTTTATTAGGTACTACCCTGGGTATCAAATTATACGCTGTGATGATGCCTTTTGTAAAGACTACCTGACACTTTCATAAGATTCAGTTTTCAGTTGTTTTTGACTTTGATAAATCATTTTAGACTGAAAATGTTAATGCTAGGTATCTGCCTCAGGCTATTTTTTTTTTTTTACTGGATGGGGTGGGGAAAGGGCACAGGGAGGTGGAATATCAGCAAAAATGGTTCACCCATTTTGCAAAAGAAGGCAGGGGAAAAGAGAATGTGTTGCCCATATTAAAACAAAACCACCTTGTAACTCTTCTGTTAAGGTCTACTTCCTCCAGTCTTTGGAGTGCGGCCTTGGAATTTGGCAGGAAAGGAGAGTGCAACCCTGGTATCACAGCTATGCTTTTTGCAGTTGTAAAAAAATCTGCAGTTTTTTATCTAGTTATGAATTGCTGAATTCTTATTTTGTACACGCTCAGTAACACTAGTAGGTTCAGTGTCCATCCAGAGAGGCATTTCCTTTTAGTGGTTGGGCACTGGGTGCTAGGTGGATAAGGGCAGGGTAATCAGGAGGGATGTTAGCAGGGTGGTTGGCTAAAATGTCTAGGTGGATAAGGGCAGGGTAATCAGGAGGGCTGTTAGCAGGGGGGTTGGCTAAAATGGTGGTGGTTTGATTTGCTGGTCCTCCCTGATATCAATGCTATCTGGGCTGTCCTGTCCTGAAGTCTGGTATATTTCCTGCTTGATCATCCTGAACAGGAGGAAGGACTCCTTTGGAGGATCCTCCTGTTCTTCCTGGGGCTGCTCCTGGTCTGGGACTTGGACAGGAGCCTTCTCACTGTCTTCTTGCTCCATGTAATCATTGTTGTTAGATGGCTCTGGATCCACCTCGATTTGGCAACCAATCTCAACTCAGTGGAGTCGCCCCCTGTGAGGATCTGAGAGCACCTTATAGTACAAACACATCATCTGACAGACACCTGAGACTCAGTTGGCATCATAATTCCTCTTGTACCACACTTTCAGCGCCTTTGTTTTAAGACAGCACTTACGCTAGTCCCTGGTTTTGCCCATAAACTGCCATCTCTGCTGAGATCCATTTGGAAATGGCCTAGCTTTGATGTTTTTTTCTGATGGAACCTTGCGTGCTCTCCTCATCCCAGATGGAAAGGAGTTCCAGGATCTCCACTTGTCTCCAGCTTGTGGAGAATTTTGTAGACCCAGACACTGTCTTGTAGTGCAAGATGTTTGGTGTGCGAGTGGGTGCTTAAGAGTTTGTGTCACTCTTGATGAGCCAGTTTTTTGGGTTAGTGATCCAGAAAATGGTGGCCTCAGCATGCCTTTGTGCCATGCTTATAAAAGGCCAGATAACATACTGAGCCAGTGACCCAGGGCAGTACAGTCGGGAATGAGTCACAGAGGTGACATGTTCCAATGGTGAGTGGTGTGGGAGTGTGGGAAGCAAAACACTGTGGGATGTTGCTGGGGAGGAACCATAACCAACTTTTTATCACATTTTGGCATGGTAGGGAAGAAAAGTATATCCAGAAAAGTATAACATTCAAACCAGGGTCATTTTTTAGTATGGCTCAGGATTCTTTGCAATGCAGTAGTGCTGCACATCAACTGTCCCTTATTTTTTATAGCAAGCACTTTTAAGATACTTGAAGTGCTACAAACATACTTGCCATCAGCTAGTGTTTTAGTTTGGGTCCCCACTTCTCAATTGGGCTAGGGTTGCTGCCTGGAGTATTTGTTAGGCTAGAGTTAATAGTGGGTCTTAAAATAATTCCTTGGGCAGGGGTTAGATTAGGTATCTCATGGGATTCCCCTGCCAGAAATAGGGTTTTGCAACTACAAAACGAATTGTTTCAGAGAAGATATAAGTATTAAAGAAGTGTATTTCTAAACTGTATATAGCTCTGAATACAAGATGATCCATTGGTCCTGAAGTATTGGTTCACTTTTCAGTCACTGTTTTTGGCAGTCCTTCCACAAGATCCTGAACTTGGTGACTCTGTAAGACTTGCACATATCATCAGAGTTGGTACTTTTGGGAGCTAGGCCTTTTCAGTTGTGTAAAGAACATGTGCCAATTGTAACTGGATGATATTTGTGGCAAAGTATTGTGGAAAAAAAAGGATAAATCACTGGTAGAGGAATAAAAATTAAGGGGAACAGTAGACATACCAACTTCCGATGACTAGCTGAGCAGCAAGATTAATTATATCAAATACTTTTGAAAGAACATAAATATTGTTCAGTATGAACTTAGACTATACTATATCATCACAAAGATGGAGGAACTTTTATTGGCATTCGGCATTTTATGTCCATGCAAACATATAGTTTCTTCAGATTAATAAGATATGCAAATTTAAAACATCTGCAGCTGCACAGGAAATATATTAGGCACTATTTATAAAAATGTGTGAAAAGTTATAATGCAGAAAGAATTTAGTGGAAAACATTAGATGGGATGAATCAGGTCCCCAGGTGCAGCTAGGAAGAAGAGAGGGACCTAGGTGACTTTTTTCCATATTTTTTATTATTGGTCTGGGTAGGAGGCCATTTAAATTCTGGCAATTTAGAGCAGTCCTACTTTGGATAAAAAAGTCCCAATGGACTGCTCTGCCAGCCTAGAATTATTGAAGCCCAAAGGCAAGCTTATGTCACCTCAAACAAACAATATATCCTCTTCTCTGCTCCCCCCAAACCCAATAATTCTGGCAGTTGGCATAAACCAAGCTATGCCAGTGGAATGCATCCACGTAGTATTCCCCGACTTTAGATCATCTTCTCAGCTGCTAATGGTAGGATTATGATCTAAGGATCTGGTCTTACATAAACACTTACCTCCACAATATATATTAAAAGACTAGCATGAACACTGCAAAGTCCATCACTTGGAAGCGAGGAAATGTTGAAATTAAGGATTAAGCCCCCCCTTCTGCATATGAATTAGGAAGCTAAATATAATCAAGTAATTCAAGACTATTTTTCTCTCAGGGGATCCTTGCCTTATTCAGCAAGCAAGATGGATTGTGCTTATTTGATGAACAGTTATTCAACATTTTGTCTTATCCTCATTATTCAGTGTGTGGCCCATGAGAATTTCTTCCATATTATTCTGAAGAAAGATTTATTCATTCCCTTATGGGCTTTTCTATGCAGCTTATCACTATAGTATCTGAACCACAAATATTAATTTATTTTCATAAAAAGTAAATTATTCCCATTTTACATATGGGGAAATTAAGTAGAGAATTTAAGATCAAAAGTATTCATTAATTGGGGGTGTTTGGCTTGAGATGCTAAGAACCAGATTGTTTACTACTTGTAACATTATATATTATCCAAGATGCTCAAAACCATTGAATACTCAGCACTTGTGCAAGTCAAGCCACAGAGCCTCAAATTAGCATCAAGAAAACAGGGCACAAATAATTAGTGATCACCTGTGAAACATTTAAGTGACTTCTGCAGCATCGGCTAGGAATTCTGTCACAAAAAGCAGAAGCATTCAGTTACTTAAATCAATAGTCACCTACTTTAACTATGAGACCATCCTTTACCTGCAGTCCCCTGCCTCATTCATTATGCATCTTCTGCCAGGAGACCTGCAGAGCAGCTTCATCCTATCTATTGATGGAAGCAGGGATTCTGTGAAAAAAACTATTTGATCACGTAATTAAAGACTCTCTCCTAATGCATATGTACACAGGGGAATGAATTTAAGTTGCACAGGCAGTCTTAATTCTGGCATTTCCTAAAATTACTGTGCTTGAATTTGCAAACTTAATAATGTTCTATATGCTTTTTTAAATGTAACTTCTTACATCTCTAAAAAAGCAACCGCAACCCCCCACTTCTTCCAACTTCCATCTTGTGGGATCACATTAACAATGACATGGGGCATCAGCTGGGTTGGAACTGTCAATTTTTGCTAATAGAATAACTGATAATGAAGGACAAGCCAGTACTGCTATGTGGACCAATATTAATGGTAAACAAAGCTTTTTATCAGAGGGTTCTTTAGACATGGCTGATAGAAGGGGAAATGTGAGACTCAGAAATCTTGAGCTCCATTTCAGACTCTTGAGGGTAGTAATTCTCTAGTAGGCAGAGTCTCTTCTGCCATTTTTTCCAAGCTTGACTCCTGCCTTGCTGTGGTGGAGCACCAGCGGGGTGCTTGCCACTTAAGGGCTGTTGCAGGCTCTGAGTGAGCCTGCTTTGTGAGCAGCAGGGAAAAGCCTCTCCCCAGGAACTGATTTTAAGGGGGAATGTGGGTGGCAGAGCACCTTTTGTGTCTGCCACTCTGAGGAGGAGAGCAGGCAGCAGACAGGTGCAGGCCAGCCCTGATGAGGCAGCTGTTTTAAGATCCTGGCTCTCAGGGCAGGGGCAGCAGCTTGCTGCTAGCAGCCAAGGAGGCAACATCTGCTGAGCTGCTGCTCACAACATCTTGGAGATAAGGGCAGGAGCTATTGGGGATGGCTGGAGGCTCCTGGTCCTGGGCATGACTGATAAGTGCACCCTGCTGGGGAACGGCAGCCTGGTGGGACTCCTTGTGGTGAGGGAGTCCCCAAGAAATGCCAGGCCAGTTACCTCCCTGGTGAAAGGTGAGGAGGGGTGCCGTAAAACCCCAGCCTCCACCATTCTGGTGGGTTATAATATCGGAGGGGAGTAGGGCCAGGCATGCCCAGGGAGGGGCACCTGAACCCAGAGTGGGTAGTGGGACCAGGCATGCCCATGTGAGGCACCTGATCCCATAGGGGTGTAAGACCCCATGGAGTAGTGGGGCCAGGCACGCCCATGAGAGACACCTGAGCCCATGGGGGTGTAAGACCTTGGAGCCCCAGAAAATGGGTTAAGTGTGTTGAGCCCAAGGAGGGGGTGAGAGGAGAGGTGGGGTCTTGGCCAAGGGGCAAGTGTGTGGGGGCCCAGGTAAGTCTTTGGATGCCTGAGGCCCCACGTGGGCCTGAGGCCAAGTTGGTGGCACAGAAGGAGCCGCAAGTAAGTGGGGCGAGTAATTGGCCAATGAGGGATGAGTTACTTGGCGTGGGGCTAGAGGTGAAAGCCCAGGTTTTGACTAATTTCCTGGCCACAACATAGATGAGGGTCACAGGAGAGGCCCAAAAGGCTATGCCACAGTTGGCCAAGGTGAGAAGGGATAAATCTGATGACCCATGTGGTCGGTCAAGGGAGAAGGGCAGGGTGAGTGAGGCCCAGTAAAGGGCGTGAGTGTGAGAGGCCTGGTGAGAGCAGGTGGAGTGATAGAGGCCCCAGTGAGAGGGGAGCTGTATGAGTGAGGCTCTGAACAGGGGAGCATGAGAGAGTTCTAACTGTGGACTGAGTTTGCCCAGCCTCAGTCCAGAGCATAGACCAGCTCAGAGATGACATCTGTGAGGCATGGGACATGATAAAGAGAAGGTCGGAGTCATGTGTTTACTGCTTGTAAACAGCAGGGCGCTGGAAGGGCAGCTTCCCGTATAATTAACATCATAATTAGTTTACAACAAGGTGTGGCAGGCGAGTAAAGTGGGCAGCTTGCCCAAAGACAGGTGGCAGGACGGCATTGTGACCTGGCCTGGGAGTTTGCCTCTGTCACACTTTCCCCTCCCATCAGTCTCTGAACTTGTCCTTTCTCTTTTCCACCGCTTGCTCGTTCCCTTTGTCTTTGGAAATGGGTTGGCAAAGCCAGTCTCCACACTTCCAACTTTTCATCCCAGTCTCAGTCTCTTTACCAAGCCAATCCTTATCTTCCCCTCTGGATTTGCTATCCTAGTCTCTTCCCACCATTCCTTAATCTCTTGGTTCAGCCAATCCCATTTTACTCCTCCTCCTAGTTACTGTGCCTAGCCAGGCCTAATTCTGTTGGCACATTCTTGCTCCTTGTCATATCTATCTGTCCTCTCTATAACTTCCTTCTCCCAATCCATGGCTTGCCCTTCGTAGTCCAAGTCCTGATTCCTTTTCCCAACAGACCTACTCTCTGTTTGTGGCTCTTCGTCCTATTTTATTGCCTGGCTTCCAGTTCTCCTTCCTCTTTCGCTTCCTAGCTTCCACTCCTGATCTCCTTATACAGCCTCTGTCAGTATCCTTTATCTCTAGTTTAGTCCAAGTTTTTCCCTGTTTCTGCCCTTATCTCCCTATTTCCCTCTCTCTTGTCAATCTCTAGCAGTGCCGTAGCAATGTGGGGGCAAGTGGGGCAACTGCTCCGGGTGCCAAAGTGAAGGGGCGCCAACAGGTGCTGCCCAGCCAGGGTGGGGTGCAGGACAGAGCCGAGAGTGACTCGCTGGGGGGACACAGGGGAAGGGCAGCTCCCACTGCTGCATGCACTCCCGGGCAAGTATTGGGGAGGAGGAGGCATGTGCCCCCTGATCTCTGTGCGGGGTGAGGGCAGGCTGCTGCTGTGGGCTTTGCCCCAGGTGCCAAACTTTATTACTACAGCACAGAGTGATCTCTAGTCCTGGTCATCTCCTACAGGTTCCTTGTTCCAGGCTGCTCCCTCAGGGGGTCTGAACGCTGCATTCAGTTCAAATGCTTTCTTCTTCTCCACTACCTAGGTGTCAGCTTGAGGGCACTGAGAACCTGAGGAAGGCAACAGTCCTTCTCCCTGTTCTGATGCCTGAGCTAGACACCAGCCTGCACCAGCTGGGAAGCAGAACAGCAGGAAAAGTTGTTCTTAGCATCAGGTAGACTCATGGGCAATTCAGACAGCATTTACCTGGAAGCTAGCTGCAAAGCTCTATTACAAAAGACATAACCCTGACCAAAATGCTCCCCCACTATTAGATGTATAGACCTTTTTCCAAAACAGGGACTACTAAAGAGCTTATCAGAGCGAAAAAATTTCCAGAAATATTTAACATGGAATGACAGAATAGCCCCCTTCAAAGAAGTAGTTGAAACGTTTGGGCTTTAACATTCCAAAAAACAGCCTGGGGCAGTCACACCGCCCCAAAAATTCCAGCCCCAAAGCTATAACTTTGAAATCGTAATGAAAAAAACAGAAAACGGGATTTAATAATGAGCAGCATTATGCAGCCTTAATAATTGATGCTCCCACCTGTGTGTATAATATGGTATTAAATGCTACCAGAATCTCTTGCCCTATACTCTGGGAATATTATTATCCTGGCACTCTGCAGAAATCTAACTTTCAAATATCAGATAAGCCAAAAAGTAGCTTGTGTGTGTTGCTCCATTACTCTCCTGATGCGCTTTTAACCAGACTTTATCACCCTTCTCCAGCTTTAGGATGGTACTTCCTGACACATTTTCATAAGCTTTTAGTGTTGTCTGATATGTTCCTACTATGCCCTTGCCATTTTTCATCAAAAGAATGGTTGTGGTATTCGGGTATAACTCTACATGGTATGCAAAGTAATACCTGCCAGATCCCTGGAGTTTGAAAATTCCTGTGGCCAAATCAAAATGATGCTGGTCATTATAGAGGACCTCATTAAAAATAATGGGTTGTTCAGGAGGTGGATAATTTTTGCCCAGTTTCGGAGCAAAAGCAGATTTTTGAAGACATGGGCATTCTCCTGGGTTTCCTTTTGGTCCAGTAGGGCGTGGTTCTCCTGTTTCACCCCTTGGTCCTAGTTTTCCTGGAGGGTCTTGTTGTCCAAACAATCCTGAGACACCTGAATAGGATTTTTTAAAAATGAACAAGAAACTGATGCCATTTAATTTGCTGAACAAAGCTTGATTAAAGCCCATAAAACTGTTTCTGTTCTTTGGTTGATAATGTCCCCAGTAGATGGTCAGATAAATAAACTACAGTTTAAAATACTGTCTCACCCCCTTCCTCCCTTCAAATAAATAAAATGCCCGCACATTCTGGTCAAAGGCAAACAGCCTCATCTGTATCTCTGCAGAAAGCTTAGACTCCAAATGAAGTGGAGAGTGCCATCCTTAACATGTTCGTAACTGGACATTTTCCTCTCTCTGGGGCCTCCCAAGAAGGAGACGATCAGATGGCCAGCAACAATGGAATTTATCCCCCAGCCAGAGTTGAAACAATTGCAGGGGAAGCAGCTTGCACATATCCTGTGTTTGGACTGCACTGACTGTGAGCAACTCATTTAGTTCAAGCACTGCCCTAATAGAGCTGGCTGGGAGATTGTCTCTCTCTGCCCTAACTCTTACAGCATTCACGTACAGCCCATCCCACTAAGAATAAACAAGTAGCACATATGCTACAGCCCATTTCATACATAGGTTTATTCTACAGAAGGCTTAAGAATGCTCCTATGCTCAACATTTGATTTCTAAGCAACTGTTGATATGAAATTACTCTGATTGTTACTGATTATTAAATTTAAAACAATATAAACAGGTGAAACAGTGCTATTAAACTCTGTTATTCCATTAAATGAACTCAGATTGACCCAGAGAACTTACCAGGCTCCCCTGTATCTCCCTTCTGCCCTTTTTCTCCATTGAGTCCATTTTGCCCATTGTGCCCTGGAATTCCATTGTTCCCAGGAGCACCTGGAGGACCTTGGAGAGACTGTTGAAGAACATGCTTGTCTTCTGATGCCACTGTTGCAGTGAGAGAAATAGCCAAAATCCAAATGCCTGGAGCAGGAGAAAAATGAAAGCCATTCCTTGGAGATTTTCAGTGGAGTTTGGAGAAAAACAAAGTAGTACAAAGCGAAGCGTTTAGATTGGTGTTCCACTTACCTACTTGTGAACTGCACAGTATCTCATGAACTAGATATGCAAAGGGGGCAAAGGTTTAACATCATGATGCTCTTGCACATTTACGCAAAGAATGCCAAATACAAAGGAGGAACTACCTCTTACCATTGAAGGAGGCAGAGTAAAAGTAATCACAGAACAGCACTGCTACTGACTCTAGATTCCCTAAAGCCTATTGATTGTTCCCTTTCCCCATTAAGAGTGAAATCCTGGTCCCACTAAAGTCACTGGCATACATCCCATTTACTTTGATAAGGCTGGAATTTCACTACAGATGTCTGGCCTATACTAGCACAGTAAGAAACAAGCAATTACATTCTCACAAAGAACATACCTGTTGCTACTGTATTGTACACTTTCATAGAGGTATTATTATTCCTGTCCTGAGACTGAATCAGGTGGAATATTTTTAGAAGCTGTCTTGGTATAGAGTACCTCTTTCTCTACTTACTGCCTCCCTGCTGCTGGGAGCATTAAAAGGCAGTTAAATCTACCTCATTCATTTAAATGAGGGCCAGATACCCGTCCCATATAGCAGTTTTTTACACAGTAGAATTCCACTCATGTCAAGATGGTTGCCCTTGGCTTTCACTGCATGAGAAGAAATCAAGCCACATATTTCTGAAAGAACCACATACCTGATAAATACATGCTCTGGGTTTGTCACCTCTCCCGTGACTCCTTCAATAACCTCACTCTTGGTTCACTGCGTTCTCTTTCTCACAGTTTTTTGTAAGACCCCTCCTATGACTGATCAGCATCTTTTATTGTTGTTTCATATACCCACAAGCCCTTGTGTCACTGTCTGTTCTTGTACTCACTTTCCAACCAATAAGATATTTTTCCTGTTTGCATCCCGTTTCCTTATAGTTACCCTTGGGTGGAGTGTCCCAAGACTGCTTTATGTCTTCCCCTAATTAATGTAATTTAAAAAAATAATAATAAACACAGCAGGCTGTATCTAATACAATATTTTTTTTGCTATTCTAATTGTTGTTTTATATGTTGGCCCAAATCAATCCTGATCCAATTCTGGTGAAGTTAATGCTGTTGCAATAAGGGAAAATGTGGCCATTTTTCTAATTGGTCTGCCAGCTGTTGCTGTGGGTTATGCTTTGGGAGGTGGAAAGTGGAACAAATGGGCTATCAGGAAAAAAACCCAAAGTGGTTTAGCCAGCTGGAGAATAGGTTATTATCTAGGAATGCAGAGACCTAGATATGTATATAACAGCTTATGTCCATTCACAAGCCTCTTTTGGCAGCTGCCTTTATTGTACTTACTGGGCACGTCTACACACGTGCATTTACTGTTCAGTAACCAATATTACTGCACGCTATGGGTGCACATCTACACCTGCACGCTTGCACTGTGCAGTAAATATGGCAACTTACACCAGCTTGAGCATAAATTTGATACCTGCATCATACAGGTATCAAATTTACGCCCAGTTAGTTACTGCACAGTAACACTCATGTAGACACCTTACTGCACAGTAACACTGTGTGTGTGGACTGACTTGGGACTAACTTTAGTTCCACATACAGTGTAAATGTACTTTAGCGCCTGCATGTATAGACACCGGCCTATTCCCGCTTACTGCGCAGTAAATTTAAGCCAGTGTAAATGCATGTGCAGACACACCCACTGTGTTTCCTGGGTGGGGGGGAATAGTTACATACAAGAAAACTATTCATGAGACTTTGACCCACTACAAAGTCCTCAGATAAATTATTCTAATTGTACTTATATTTTTTAATACTCATTATTTATTAATTTATTTATGTATTTTTTGATGTATATGCCACACTTTCCAATAGAAGCTCAGGGCAGCTTACAAGAGAAATACAAAATAGCTTATAAAACAGGAAAAACGCTTGTAGAACAGGTGAAAACATAAAACAGAAACCCATTAAACAACATCCCAGACCAGCTATGTTTGCTAAATGGAAGCCCAAATAGCTTTGTTTTCTAAATGCTGGCCCAATAGTGTTTCTGAAAGATGTCCAGCCTTGGGCTCTGGCAGGTCTCAAGATTGGGGGGGGGTACCAGAGCTGAGGGGTCACTATTGAGAGCAATCTCCCACCTATTTTTGCCAAGTAGACTTGGTGCATTGGTGCTACTTGCAGAAGGTTGCTCTTAGCTGACCTTAGGGATCACAGTGGGATCTAAAAGAGAAAGCAGTCCCTTAGGTATGTAGGGTTCAGACTGCTTAGGGCAGGGGTGCTTAACTGCCAGCCGACGGGTGAGATCCAGCCCCTGGTGCCATCTCTTCTGGCTCCCCACAGGAGCGGTGACATTGTTTCCCTGCTGCCAAATGTCCAGACACATGGGGAGCCCCAGGCCCTGTGTGCTAGATCTGGTACCTGATCACAGCACACAGGGCCAGGCATGGGTGGTACCAGGTCCTGGGGCCCACTCCTTGTGTGTGGGGCAGGGAGGGGGCAGCAGCAGGCCCCAGGGCCCAATCCCAGCATGCAGGGCAGAAAGCAGGTGGTACTAGGTCCTGCACAGGGCTCAATCCAATCCGTGGACCAGTGCCACACTACTCATCTGGTCCACTGAGCCAAAAGCTAGAGCACCTCTGATTTAGAGCTGTATCAGCACCTTGAAGCATACCATCAGTCTTTAAGGGCAGCCCCACATAAAGAACATCGCAGTAGTCTAGCTGTGAAGTTAAACAGTACCACATCTAAGTAGTAGCCAAACTTATGGGAAGCATAATTTAATAATACTACTACTTAGCTCTTCTATTGCCCTTTTCATCTGTGAGGCTCAACTCTCTTAAAAGATTGAACAATAGATGCAAGTGCATGGGAAGCAGCTGCAAAGGTCAAAAAGTTATCTTCCATATCAGTGGCATAGGTGATAGGAGGTTTAGCAAGTTAGTGTCTGTGAAGTGCTTTGAAAAAGTAAAGCTATATAAAACACATAACGGTTTTTATAGTACTAGGGGGAGTAGCATTGAGTAATCTTGGTAATTGACACAGAGCAAGAAACTGGGACCAGCAAATTAAGTTCAGGGCTTAGAGTTTGAGGCTGGGCTCTGGAAACTCCAAACTCAGAACCTGGTAACAGAAAATGGAATGTGAAACTCTGATCCGAGAACAATATTTGAAGATCTTGTTTTGTGACTTTGGCTGGCCTGGTTTTATAACAGGCCCCAGGGATTTGGTGCTCAAAGGTCCATAGCTGTGACTTAGTTTTCAGAACCTGCAACACTGTGTTCTCATTCCAGACCTCTCACTTTGGATCTGGGACTAAGATTTTTTTTTGTTTTTAAGCTTGCCAGAGCTCTCAAAGTGCTTTTCACAATTAGTGTTTCAGAATTGTTTTCAGGTGGGCTGCTTGTCCTTGCAAAGAACAGTAAATCCAGCCTTATCTGTGAGAGATAAGAAGACTTGGGGTAATTAGTAGATTCAGCTGGGTAAAGTAGGTGATTTCTCACCTTATTATACTTCAAGTTTGTGTTGGGTACAGGGAAGAGAAGTGTTTTAGTGGAGAAGCCAGATAGAGGCTAGGGAATGGGAGAGCTGTAAGAAAAAGTAATTGCAGAGGAGTTTTAGAACTTGGGTAAACTTCTGCGGAAGTAGCTTTGCATGCTGTTGCCCTGCAGAAGAGGAGAGAACTAGAGAAATCTTGAAATGAACTAAAAAGTGCATGTCTGTAGGTGTAAGGTACTTTTTGCTGAGATGTTTTTGGAAGAAGCCCTATGAACTACTTTTCTGGAAAAAAGGTAAGGCTAAAAATGAGCTAAGGCTGAATGATGAAGATATTGAGTTAGCTATCACCGTTCTGTTTTGTATTGCTTGTTGGTTCATTTATGATTACCCAGACAGCCACATTATCCCTAAAACAGATCACTGAAATGTCATGTCATGCTATGGAGGGGTCCTCTAGAGTGGTTAAAGTATGTAATATTAGATGTTAGTTTTGGTGCTTAGCACAGACTCTTGTAGCCTTCCTCATCCCCCCCCCCCCCCCCCCCCCCCCCCCCCCCAAACCTGCCTTAAGATGGAGACCTGATCAGTAGAGCTGAAAAGATTTGTCAAAACAAATACGTTAGCTCTTCAAGACTAAGAGAGCCTAGACTCTGATTTATGGAACTGAGTTCCTACAGCTCTGAGTACTGCTTTCACATTTAAATACTGTATGTTGGTATTCTATTCCATTTTCCAAACGTGGCATTCCAGATCTTGTATACGAAGCCTATTTCTGACAACCCAGACTTTTTTTTGGAACTGGAAATTCCAGTTTTTGGTGCTGGGAAACACCTTTCTGAAGTTGGCTATGGGTTTTTATCATTGTAGTCTATGAAATTCTGTTTATTGGCTAAACACTAACACCACTACATCTTTTTGCCTATTTAGTTTAGCTGCTGATTTCAGAGAGTATCCAAGTCACATGAGTCTTTATTTAAATTTTATATGCAATTTCTAAAAATGTAACTTGCTTCCTTGGACTGAGTTGTACTGTTGGTCTGTTCACTGTTAACGACATCCATTTACCCTTTTGCAAAAATAAAAAATAAAAAAATCAACAGCTATTTGCATAAGCTAACTACTGATGAAGTTTCGTAGGTTCATTGCAATTAATAGAATGATTCTGACACTCTAGTTAAGAATGTGGCTCATAGTTACCTGTATAATGCTCTTGTAAAATAGATGTCCTTTCTCCAGAGGCAGAATTCAACTTTTAAGGGTTTTTTGTTGTTGTTTTTTTTGGGGGGGGGGGTTGTTCTTGTTTGTTTGTTTGTTTGTTTGTTTGTTTTTGTTTTGTTTTTTTTTTAAGTGGTTGTATTTCTTTAAGCTATGGCAAAAATTATTTTGAAGTGTAATCTTCCTTTTCACCACTAGGTGGTGAATGCAGATCATTATTATAGAGAAAGTAGACTAAAATTAGTTCAAGAAAATAGCATGGAAATAAAAAATCCAGGGAGGACTGCAGTTAGACTTGCTTATTAAACTAGGCTTAGATTCTCTTGCCTACTTGTGTGTAGATCTTCAAAAATAATTTAAAATACAGCTCTGAATCTTTCTCTTTAAAACCTCAAAAATGTCTGTAACTTCCCTTTTCTGTTTAGAGCATTGTGGTTTAGAGCACATAGCATTATATTGTAAATCTAGTGTGACAGTAAGCCAAGCATATGCAGTTGACTTCCTTAACAAGTATGAAATTGTTTCCATCTTGCAATCGGATCCGTGTTTTCAGTCCTTGACATGCACATGGAGCCCAAATCAAGACAACAGGACACTAGATGTTAGGATTTGCACGTGTGGATCTCCTTCTAGGACCAGGAAGCAGATACTGTATTAACTGTACAGATGTGACAACTGCCAATTATACGGATCATATTAATGAGTTCAGTGGTTTTCATGACCCTGAACTTACCAATATGTAACCTCACATTGATAATCTGTCAAGAATGACCCACTACAAAGTGTACTGAAAAAGCAATAGGACAACTTTTCCCAATTGAGTTATGTTGTCAGACTTTTTGTTTTGACACACTTAATTATGTTTTCAACATCCCTCTAAGGCACTAAAATGGTTTTCCTCTGAATATTTATAGCTATGCAGTTTTCTGCTAACCATGATGCTAATCAGTCTTACAACTTCCCTAAGCAGATCTGTTTGAGATGATGCATGTGCTCTTACTATTATGATGGCATCTAGGGGCATTAGTCATGGACCAGACCTCGCTATGCCCAGGTGCTGTACAAATGGAAATTTTCAAAAAGATGGCCCTAGAGGGTTTGTATCGAACCATTGTCTTCATATTTCGCTTACAAGCTAACACACGCTATGCAGAAGGTAACAATGAGACACAGTGGTCAGTATGGTAGAGAATGGTTCCAGTACAATAGCAGCTAAACTTGAGTTCTTTATATTCACCACATCTAAGTATGAATTTGAAAGGGCGATACAGTGGTTTTGCAGACTCCTATGCAGCAATCTTCCTATAAGAGAGGAGGGGAGGCACTCATGGAAGAAAGCATAAGAGTGTCTGTTAGAAAATGTTAACGGGACAGTGATACCAGCCTTTACCACCCACTTGTTTGAGGCAGGGAGCCGGCACTTCAGGAAGAAATGAAGGAAGAGCTGTTGCAGCAGAGGGCCAGAAGCAGAAGACACTGTTTCTTTGTAAAAGAGAGAGAAAGGAAAGCCAGGAGGGGCTACTAGATGAACCTTAGAAAATTAGGGTTGGAAGGGACCTCAGGAGGTCATCTAATCCAACCCCCTGCCCAGAGCAGGACCATCTCCACCTAGATCATCCCAGGCAAGGCTTTGTAGAGCCAGGCCTTAGCCTCCAAGGATTGAGAAGCCATATCCTCTCTGTACCAGTGCTTTACGACCTTCCTCTTGAGAGTCTTTCCCCATATCCAAACTAAACTTCCCTTGCTGCAACGTGAAGCCATTGCTTCTTGTTCTGTCATCTGCCACCACTGAGAACAGTCCAGCTCCATCCTGTTTTGAAGCACCTTTCAGGTACTTGAAAGCTGATATCAAACCGCCTCTGTCTTTTCTCTTCTACAGACTAAATGAACCCAGTTTCCTCACCCTTTCCTCAGAAGTCATGCCCCAGCCCCTTAACCATTTTTGTTGCCCTCTGCTGGACTCTCTCCAAGTTATCCACCTCCTTACTGCAGACAGGGCCCCAAAACTGCACACAGTAATCTAGATGTGGCCTTGTGAGTGCTGAATAGAGAGGACTAATCACTTCCCTCAAGCTGCTGGCAACACTCCTACAAATGCAGCCCAGTATGCTGTTAGCCACCTTGGCAACAAAGGCACACAACTGACTCCTATCTGGCTTATTGTCCACTGTAACCCCCAGGTCCTTTTCTGCAGAGCTGCTGCTTATCCAGTTGGTCCCCAGCCTGTACTGGTGCATGGGATTGTTCCGTCCTAAGTGCAGGACTTTGCACTTCTCCTTACTGAACCTCATGAGATTTCTTTAGTCCAACCCTCCAATTTGTTGAGGTCCCTTTAAATCCTAGTAACAGAGCAAGATGCAAGTAACAGTTGAGGACAGTGATTTTTGTAGCAGCCCTCTGGATGGGCACAAGTAGGGTGAAATGCCATTGTTTCCAGCCAAAATAAAAGGATGTTGCAATAAATGATACATGACATGACATGACAAGTGCTTCGATGAGAATTTCAGCTGTGAAGGAAAGGTCATGCCTTAATTGTCTTGTACAGAAAGACAGTAAGTAAAGTCCAGATATAACCTAGACTAGAGAGAGGTCTGAAGAAAGATGAAAACTGGGTTAATGGGAGGAATCATAGAATTGTAAGAAATCTTATGTTTTAAATGGGAGTTTTGTTTGATGAAGTCACGGTATGACAACTGTTTATGGTGAACTTCAATAAGATTTGTTTAGTCTCCTCTTGGTACAGGATAGGAAACCTACTAAGCTATTTCTGATGAATGTAGTTGCCCTGATGGGTTTCAGCTGGAAATGTGGTCATTGACCACTGAGGACCTTGGGAAAACTAGAACTCAATGGTGGTCTTTCCTTCCTTCTATTAATCTAATAAGCATAAGTATTAAATGTAATGGAGCTGAAAGGAGGAGTGTGACAGGAGCCTGTTTGTGATGTTGGGTCACAATGACCTGGCTTGGGTCTGAGACAGGCTGGTACTAGGACTCAGCCGCTGCCAACTGCAGCATGGGGGAATTCCATGGACAAAGCCCCTGGTTCCATAGGCTGTACACAGCGAGTCCATGGGTTATATCCAACCCACAGGCTGTAGGTTGCTGACCACTTTTCTACAACATCAGCTGTTAACACAAACCATTCCAATGACAAGTCAAGCCCTCAGATAAGCATGATTATTTATGTTTAAAAAAACATGCTTTTTAGATCCTTGCTCATGTGGTGGTCATGCTTTCAAGCTTTTCTTGGGAACTGAGAGGATTAGAATCTTTTTTTTTTTTTAATAAAAGTTAAAAGCCAAGGGTTTGGGGGGGGTTGGGTGTTTTTTTTCTTCAAATATTCAAGTGAGTTCAGGAGTTGGGGCTTATGCTACAAGACTCTCAACTTGTCTACATTGTCACTTACAGCAGATAAGCAAGTCAGTTCACTAAGCGGGCATGGTTAGGGCACACCAGTTTCTATATCTCATGATACACCAAGGAGTGATGTGGCTAGCATCAAGCCTGACCACCTTTGACACCCCAGCTTGAGTGATCAGCAGTGATCCTGGTTTTTTCTGATTAAAACAAAAAAAATCCCCACTTTTCAGATTAAAAAAAGTAACCCCAAAACTACATTTCTCTGTGATTTTAAAATGAAACACCACTAGTATATAGATATATAGATTGTGGTATTTCATTTTAATCACAGGAAAATGTGTATTTGGGGTTACTTTTTTTAATCCAAAAATTGGGGATTTTTTTTATCAGAGAAAACCAGGATCCCTGGTGATCGGGTATCTGTTTTACAGCTGAGCTACCTGGGGGTCAGATGTGGAAGGGGAGGGGGTAGAACAGCCCTTTGGCACAAGTCTGGACCTTGGAACTGCAAGACTCCTTAACAGCTCTGCAACTATACTGCAGAATAGTAGGCTCTACCTGAGCAAAATGTCCAACTAAAAGGACTTAACTGTCCCCAGAGTTGGAAATCTGATGCTTTTATAGGACAAACGTTCTTTAAGGCCAGATCCTAGTCAAATCTTAATGGCATAAGTTAAGAGCTGACTTAATTCACAGTATAAATCCAGAATAAGCCCATCTGTTTCATTTACTCTCATCTACAGCATCTAAAGTGTAGAGCCATTAGATATAAATATGAATAATATTTAGAATCATTTGGAATACTTTTTCATCACTGGAAGAGGATAGTGAAGTCTTTGGCTGCACACAGCTGGCCTCTGTGGGAGCTACAAGTTATATTACTGATTCCCTAGGGAAGATCTGACTAGTTTTAAATTCCAGCCTGAGAATAAGTAGAAACAACCCTCTGGCTAGGGAGGTTATAGGAGATTGCTTGTTTTACCGTAGGGACACTGACATTAGCATGAATTTGTTTATGCTTGGTTTGAGTTACTTTTGGCAGCAAAAGTCATGTCCTAGAAAGTAAGTAACATTTGACCTTGCAGGAGGTGTGTGTGTTGCCTTTCTCTGCTTAAGAAATGAACTCCTGCAGGAGTTTTTTGTACTTGCTTGGACTCCCTAGGTAGACCTTCCCACAACACTTCCAGTCTAGTCTCAGTAGGCTTCTAATACCTTTAGAATACTGGATCTGGTAAGCCTGCTTTGAGCAGTCTAATATGCTGACAAAGCCTGACAATACTGAGTTCAGTACAAAGCAGAGCATTCAAAGCCATTTTCCATCTGAAATGCATTCAAAGCAGTAGGTAGTACCCATGTTTTATGTAGCAACTTGTTGTATACAATAATCACAGACCCACATGCTCTCTCTCTAACCCAGGACTCTTTTTATGTCCAGAGGCTCATCATTGACAGGAGTGGAGGGGGGCACTCTCAGTTTCTAGGCTACTGGTTAAAGCATTAGAGTAGAAGGTATGAGAAGATAAATTTAAACCTTCTCAGGCTGAGAAGACCACTAAACACAACTCCCCCACTTCAGAGCAAGTATTATAACTACTGGGATGGTATCTAAAATGGGTGCCACTTGCTTCTCCAACTCTATTTCAAAGGAAATAAACAGTGAATTGGTCATCAGTGAGATGCATCTGATGAGGTAAACTCAGGTTCACAAAAGCTTGTGTTTTATATAGAGATAATACAAATGTAGTTAGTTGATTAAAGGTTTATATCTACCCTGCCTTCTGACTCCAGACTAACATAGCTAACAACCTCTGTCTGACCACTAGAGGTCATCACAGGATATGACTTAGGCTAGGTACAGACATGCAAAAAGCCGAAGTTGGAATCGGTCTATGTTGCATGGTTTTCTGTAAGCAGCAGAGTTTAAATCTGTAGCAAACAGAACATGCATTCACCCTTTGATTGTGGTGGGGTGGGAAATATTAGACTGGGTTCCACCACTTTTAAACCAGTCTGTGTCCTGAACTTCTGTTCTGTTACAGGTATAGACTGATTTCCAATCACCTATACCAGTAAAAGTGGAATCCAGCAGAAAACAATCTTAAACTTAATTTTTTTTTTAATTCCTTTTTCCCAGTAATGCATGATGTCTGTTCTTTGGATCACATCTGAAGTATTTGGCATTTCCATGAGAATGGAGAGAGAATTGGATTCTCTTTTTTAATCTTCAATTTTTTTATTTTTTTTTTAATACATTCAGCTTAGCAATTGTAGGTAGGTTTCCCTCAACTTATGTGGTACATGCGGAGCCATCCCTAGGGGGGTGTGGGGTCTGGGGCATATCAGCTTCTGTGAGCCTGTGGGTGGCAAGTGGTGTGGGGTGGGAAGGGTGGCAAGCAGCTGGAGTACAGAGCCAGGGGAGGGAGGGGGCACACAGTGGCCAGCACACAGAGCTGGCCCCAGCCTGCAGCAGCAGCCTACTGTCATCCAGTGTGCAGATTTCAGGGGCACGTGCCCCCCCGGGAAGAGCCTGGCACAGCCCACAGCCCTCCCAAGGGGTGTGGAGCAGCAAGAGGCACACCCCTGCCCCACATCCACTGACCGTTCCCTCTGCTTTGCTCCCTGCAGCAGCCCTGGGAGCAGCTGGTGCCAGCTGCCTGCAGCCACTGGGCTGCACCATGCTCAGTCTGTCCCCCACCCCCGCACCTGGGCTCTGCGGCAGAGGAGGGGGCAGGGGCACTGATACTGATCGCATAAGAGCGAATTTACCTTGCATATAACAAATCATGTGCCTAAAAATGCTCGTCACATAAGAGTGAATCCGCATATACAGAACCCGTATAAATTGAGGGAAACCTGTATGTTACTAACCGCTTCAGGACATGCTCTTTAGGACTGTGGGAGATACTTCTATTATAATGGTCAGTAGTGTGTGATTTGCACCACAACTCATAGTAACACACACAGGCTGCATACAGACATTTGGGGAGGTTAAAAGGAGGTTAGATCACGTTAAAAATGGCCACCTGATCTAACTTAGTTTGCCCAGATGTTGTTCTACTTTGGACCTATGTGTAAACTGTACAGAAGTTCAGGACTATTGGCTCAGGTCAGCCATTTTTAGACCAACGTACATTTCAGCCACATTTTTTCCTACCCCCAGGTAGGCAATGACCAACCAGCCCTCTTCCTGCAAGTTGCGCTCAGGGCTAGTTTTATCAGCATTTGCCAATGCTGGGAGCTGAGGAAGTAAGTCAGGGTAGGAAGAATGGGGGTTAGGTTTGCGGTGAGGGAGGTGTTAAGGAGCTAAAAATAGCATCTGGTCCCAGGGTTTGGGGAAGTGCTCCCTCATGGACCATGCAAGCCCCACTGATCCTGCCAAAGTCTCCTGGACACCAGCAACCACACTGCAGACCCTGCCTGCCCTTTGAT
>NW_005842284.1:571571-575752 GCF_000455745.1 Alligator sinensis | reverse complement strand
CCTCCCCCCCCCCCCCCCCCCCCCCCAATCCCAATTTATCTTAGATTGGGTGGCTATTTTTTAACTCTATCTAACCTCCTCAAATGTCTGTACATGGCCATAATCCCTTAGTTTGGTTTATGAAGTGCAGTTCACACACCCTTCCTGATCTCAGACAGGGAAGAATGCTACTGGAATACATGTTACTAGTTGTACTTAGTACCTGTATTAAAAAAAGCTTGTGCACACTGCTATACCTGTAGGTGTCCATAGGGCATTCATAAATAAAATGGTGCAATATAACGTCATGATCTTGTAACTTCAAGTTCTGTTTTGGAGCTGTTGGTCTGAGAATACAGATGGCTGCAGCACACCTTATTGTTCCAACAGAGCTGCTGCTTTTTTTTGCTTTCTCACTACAAGTGAAGTAACAGGTGTTGTATGCCATGCTGAGGAAGATGCTCCTGCTTCTAAGGATCCCTAGACCACTGACATTGTCTCAACTGAGATGACAGCACTTCTTCAGTTTAGTACCTCTGGTATTGAGTCCCTCTTTCAGTAGACTTGCTGTTCAGTTTAAGCACTTCCTCTGTTTTATTGCTAACTGTGGTAACAAGATGTATACCACCAACATGCCTTCATTGGTATGCTTTCAGGTTTGGAGCATGTTTTGTTTTTTGGAGAGTACATGTGGGCAAGGCAGACTGGGGGGTATCCCAGCTGCAACATGCTGCTGCCAAACGGAAAACATGCCCCAGATCTACAAAGCTGTTGCATGGTGTAAGTACTATTTATATGCAAACATAAACCATTTAATTATTTCCCTTCCTCATTTTCTTTATGAATAAGCTTAGCTTTAAAGCAGTTTGCAGGCTCCATCCACAGAATAGTCACTCTATAGAGATTCTGCTGGCTCCGTGGCATGAATAATGTAGGAGAAGTGCTATGCTGAAGTTGGCTTCATTGTCAGTTTAAGCTGCACATGAATAATTGAGGAAATTTTCCTTTCGTGGATATGAACAGCTGTCATCTGAGCTGTTTAACCCCATTTGTGTCTAAAGCTTTTTTTTCCTGTACTTGATAAAGCTTCTACATTTAGCCTTGTCATATAGGAATGTATTGGATTCGATTTGGGAGTGGGCATGTATTTAGAGTTGGTGTCAGAGATAATCTGTCTCGTGCATTAAATTGGCCAAGATGAGTGCTAGTTACAGAAACTCTGTACCTGTCACTTATGTCAAGTTTTAACCCCTCTGTTCCTATGCCTCATGGAGACCCATGACTTGAAACAATGGATGT
This sequence comes from Alligator sinensis, assembly GCF_000455745.1. Classification (NCBI taxonomy): domain Eukaryota; kingdom Metazoa; phylum Chordata; order Crocodylia; family Alligatoridae; genus Alligator; species Alligator sinensis. The sequence goes on along the minus strand of NW_005842284.1, from coordinate 574,474 downwards.
TAGGCAGCTATCAAGTGGACTTAAGGCTAAAGCATTAGTAGTGATGAATATTTTTTTTTTAAAATGGATGAAATATTAAGTAGCTGCCTTTCTAGATTATGAAATAAATGCCTCCTGAAGATTTAACTGACAGGCTATAATTGACCCACTTGTAGAATCTATGCATTTTATACCAGTCAGAGGAATTCTTCTTTCAAATTAATACTAAACCTGTCATGCCTCAAAGAAGAGGCCATGGGCAACATCTATCGGTTTGAACTGAATTAATTTAATATTTGTTCCATTGTTTGGTGCAGAAGGATGGGTTTAGCTGCTGCTCTAGTCATCTGACCCTTTAATATCTGGATTCTCTGGTCTACAGACCCCTGGGGGTCCACAGACTATGTCTAAAGGATCTGTGAAAGATGACTGTTCAATCAAAAGTATGTGAATACCCACACTTGCAATTCAAAGGGGTCTGCACCTCCATTAGAAATTTTTTTTAGGGGTCCACAATTGAAAAAGGGTTGAAAACCACTGCTCCAGAACCACTGACTAATTACAACAGTGCAGGTTTCCCTTTTGAGGCAAATAGTTTTAATATTGCTCTGGCTCTGAAGTAAGACCTTCTAACATGATGTAACCATGTCAGAGAGAGACAACATTTTAGACATATGAATGCTGTAATACAGCAGCCCATGTTATGGGGCAGGTATAAGATGGAAGTCTCTATTCCCTCACTATTACTACCATTATCATGACTAACAGCTTGTAAAGCATTACAAGTGACTTGTGCCACTGGATTTGAATACCCTACCTCATGAGGTGCCCTGCATATTGCCAGCAGGGGCCAAGAGCCCTCTGATGCTAATAAAGACTTGCAGTGAAAAGCCTCAGGAAAAAGGACACATGGTCCAGTTGGTTACACTTACTTTACAACATGTTAAGTCAGGAGACCTAAGACCACTCAGGGTGCTTGTACATGGTAATGGCATCGTATGTACATGTGACAAAAATGTCACCATGTGGCTTAATAGCTTCACACTGTACACGTGCAAGAGTTTTGGGGGATTTTAAATGAGTTTACATCATTGCAAACTAAACTAAATCCTGATATACCTTAGATTACAAAATTGCAATGGTGCAGCTGTCAGCTCACCCCCCTGCCATGGGAGAGGTGGGCAGGCTCCACAGAAAGAAGAAGAAAAAAAAAAAAAAGGATTGGGTTCCTGTGGCCAGTAGGACACTGGGGCTGCCCAGGAACAAGCTGGCTTTCCCCTGGGGCAGTGTGGGAAGGCAGCAGGAGGGCAGTTGTGTTTGCTGGCAGCTGGAAAAGGTAGTGGGGATGGTGCACAGGGTGCTGGAAGCCTGGGCAGGCTGCTAGGTGGGTGGGTGCTGTCCCAGCTTGGGAGTGCCTGATCCTTGAGCCTGTCCAAGCTTCCCACGCCCTGTGCATCATCCCCACTGCCTTTTCCGGCCACCAGCAAACCCAACCACCCTCCTGTTGCCTTCCTATACTGCTCCAGGGGCAACCCAGCCCATTCCTGGGCAACCCCAGCCATCCTGATGGCCATAGGAACCTGCTGAAGGCAGAAGTGGCAAGAGGCCCCATCTTTTTTTGACACCTCTCCTACAGCCAGGGGGTGAGCTGCCAGCAGGCCAAGCAGTCCCTGAGCTGTGGGGGACCCTGGTCCTTCCCTCCACTGAGTCAGCAGCCCCAGGGCCAGCCAGGTGGGCTGCTAGTGGGCTGGATGCTACCCCAGCTTGGAGGCAGCTCCCAGCCCAATCCAACTCTTCCCTGAGCCTGCCCACTGGAAGCCCGCTGGGTGCTGCTCCTTGGGTGGGCTCGGGGAACTGTTAGATCAGGCTGGGTGCTGCCTCCAAGCTGGGGTACCACCTAGGCCACTAGCAACCCACCTGGGTGGCTCCAGGGGGGCACCACCACTGCAGGAGGGAAGGAGCCCCCCACAGCTCAGGGGCCACTCAGCCCACTGGGAGCTCACTCCCCAGCTGTGGGCAGGCTCCAGCTTCCAAAAGTGAGGTGGTGGTGGTGGTGGGGGAAGGGATCAGGCCCCTCACTGTAATGTGACAAAACTTGAGATGGTGGGCTTCAATTTAAAACCCACCATTTCAATTTAAGGGGCATGGAATAAAACCCTGAGGACTAAACCCCCATCACATGTACAAGCACCCTGAATGACCAGTCCCTTTCACAAAGCTTTGAGGACACTGGAGATCCTATCCATCATAAAAACCTTAAACTCTGTCGGATTTCAGTCTGGGTCTCAAGTTAATGTAGAGAGAAGTATGCACCAGAAGTGATTCACTCTTACAAGCCCTTCAGATTTGGTTGTGTGGGTTGTTGGGTGTTGTTTGTTGTTGTTTTTTTTTTGGGGGGGGGGGAATTTTTTTGCAGGGGTTGTTTGTTTTTTAAAGTAATCTTGCCTTGTGACATCTCTTTCCCACGTTCTATCCATGTCCCTCCCCGGCTGGGAGGAACAGATTGAAAATGGCTCAATCCATGCAAAAGTTTAAACCATGAACGGAATCAGCAGGAGCAAGCAATAGCTTGCACAACCAGCATAAGAACATAAAGGTTACATTTTCTATTAGCTATTGGAGATGGAGGGATACCTGAAAGCTTTCATTGTCTCTTAATTATTGATGGACTGGACAAGAGTTTGGTGGGACTTTGCTTTCCATCTGACTGGAACCTCAAGTGGCTGTGTTGCATAAGTGAAACACTGACCTTACAATACAAAAGACTAATTTACAGTTTCAAGAAACCCGAGTATTTAGTAAATTTCTTACTTGAAGTGCTTTGGAAACATTCATCTAAATTCCTGCAAGGTAGATAAATGTCACACCTTGAGCAGGCAGGGGAAAATAAGTAATGATGTCTTGATGTGGGAGTTGAAGCAAAT
>NW_005842284.1:563103-571540 GCF_000455745.1 Alligator sinensis | reverse complement strand
GCCTCCCCCCCCCCCCCCACGTGGCAAATTATTTCTTAAAATAGTTTAAAATGTTGATAACTAAAATTTATTCTTTTTAGTAAACTAAACTCTTGTTTTCATCAAAGCTTGCCTTGTGTGCAAAAATGTTTTTACTATTTTTCTACAAAGTAGTAAAAATATGACACAAGCCTTGCCCAGTATCAAGTCCAGTTACTGTTACTTACCACCTTTTGTTATCTCTTTACAGCTAGTGGATGTATCTGTAACTGTTTCCATTTCTCTTTAAGGATGAGTATTACATTTGACCTTGTCTAGTCTTCTAGGACTTTACCTGACTTCAACTAGCTCTAAATAGCAACCCATTTTACAGATGGTGAAGCTAAGAGGCATAGAAATCAGGGTGCTTACCCAGGGCAACAGGCAAATAATGGTATTTAATATTAAAATTAGATTATGGTAGGTCCTGGCATTAACAGTCTTGTCCATCCCAACTCCCAGGTGAACCAAATAGACAGGGTACAGACAAAGCAGGAATTCAACTAATGATCTGCAATATGAATATTGGAAAGTATCTCTAGATTGTTCAAGAGAAGTCTGAAGATGGATTGCAGCTTCAGAAATTGAACTGGTGCTTCTATCCACAGTGATTTGAATTAAAGAACTGTATATTGCTCACATTCTCAATGAAGAAAACAGCTTGGCTTTACTGAGTGGCAATTCTACCCATGTGCAATCTGTATGATTGATTTTTCCAATATGAATGCAAAATAACTAGTATTCCTGAAGTACAGGGACTTCAGCTGCCATCCAGCTGAAATCTGGAAGGTTCTTCATTTATGCTTTTATTTGATTTGTGCATGCATATATGCATTCATGGTTAAGCACAGTTTCTACATCCTGAAGCCTTCAATTTACTCTTAAATGTCCCTAAGTGCAGGATGGAGTTTTCGCAATTGAAAGGCAATGTAGTCTGTTACCTTGAATAGATTTTGATCCTTCCTAGTGTCTTTGCCTAGTTGGAAATGAACAAATGACAACAATGAAAAGTCCTTCAATTAAATTCCCACCCTCTTCTAGGGCTGCTCACAACACCTGTGCCTCTCAGTAGGTATCTTCTCCCCAAGTGCCAGTAGAGAGGTGGTGTATATTGGTACAAGCCAAAATAACACTAAGATGTAAAAACAAAGTTTATTTAAAAAAACACTAACACTGTATCCTTTTGAACCATTCTTGGTCTACAGGAAAAGACTCTGAGGGAGCAGGGTGGTGGTGGTTGCAATAAACACAAGAGTTGAGACAAGAAGAGTCTTTCTAGTCGCTACAACTTCTTCTGAGGCAATAGGTTATACTGTGTTTTGAAGGGGAGGTAAAATGTATCCTAGGGTACCTCCACATCCAGGAAAGTTGACCTAGAACCTCGCTCTTGCACAGGATTAGCAATGTAAGCTTCTCCATGTTGCCTTATCAATGGGTCTTCATTCAGGTAATATTAATTTTGAGGGGAGGAGCAGAGAAAATGTTCTGGTTTGTTTAGTATTTAGCCTCTGCTGTTCTTGTTTCCATCTTTTTTGTTTGTTTTTTGGGGGGGTGTGCATCGTTTGTGGCTTTTAATAACTTGTGAGATATCTTATGCTAGGAACACTAAGTAAGAACTTGGATTCTTAAACTTTGAGATCAGAATGGACCATCAGACCACTTATTATGGCTTTCTGTATAAAATGAGCTGTTATTTCCTCTTACCTAAACTGAAACTACAGTCAGATTTTTGATCTGGGCCACCGAGTATCAGATGGCAACTGCTTAAAACTATAATGAAAAGATCTGTATCTCATCCTTGGGCTATCCAGCCTCAGTCTTTGTTTGTTTGCCAGAAGTTGTATTGGCAGCTGCAAGTGCATGTGACCTGAGCCTGAAGGGAGGCTGTGTGAGGGCTACAAGGAACAGGCAAGCAGTATCTGAGGCCTTGCTGCCACCTTATTCAACAGCCATCTCAGTTAATTGTCTCTGATAGTATGTCAACAATTGTTCTTCAAACCCACAATCTCTGATTTTTTTTTTTTTTCCCCCCCCCTGCCCCCCTCCCCACGAATGCGTTTTGTTTTCGGTGTCTCTAGATCTCTTGGCTTATGCAGGTGAAGAAGAGAAAAAATTATGGTGCATGTTAGGGCCGTGCAAAATTTTGCCAGGTGTTTTGTTTCGAAGCTGTTTTGAGGGCCCGCAACTCTGGGAGGAGTCCAGCACAGCTCCGCAGCCCTCCTGGGGGTACAAGTAGGCCCCCGATCTGCCTGCCAGATGACAGGAGGATATAGCTACCATCCTGGCAAGTTTCATCCAAATCGGGCAAGAAATGACAAAGTTATAAGCAGTTTTGTACCTCCCCATTATTGCCTATGGGCAAAACGTTGAAACAATTTAGACTAAAGAAAATGGAACAGTACTTTTGAAACGAAACACTGTTTCATCAAAACAGAAGTGGAATGGTGCTGTTTTGCACAGCCCTAAGCATGTCTCCAGCCCACCCTAGTCATGGAATCTGATTTCAAAATTGAAATCAGTCTAATTAAAACTCTTGTACCTGAAGTTTGCATGCAATTACTTGCAGCAAAGGAAAGTAAAGGTGGATTATTTAGAGATGAGAAACTGTTCTTCCAGGGTGCATCCTGAGTGCGCATGTGTGGTTTGCAGTGCCTCAGAACAGTTTGAGGTGTCACAAACTGCATGCAGTGTACATGCACCCACTCGCCACACTGCTAATTAGCAGTGCAGTGAGTTTTTGAGCACTGGAAGATCTTGAGTGTTTCCCAGTGTTGGGGGGGGGAGGGAACTGCTGCTGATTAAAAGCAGCATGGTGCACGTGGCAGCAACATGCACCACCAGAAAGGGGGCCTGGCTGGCCAGAACCATGCTCTGGCTTCTGGCCAGGCTCTGAGAGGTTGGATTGTCACCACTGCTGCCCTGGGAGGCCCTTAGTGCTCCAGGTAAGGCTGCTAGGGCCAGCACAGGTGCTGGCCCCAGCTTCCCCTACCCCACCCAGGATAATTTGCCCCACACCAACACCATGTGCAGCAGCACAAAGGAATGGTACAAATTTGTGCTGGTGCTATTTTTACCACGGCAACTGAGCACATGGGGATGTGCCCCCAAAGTGTAAATCAACAGGAAAAAATGTTGTAACTCCCATATTTAGGACCTACTTTTACCAAGTTTATTTTAACATTTTGAGAACATCTATGGAGAGACAAGAAAAGGGGAGACGTGTGCGTTCTATATAGTCTACAATGTAGTGCAAAAACAAAAGAGCTTAATGCTTTAGTACCCTGGAATGACTTTGTGACATTAACTGTTTGAGGTTATAATTGTTACCAAGAGCAATAAAATAATGTCAGCTGCCATGAAATTTGAATTTGGGGTGAGGAACAGGATAGGCAGGGGAAGTGATGATGCTCTGCAGAAATATCTCCTTCCTTTCCTGGCCCCTCAGTAGCACTCTCAGGCCTGATTCTGCATGGTTAGAAGATATATCTGGGGAGAAGTTTGAGTATTGGTGTCTTTCCACAATCATGTTCCTTCTCCATGCATGTTCACAAGAAAGTCTAGGCCTGGTTCAGCAAAAGCAAATGCTTAACCTTTTCAGCCCATGAATTCTTTGGAGTTTTGTGTGCTTGTTGAGCCCCAGCTCAAGTCTGGGATCGTGCCCGGTATGCAAAAGCCAATAAAGATACCAGGGGTGAAAGTACAAAGATTTATTGCTAGCAATACAAGGTGCAAGCGGAATAATTTCACGTAACAAGCACACAGTCTTAATTATGAGCATCTTTTATACAGGAGTATTGGACCTTCATAAGCATTCTTGTTTGCTAATTGGTTATAAGGGAGTGACGCAAGGAGTTCTTTACTGAGCATGTCTCTATACCTGTGTTTTAGCCATGTATCTCATTTCCATACATGTATGTTTCATTAGCATACTTTCTCCCCACCTAGTGGTGTGAATCTTAATATTTAAATCAGCTCTTTGCCCTACTCCACTAATTCAGTTTTTGTTTTCAAGTCTCCTTTATCTAAGACTGTCTTCTCCTTATCATTGCAATTGAGCATTAGTTACAGAACAGAGACTTTTGCTTGGGCTATGTGTAGTGGTTTCTAGGTCAAACCTAACATGCTGATCCTCTTCTAAATCACTTGTGTGCCCCTCTCTCTTTTTTGAGAGGAGAAATGCAAAAAGCAAACTACATCATTAAAAGCAGAACCCTTTTTATTGATAACGAAGGCAAGGAATATGTTTAATGATTCTTAACCTGACCGTATTCCTTTCAATGAGCAAATGACCCATTGAAGCAAATGCCAATGTTTGCATAATAATGGTGGCTGCTTCTCTCAGCAAGAACCAACAGTGACTACAGAGCTGGTAGGAAGAAAATAGCATTGTGAAATTTGATCAGTGTTCAGTGAACAAAATGCAGGTCAGCATTATGATGTAGACCTTCAATCAAAGTGAAAGGAATTCCCAGCAAACAAGCTGAAATCTTTCCTGAGAAGGGCTTCCTTCAAGCCAGAAGATTAATTATTAGGGCTGTGCAAAGCTTCAGTAGCCAATTTGGCCCAATTTGGCAGCCAAATCTCCAACTCGAATTGGAAGACCTATTAAAAGGTCCGAATCAATTTGGAAGGCAGACCTGCAGGAGGCAGAAAGTGAGAAGAGGGAGGGGAAGAGGGGAGCTACACCTGAAGCTGGTCAGTGACTGTGATCTTTCCCTGAGTTCCCTTCCAATCACAGTGTTCAGGGGGAGCAATGTACAAACAACATATAAGGCTGTGTGTGAAGTGATCTGTGCCTTTTGTGAGCTGTCTCTCTTGGACCAGCAGTGCCTGAAAGGCTCTGGTTTGCTATCTAGTTTCTTGGTAACTAGTTAGTCTCTCTTCTGTGTTTTCCCTGAGTGTGTCATCACTGTGCACTGCAAGAAATCGCAACATGTATTACAGACACATACACATTTTGCAGCACACCAAGCATTATGAAGCGTGCTGGAAAGGCAGGTGCCACGTCTTCTGGCAGGGGAGGGAAAGTGGGCAGAGGGAGAGTTGCAAGTTCCCGCTCCACCTCCCCAACATAGACGCATCCTCTTTCCTGGCAGTGAGGAGTCTGCTGCTAATGGGAGCAAGGAGGTGGCAGCAGTGTCTGCATCTGCGACACCTTCACTAGCACTAGCATGATAGTCTCTGCCCCAATTTCAGTTCCCAACGTGAGCCTTCCAGTGACAGAGGAGGAGCTGGATCTAGAAGCAGTGGAGTTGAGTGCCATAGCTAAAGGAATTCTGGGGAAGGAGGGGGAATCTGAGTTTGTGCTCCCCACCCCCCCAAACTTCCCCTAGAGGCAGGTCTCTTCTGGAAAGCACTTGGGAGGAGGTTGTGGGGGCAGGTGGCTCAACTTCTCCTGTTGTGCCTCTGCCTGGTGAGGTGGGGATCCTGCCTTCTCCTCCTCCTGCAACCAGCGTACAACCAGTGGAAGGGAGGGGCTATCACCAAGGAGGAGTACTCCTCCTTGGCCCGTGAGTGTAGGAGGGCTATTAGGAAGGCCAAGGCAAAGATGGAACTCAAGCTAGCATCCAGGATTAAGGACAACAAAAAGCCCTTTTTCAAGTACATTGGGAGCAAGAAGAGGGCACCAGGCAAAGTAGGGCCCCTGCAAGACTCAAATGGTAACCTTGTGACTATGCCAGATGAGAGAGCTGACATTTTTAACAGTTTCTTTGCCTCTGTTTTCTTGAACAGGGACCAGGACATCCATCCTGCCACAGGTAGGGACAATCTCAGGGATAGATCTGTCAGGCCTTGGCTGAGCACAGATGTAGTTAGGGATCTTCTGGAAGGGCTGGACATTTTTAAATCTGCAGGTCCAGATGACCTCCACCCAAGGGTGTTGAGGGAGCTGGCAGGGGTCATTGTGGAGCCCTTGGCCCAGCTGCATGAGCATTCATGGTCATCTGGCCAGGTGCTGGGGGATTGGAAACTGGCTAATGTGGTCCCAATTTTCAAGAAAGGGAGGAAGGAGGACCCAAGTAACTATAGGCCTGTAAGCCTCACCTCGGTCCTTGGGAAGATCTTGGAGAGAATCATCAAGGAGCACATCTGTGGGGGGCCAGCACAGGAGATCATGCTCAGGGGCAATCAGCATGGGTTCATCAAAGGCAGGTCCTGCCTGACCAACCTGGTTGCCTTTTATGACCAAGTAACTAAATGCTTGGATGATGGTGTTGCCATGGATGTAGTCTTTCTAGACTTCAGGAAGGCCTTTGACACTCCCTCGCCCCATTCTCATTAATAAATTAAGCGACTGTGGCATTGATGCCTACACAGTTGGATGGGTGAAAAACTGGCTGATGGGGCGCACCCAGAGAGTAGTGGTGGACGGGTTGTACTCAACCTGGTGAGATGTGAGCAGTGGGGTTCCCCAGGGCTCGGTCCTCAGGCCCGCACTGTTTAACATCTTCATCAGCGACTTGGATGAGGGGGTTGAAAGAACATTGTCCAAGTTTGCTGATGACGCTAAGATGTTGGGCGAGGTGGGCACACCTGAAGGGAGAGAGGCTGCAACTAGATTTAGACAGACTACAAAAGTAGGCAGATGAGAATAGGATGGGGTTCAATGTAGACAAATGCAGGGTGCTGCACCTTGGGAGAAGGGATCCACAGCATACATACAGGCTGGGGAGTTCCCATCTTGAAAGCACAGAGGCGGAAAGGGATCTTGGAGTCATTACTGGCTGGAACAAAAGAGGGTGCATTTCCAAGGTGAGCAAGGTCTCCCAGAACACTGGGGCGATGCTTGCTCTGGATGGCCAGCCCTTATCCTTTGTTGAACATCCAGGGTTCAGGTGGCTCATGCTGCTTGTGGCCCCATCCTACCAAGTGCCCTCACACACCACCTTAGCAGGATGGTTGTACCCTCCCTGTATGAGGCATGCAAGGAGTACTTGAGGGAGAAGCTGCGGAAGGCAGGGCCATGGCTAGCTTTGCACTTCATGGATGAGTCCCACATGGCAAGGGAGATCATGGTGGCCATGAACCACATGGTGCAGGGGTAGCTCATTGGGCAGGGTTACCTCACCCATGGGTTCATGGTCACCGACAACGGGGCCAATATGGTGAAGGCAGTGCATGATGTCAACTTGGTTGGCATCCACTGTGTGGCACATAAGTTCTACCTCATAGTCGGGGACTCCTTGGAAGGGGACAGGGCTCCCGGTGATGGTACCCTCACTACCAGCCAGCTAATTTCAAAATATAGGAAGTTGGCGGGCTACTTCCACCAGACCATCAAGGGAGGGCAAGGTGCTGCAAGACAAACAGGCAGAGCTGAGCATCCCGCAGCACAAAATCATGCAAGATATGGAGACTTGGTGGAACTCCACATGCCTGATGCTCAAAAGGCTGGTGGAGCAACACAAGGCCTTCCATGAGATGGCCTTGGTCAGGGAGATTGGGATCAGCGGCCCCCTTAATGGAGCTAAGTGGGATACTATCTCCCAGATCTTGGTGGTCCTCAAGCCTTTCTTCGAGGCCACCGAGAGCCTCAGTGCTGGCGATGCCTTCCTTAGCCATGTGATCCCCATAGTGAGGAAGCTTCAGAACCAAACGGAGAACTTCCAGGAGATCAATGTTCCTGGCTGGGGCAAGCCGCTTTCACCAGAGGTGCAGGCACTGGTAAAGCAGCTGAAGGACGGCATAAAAAAAATGGCTGGATCTGTTGCAGTCTAGTACAGTCCACATGCTGGTGGGCATGTGTGACCCGAGGGTGAAGGGGAGCATCTGCAGCAACAAAACTCTGGTCACTGGACAGAGGAGTTGGTGAACAGTCAGGGAGGCAGAAGGGCAGAGGTAGGGGGATGTGAAAGAGGGGGATGCACTTTCCCATGCCAGCACTCCAAGCACCAGCCAGTCTGCTCCACCATAGCCACTGCCAATGTGGGCCAAGGGTATAGCTTCAATGTTGGGGTCCAGAGGCACCAAACCCCACCATCAGGCAGGTAGTGCCGATGCCTCAGTGGCTGCCTACCTCACTGAGGACATGGAGCTGCTGCACTGTGACCCCTTGGTCTATTGGACAACCTGCAGCCAGGTGTGGCAGGATCTGGCCATGGTTGCCCATGAACACTTGTCCTGTCCACCAACCAGTGTTCCAAGTGAGAAGGTGTTCAGCATTGCTGGGGATGTTGTGATGCCCCACTGCGCTTCCTTGGATCCTGGTGTGGTGGAGCAGCTGGTGTTCCTGAAGGTGAACCTCCTATTGCTGAGGTTCCCCAAGCTTCAGGTGCAGATGGAGTGAGTGCCACCATCCTCATTCCATCCACACCTACCATATTTTCGCGCATATACCCCGCCCACGGGTATAAGCCGCACCCATGTATAACCCGTGGAAAATTGGATTTTTGTAAATAAATCGATGTATACGCTGCCA
>NW_005842284.1:546546-562756 GCF_000455745.1 Alligator sinensis | reverse complement strand
GGGGCCGCCCCGGCCGGTCCCGGCCTCCATGGCAGCAGCAGCAGCGGTGCAGCCTGGCTCCGGCCCCAGCCCCCGCGTCGGTGGTGGTGCAGCCGGGCCCTGGCCCTGGCCCTGCGGGGGAAAAAAGTTTGTGGATAGCCCACACGCCCCGTATTGCCCGCACCCATCCTTTTTTTTTGTAAAATCGCGTATACCCCGCGGGGGATATGCGTGAAAATACAGTATTTCCTTTTGGTTTCTAGTTTCCAAACCATTTAATTCCCCACTCTGAGCTGGAGGTGGCACTCGCTGCATCACCAGCCAGCAGAGGAAGAATGTCCCTGCTGAGTTCCCATGCCAGGACGAACTTGGAGATATGGGATGGGTCTATGGGGAAGGAGAAGAGCCAGATCCTGGGCATGACCTAAAACTGCACCATACCAGGGTTGGGAGGCCTGGTGGACTGCCGCTGGTGCAGCACCCCCAGGAAATGCCAGCGCCAAGGACCTCCCTGATGAAAGGTGGGTAGGAGGTGCTTTATATCCTCCAGCCACCACACGCACATACAGTCCTGGCTGGGGAAAGCCCAGAACTGTAAGATCTTTGAGAGGCCTGAGGCTTGCTGGTTGCAGTGCAATTGTGAGGCTCCAGGTGAGCTCAGCTTAGCTGCCTGGGATGCCATCCTCAAGGCATGGGCTGCAGTGTAGAGGAGGTATGGAGCTTTGGAATCATACATCAGGCAGACAAGGGTCTTTGGGTCAATCTGATATCTTTTAGTAGATCAACTGAATAGTTGGAGAAATATATCTTAGCAAGGTTTCGGGTTGAAAAACCTTTTGTCAGGCTGAGGAAGCACATGCAGTTGGTGTGTGTGCTGTTCCTGGATGGAAGGAATAGTAAAGAAGCCAGAGGCTGTCATGCAATGCAGGCAAGAAAGCCAGTCAGTGAAAATGGAAATGGATGTGTTAGCAGCTGGGGGATGCAGTGGGTAAAGGTGGAAATGTATCTGGGGAGTCAGGTGTTCGGCAGGTTGTAGTGTCATAAATCCAATGTCTATATTGAGTCCATGAGTGTTTGTATCTAGGAGGTTAATGAAGTGAAGTTCATAGGCTCATGTGTGAAAAATGTTTTTTGCAAAATCCATTTGAGGATCAGGACTGAGAGATTGGGGAGAGAGTAGTTTTCTTGTGAGAAATGTGCCCCCACTGGTATTTGGGCATTCTTATCTTTAATAGATGTCCGGTGTGCATTCATTCTGGTGTGCAGTCATTGTTTGGTCTCTCCTATGTATTTTCCATTGGGGCATTTGGTGCATTGGGTGAGAGAGATAATGTTTCTGAAGGTGCAGCTGTAAGATCCAACAATGGTGATGGTTCTGTTGTGGAGTGCAGTAACTGTGGGGGTACTGGAGATACGTTGGTAGACTGAATTTCTTGTCATGGCATGGTCTGGATCCATTTGGTGTGCTTTGGGCTGTAGGAAGTTGGCTTCTGGTGATGAGGTTTGGTGCCTGTTTGAATTTAGAAAACACTTCACACAGATGAGCCTATGAACTCCACTTCATCAACCTCCTACATACAAAAACTCATGGACTCCAATATAGACATTGGATTTTTGGCACATTACAACCTGCCTGACATCTGACTCTCCGCAGGTACCTCTCCACTTTTACCTGCTCCATCTCCCACCCCCAGCCTGTCTCTCACCATCTGATGCCTCAATTTACATCTTCACTGACTGGCTTTTTTGCCTGAAACCCAGCCTTTGGCTTCTTTACTATTCCTTCCATCCAGGAAGAGTGCACACACCAACTGCAGATGCTTCCTCAGCTTGACAAAGAGTTCTTAAACCCAAAAGCTTGCCAAGATATATTTTCTCAACTGTTCAGTTGATCTAATGAAAGATATGAGATTGACCCAAAGAACCTTGTCTGCCTATGTCCTTAAACAAACATGGCTACAACCTACACCCCTTAGCACACACAAATGATACAAGTTTTGCTTTCAACAGTTTGAGGGGCACTTTCACAGAAACCCCTGCACCCATCTCCTTGAATCTTGGCAGGCTTCATGCCCTTAGAAGGGGCTACCGTCCCTCCTGTTTTCATCTGAATTGTCAAAAAAACGGCAAAGTTATAGATATTTTAGTGATTTCCCCATTACAGTTTATAGTCAAATCTCTAAATCCAGTTCACCGAATTGAATTGGGATGGTGACTCGAGTCACTGAATCAAGTCACTGTCTCTCCAAATCTGATACTTGCCACTTTGCACAGGCCTGTTAATTGTCCCAAATGGGCTCCATGAAGACAAACATACTAAAATGAGTGAATGTACCTGCCACCTCTGACACATCCATCAGTATGCACATTCCAAATGCAAACAAAGTACGCATGAAAGAGGAAGTCTGGAACCTATTCATCCCCCATGCTGCTTCCAGTGATGCACTACCAAATTTTGTTGGTATCTTGAGCTCTCCATCTCTTCTCCCAGTACATGTGACATATAAAGAGCTGCATTGGTTTTGTGGTAGTAGTTTATAGGTAGCTTAAATATGATGGGGTGCAGAGATCTAAACTGCTTATTCTCGGGTATACTAATCTAGCCAGCTTCAGAGGCCCTTTCTACACAAATCAGTTCTGGCCTGAAGTATCTCATATACCACTGTGTGGGTTATTTCTCTTCCCTTTGTGTCATTCCTCTAAATACCAGAGCATAAGTTCAATCCTGCAAACACTTGTGCAAGTTTTGAACTGGACTCTTGAGTACAGTTATGCATGTGGATGAGCATTTGTTGGCTTGGGGACTTTTTGTAAATTGTGCTTTTAATTTTAAATCTTCTTGCAAATGACTTCATAAATGTACTGCTGTGGCATGCTATTTTAGTCCCTGTTTGGAGTAAGTCATGAATAATTGAGCCTCTTGCTCTCCTACTCAAAGTTATTACCCACAATTGATGGCATGAAGTCAGTGCTAGATGACAATTTAAGCAAGGATTTGTGCTTTATTTAGCTGCCTCTGAAAACAGTATCTAATTTTTCTCTATGATGGATCTAAGGATGGCTCCAAAAATCAGATTTCTTGGGCCAAAATATTGTTTTAAGGACCAGTTGCTCAACAGGGAGTTACTGTGACTGAGTTTTGTTTGTTCTTTTCCTTTAGTTACACCTTCACAAATAATACTATGGAATATTTTAATTTTTGTCATTGCAGCCATAATACAGTCAACAGAATCCTAGGCTTCCCCTATAGTCCTTCAGGCTTATTGAGGATGGCTTATGAATTTTAGGGAGAAGGGCGATTTGGTAACAAATGTCTAAATGCTGAAATAATTAAAAAGAGAAATCTAGACTCCAGCTGAATTACACATGCTGCACTGTAAGATGGAATTATTTTCCTACATTTATCTTAAACAGAGGCCCTTTATACAAGGTGTTTGAAAGTGATGTATATTTTAGGGTAAAGTATTGGTGTATATGAAGGGGCAAATGAAATCTTGCATAAACAAATGTAGTGAAAGATGTTAAAGGGCAAGACTCTTTGTCAGAAGGGCCTGAATGACACAGCATGAGTCTGACTTTCAAAGGGGCTTTTGCTCCTAACTCAGTTGGGTACTTCTGAAAAGCCTACTTGTTGCCTAGCAAATTTTTTTGGTATCCTTACAATGATCAAAGGTGGTCCGTTTTCTCTACAAATATGGTAGAGAAGCTTCTTCATTGATTTCTTTTTATACTCCTCTATGTCTTATTGAAAGACTGTAAAACAAATACACAGACAAAAATAGAGACACAAACACACACTGGGCAATATTTCTGAAAGTAAAAATAACAGATCACCACTGTTACTAGGGAAAGCTTTACCTTGTGGAACAAAATATGCTGTACTAATCAAGTTGTTAAATTAGGATCAAGGAGAAATCAAACTATCATCTCAAACTGTCTCTGTAGTCCGAAGCTTTTTCCATTTTGAGTTATAAGATACCATGGGATTTTAGATGCATACAATGTATAAATTAAATACCTGTCTCATCCACAGTTTCTCAGTACTTGTTTTAACTGATTCAGACTGACAGAAAAGTACTGCAATGTAAATCAAGATCCACAATCTCATTTGAAGCTATTTTCAACTCAATGCATGAGCTTAATTTGAAGATCATCATTTAATAAAGATCCATCATTCTACCGTGTCTGTATCTTCAAAACTGGATCATTTGGAAAGTACTGTATGTTGGGATCTTCAAAACCTACCTAAGACTAGGAGCATGTTCTTCAAGCATACTTAAAAGGTGACACCATCACAGTTCTATTAAAGAAAAGGCAGGCATTACATTTTCCATAAAATGCTCTGCTTAATCTGTTTGAGTAGCAGTTTCCTGAACTGCCACAGGTCAATAGTTTCCTCTACTTTCTCATTAAGAGGACACGTGTATAAAGAAATAAGTATGCTATGTTCTCTTCAGGCTGAAGATAGTTCATACTTTTTTAATTGCATGTTGCTAAAATATCCAAACCTTAACTCTATAGGCATAATTCTGCCTGGCCTGTCAAATGGATTTTTCTGTTTTGAAGCTTTTGGGTATAGTCAGGCTTCTTCAGGATATGTCTGCTATCTTACATATTGCAGACAGATCCCAAAGGAGCCTGACTATATCTAATTGGTTTGTTCCTCCTCTGTATATGATTACGGGTAGCTTACCATTTAGAAATTTGCTGCATAAGAACATGTTGATCTTTTAGATGGAAAGGAAAGAAAATACATTTAGACCTGTAAGCAGTTTTTCATGGACCCCCCCCCCCAAATATAAACTCTTGGGGAAACCGTCAAAGTACAGATGACGGTACTACAAAGGAAGCATGGTTTTACCCCCTACAGTGTAGGCAAAGCTTCATTTGGGAATATTCCTGGTTGACCCAGTTTTAATGCACTTCAGCTTTTCCAATCTACTCTTCAAAGTGAGATGACACACCAGTGCTGACTCTGAAGGTTTGCATTGATTTAGCTCAATAAATGCTGGCTACAGCTTTCTCTTCCCTACAGCTAAAGCTCAGCACTGGTTTAGCCAAAATGACTTCTGGCTGTCAATTGCTGAATCAGGGCTGTTTAGTCCTGGATGTAGATAAGACCTAAAGTTGCTTATTTGCCATGTTACATATTCACCACTTCAAGGAGAATTTAAATTTCTGTTCTGATGCATTGCACTATTGCAGCACATCTAACTTCCAATGATGGAAAATGGCTGCTCGGTAACACTGATCCCCCAAATCTTATTTCATCTCCAGTGCTTAAGTGCAGTCCTGTTCTATTGCGGGAGCCTTTGAAACCTGTTATTGCATCAACCTTTGTTATGCACCTTTACCCCCTAACCTTTAAGTTTAAGTTGTGAGAGATGGCAAGGGGAAGAACAATCCATCTTTTGCATTAGTATTATTTTTTTTCAGAAACTTCAGCAGGGTGGAATAGGAGCACACTTATGCAATCCTATGTGAAATGAGATTTGGGACCAGGCAACTTGATTGAGATTAGAAAAACTGCACTTGCCTGTATCAGAGATTCTCTGTATCTTTTGTTAGACCTGCTTTTGATGCAAGTTCTGTGTGGGGCGGGGGGTTTGTTTTGGTTTTTGGGGGGAGGGAGCAGTATTAAGGTTTTTGCGTAAAATCATGAAACTGAAGGTAATCCACTAATACACAGAAGTCTATAAATAGCTGGCACAGGAACTTGGTTAAATCTACCTATAAGTATTGTATCTTATAAACATAGGCAAAGGCTGCCCTAAGATTATCCAGTAAGTCTATTTAAATCTTGTGAGGGGCATTTACATTTTCAGCATTAAATTAATACTTGCATTCGTGAGGTTCTGAGCAAACTGAATGTCCTAACTAATTGCATTCTGTACAATGGATTTATCTCCTCCAAGCACTGAAGAATGCATACACTACCCTAGTCAACGAGATCCAATTTTCACTCCAGAGACTCGCCAAGCAGTAAGGTACTAACTTCTTGTCAAGTGACTCCATGGAAATAACAA
The DNA here is from genome assembly GCF_000455745.1 of Alligator sinensis. Lineage (NCBI taxonomy): Eukaryota > Metazoa > Chordata > Crocodylia > Alligatoridae > Alligator > Alligator sinensis. The sequence goes on along the minus strand of NW_005842284.1, from coordinate 556,751 downwards.
CCATGTATGATTCTGCTGTATCTTCTGATCCCATTTAATCTTGTTTTGTCATCCTTTGCCCCCAACCACTTCTGGGATCTGTCTAATACTTGCCTTCATGAACCTGTTTTCTATTTGAAAGTTTTAAACACTCTCATGTGACTAAGTTATGGCCTCTAGGCACTAAGGCTGTGCGAAGCTTCAGTCCCTGATTTTGATTCAGTGGAGATTTGGCCTGATTCGGTGGCCAAATCTCTGAATCCATATTGAATCAGGAGACCCTTTAATCTCTCCGAATCAAATCGGAAAGATTCAGAAATTCATATGTAGACACAGCTTTAAATGTTTTTTTTCTACATACCTCAAGGCTTGTCAATGCTGTGATGGTGGGGCAGATGGAGCATCCCACAGGAGCGCAGGGGGCTCCCTAGTGCGTTTGGCACCAGACCTAGAAGTGGACGAGAAGCACTTCCGTTCCTGGTCCCCTCCCCACCCCTGACCCCTCCAGCTTGGCAACTGGTACCTCCTGGGTCTGGGGAGGCACTCAGGGTCCCCCCACAGCTGATCACAGATCTGGGGAGAGGTGTGGGGGGTGGGCCCAGTGCACTCCCTGGCGCATCCCACAGGAGCGCAGGGGGCTCCCTAGTGCGTTTGGCACCAGACCTAGAAGTGGACGAGAAGCACTTCCGTTCCTGGTCCCCTCCCCACCCCTGACCCCTCCAGCTTGGCAACTGGTACCTCCTGGGTCTGGGGAGGCACTCAGGGTCCCCCCACAGCTGATCACAGATCTGGGGAGAGGTGTGGGGGGTGGGCCCAGTGCACTCCCTGGCGGACCCATAAGTGGACCGGAAGTACTTCTGGTCCACTTCTGGGTTCACTGCTGAGCATGTGGAGGATGCCCCCCATGCTCCAATGGGACACTCCATCCACCCCAGCGTTGCAGCATTCATGAGCCGAACGTGGTACCTCAAGGTATGTAGAAAAAACATGTAAAGCTGTGTCTATGTCCAAATTGCTGACTCTGAATCGGCATTGAATCTTCAGATTTAGATTCGGCTGCATCGAATCGGGGACAGTGATCCAAATCAACAAATCAAATCACTGTTCCCAATTCGGGCCAAATCTGAATCAAATATGGCCCATTTCGCACACCTCTAATAAGCACCTTCTGAACCTCTGACTTGAAATACTCCTTCAAGTATATAACTGAGTACTTATTATATGCAATTAAGTCATCTAGGTTGCTTCAGTTCTGTGAGTGAACTAATTTTCCTAAACCTGAGAAACTAACTCTCAAGAGCTTTTCATTCTCTCGAGTAGCTGAGGAGTACTTTGTGGAGAAAAGAACAGGAGGGAGAGAAGCCTAGGAAGTTCTGGAGCACTTGAATCCATTTCTTGCCTCTTTCTCCAAAGGTATTGTATGCTGGGGGGTGGGTTGGTTGGTTGGTTTGTTTGTTTGTTTTAAGGGCTTTTCAACCTCCCTCACAGCTTTAAAACTCTGCAAGTGTTCTATTTTGAATGTTCACAAAAAGTAACTGCTTGTATCCATGAAGGAGGGTGGTCTCTTAAATAATGTGCTTAGGTTTGTGTCTCCATTTTAAGTGCTTGCCTGTTAGATCTCTCCCTCAGAGAGGGTTGGGGAACTGCTGTGTATTAAAAGTAACTCCCTCCCCAAAATCTCTTATACTTTGTATCTATTTAATGAAATATGAAGTTGATTTGAATTAGCTGGCTACACTTTGAATCATTCTCTTTACTATTTGATGCAGAAATAGAAGGTATGTTGTATTTTCATATATAGAATATATGTGGTTCTAGCTGTAATGTAGTGCTATGCATCCTAGTCAGGTTCATAATTAGTTAGTGCTCAGCCTGTGTGGTCCAAAGACATTTTAAGACTGAAGCAGTCTCTAACGTGTTGTTGTGGTCAAACACTGTTCCCTGTCCCCTAGTACAGTGTTTGCTTTTTGCTTGTTTGCTTGTTAAATCTGGTGTCAAACTGCATGCATGCTTCATTTCCATGCAAACTCACCATCATTCTTCTCTTTGCTCATGGCACTGGGTTTAGAGTTTTACCCCAGGATTCTTTTGCCACCTCTTAATTATAAAGATCTCCATACTCAGCTCTTCCTTGTGCATTATACCCTTTGTCAATTTATATGAAACAATTTGTTGCATCAGTGAATTCCACAGACTTCTCAGAGGCTAAGACTCTAGCAGTATTCAGAAAAGGTAGGACTTTCCTACCTATGTAGGATGCAATCTGTCACATGCCATGTAAGATGAAAACACACTTAAATAAGAGAGAATGGTTTTTATACTTTTGAGATGTCAACCAGACATTAACTGAAAGGATTAGGATTGAATTATCCTATCACTTGTTTATACTATAGATGTCCCTCAGGTTCTTATTGTGCTTTCCTCTGAAACATTTAACCCTGATAAGATACTGTGATGAATTTGATGTGGCAATCTAAATCCCTCTTGGTGTTCTAGCAAAGTATTCCAATGTTGAGGGAAACCATAAGCACGTGTAGTCTAACAATGGAAGCACTGTAGTGTTAAGTACCTTGGACAGTGAAATTTTAAAGCAAGTCGGAAGCTGCAGCATAGAAGAGACCTAGAGAAATTCTGGCCAAAATCCTGGCTCCATTCTTATTTGTGGTGGTCTGGAGTTCTGGAAGGTGGCATTAACACCTCCTGTGTAACCTAGGATATAATCCATCCAATGGAATATTACTGAAACCTATAATCTATGAATGTATGATTAGATTTGACATGCTTTTCTTGGTGCTTGGAATCTTGCTCTGAAATACATAGGCGTGTTTGTTACGGAAAGTTGAAGCTGCTTCAGAACTTTAAAAAATTGAGAATTAGAGTTTATTCTAACTGACCCTTGTTGGGGACCAAATTTAGGCTTACAGATAACTTCTTTTTTGTTTTTTAATTCAAATACATATGTAAGATGTGGGGAGTCCTGTTCACTTATACTATTGCTGATTCAGATGGAATGGGCAAGTAACAAAGAAAGAAAGACCAACATGTTTTGGCAAACTTGACAAACTGCACAGCATAGAATATGCTGATTTTGTTTCCATGCTGTCTTAAGGAAGCTGTCCATTCAAGATCCATGCTTTCCATCCCAGAGGAGATTCTTCTCCAGCACTTTCTTGCCAAGTTGGCTTTTAATATGTAACTAAGCATTTATTTTTGTTTTGAAAATACTTCTGTACTATCTGTGTTGGGCAGGATTCCCTCACAGAACTAGGGTTGCAAAGAATTATTTAACAAGATGGCCAGCTTTTGAGGCTAAGAACTGTCAACTATAGCTAGTTCTCCGTCAATTCATTTCCAAGTGTATTACTAGCTTCTAATCATTAGGATGACTACAGTAAGTTGGCGTTTTCCTTTTTAACCAGTCTGCGGGACTTCAGAACCTCATGCAAAATGGGCATATCTTGACTTATAAAACTGGTCGGAGGATTTCCATGGAAAATGACAATGAAAAAAATAATTAAAAAATTATTTACCACAGCAAATTTGACTTGTTTTGTCAAACCTCAAAGTTTGAACAGGACAGCAAGACAGACCCTCTAGCCAAAGTCCTACCAATTCCCAAACTTGGGGTCATGAAGGAATGTTTTCCCCTTGCATCAGACTGGAACCTACGGTGGGTGTTTGCCTTCCTCTGTAGGATGGGTCATGGTCTCTTCCTAGGATCTTCTGAATGCATTTTAATTAACCTATTACTATGTCGGTTTTTTGTAGAGGAAGGGCACTGGCAATGTCCTTGTGTCATTTCATCCCCTTTTTTCCTTCGCCCCCCCCCCCCCCCCACACACACACACACTCTTACCTATGGAATAACATGGAGAATTGCTGGTTTTGTGCCCTGTACTTGTGTGTGAGAGCTGAATGTGACAAGTTTGGGGAATTCTTGGATAAATGGCTGCCTGCTAATACAGGGACTGAACTTAATGGTCCAGGAAAAACCCCTTCCAGTCCTGTGTTTCTTTGAACTCTGAACATTTCCTTGGAAAAACTTCAAATGAAGTGATTTGTATCCAGTTGATGGAAGTGTTTTGATTTGGACTTGTTGAATTTTAAGTAATTTGGGTTTTGGTCAGTTCAACATTAATGTCCACTGAGCTGATGTGGTGCCTTACTGGTATTACAAGTTGGATGCCTCGTGTTTTCTGTCCAGATATCTCCCAAGAAGCATTGTGGCCTCTTGCTAATCCACTGTGGTACATCATGACTGCAATGTTTAGATAGATATTGGTTTTTATTGTCTGCCTTCTGCTGATTTTTTTTTTTTTTTTCATGTCTACTACAGGATGTACTGTATTCTGAGACACAGCTTCCCTACTACCTCTCTATAGAGGTGAATCCACTGGTTACTGAGAGTTTACAGGTCCTTTGTCTGTTAATCCACAAAGAATATGACCTCTTATACTCTAGTTGAGAACATCTTGATACTTTGGCTCACACTGGTAATGACTTATGTTTTTTTTAACTCTGAAAAGGCCCAATTCAATCCGTGTCAGCCAAGCTGTCAAAGTAGAAAGAAATATAATGGGACAGGGTCCAAAAATAAAACGTCACCTTGGTTCTGTTCTGCAGCATCGCAGTTGGCTATGACCAGGTAAGGATTATTTCTATAGGAGGATGGGAAAGGTGGTGGTCAGCGTCTCCATAGAACTATTTGCTTGAGACTAACTGACCAAGGAGGAGAAAACATGAGACACTTCATGCTTAACTTTAACTATTTATACAAAATGAGAAACCTTCAGGGTTTGCTTTTATCCTTCAGCTACAGAATTATAATACTGGTTAAGTATGTACACCTGGCCTGCAAGTGTGCAATATTGGTCAAGAGAAATTAAGATAAACTCTATATAGGTTTTTAGTAAGGACAAATAAGAGAATGTAGCCAAATATTCAATACGTTGATCTTTTTTCTCTACACTACTTACCCTGGATTGGAGGGGAAAAAAGGTGTTTTGTTCTTCTAGCCAAATTAGCCTTGTCTCGTTAATTAAAACTGTACCATGTGTCTCATGCCAACTTCATGCTGGGCTAATGTAACTTACCATCTATGTAACATTAAGGAAGAATGACACAATCCAGACAAAGTCATCTCCTTTTTAATTCCTGCTTTTGGAGTGTGGAGACCAACCAGTTCCTTTCAAAATGAAATTAAAAGTCATTTAATTTGGTTGCTTCAAGCAATAAGTTAATTAATAGAGCAGGAGGTGTTTGCACAAAGATTACCCTTCTTTTTAGGAGACAAAAGAACAGCTAGTCACTGTGTCAAATACTGATTTATACAATCTTTGAAGCAGCCAAAAATCTAGTTTTCTACTGACAGTTTTGCAACAGAAGATGCTGATAATGCTGTTTGGATAAAAATTTACTGTGCAGTCAACATGCCTACAGTCTTACCTCTGTAAGAAGCAAAGTATAACATCATTTCAAGGACTTCTATACTGAAATAGGTGTTTGGTCTATCTTCTTCAGTTAGTAGAATTTGATGCTTCAATGAGGGGGGAGTGGGGGAGGGAAGTCCATAAAAAATCCATTATGCACCTGTAACCCTTGCCCCTGGTTTGTGAGGGGTTAAGCAGAGACGGGCAGGGCCATTCAAAGCCCAAAAAAAACAGACCCAGAGAGCTGGGTTGAACTACAGCCGTGAGACTTCTTGGGGGCTAGCAGGAGGGGAGTGGGAAAGAGGAAGTGCAAGGTGGGAGATACTTTGTCCTGAGCCACATGGAAGGAGCAGGGGAGAGGCCTTGCTCCCTTGTATGCTCCATGGCACCCTTTCAGGTTTATACAGATACCCACATGCATTTTCACGATCAGTAAAAATCATTATTCCAACAAAAAAATGCTGTCACTGTCAATTTGAACTCGGGCTGTACACGACAACCACCAAAAAGAGGCTGAGTCAGATTTAACTCTGTCTCAGTGACAGAGTGGTGCTTAATACTTCCTCCCCAAATGAAACTGCGCATATCTGGAATTCTAAATTCAAACTTTAATATTTATATAGGCACCCGCTGCTTTATCTTCTTTTTTAAATTCAAATGTGCCTTGGGTGCGCAAATGTTGGGAACCCCTGCCCCAGAAAGATTGTGGAGGAGCCTGGTCTGAGGGTAGCTGGGAGAAAGAGGCCCCCACAGAGAGAGAGACTGACTGCTGTGGCAGAGCAGGGCCTGAGTGAGATGCACTTAAAAGGCCACAGAAGGTAGTGTGGTGAGTGTAATTGTGGAGCAGTGCAAGTCTTTGTGCAGCTAGGGCTATGCACAAAGTGAAGAGTCTCACCCTGAAGGGTCCTTGTGAGACTGTTGGAGTTTCTGACTGTGCTGTTGAAAAGGGGTAATTTTTGTTATCAGGCTTCCATGCTGGGTTTTGTGGGTTATGTTACAGATTGCAGTTCCAATGCCTATGGGTATAAGTCAATCCAACTTGTTTGTACCATCTTGTTTAAACTGAAATGCTCGGGAAGGGGGGGGGACTGAGTCACCACAACCACACACCTGCACCCCCTCACAAGATGGGTTACATGCCTAATAAGGTAACACAGTCCTCTGGAGATGCTTATGTCTGACCTCTGCTGCTGATCATTTTCTAACTAAAATAATGGGAAATGATAGGCCTTGCAAGTTTCTCCTAACTAATGTTACTGAAGATTCTATTCCTTTGTTATAAGGGTTTGATCCAAAATCTGATGGAGTCTGTGGGGAAATCTGTTCATCTTAACTTTTAGAACAGGCCTTAAGTATTTAATTTGCCTTTTGTGTGTAAATTTCTAAGCTATTTGCCCCAATATTGCAGGACTGTTTCACATATTGATGACAATCAAACACCATTTAAAGATCCAACTGAAAAGTCCTTGCTGCCATTAGAGCAGTTTCCAGCATGTGTCTTGGCACTTGGTTCAAGTCTTGAGCATACTACACACACAGTCCAAAAGCCGCTTAGAGGATTCAGTCTAGGACAGACGGCAATTGATATCTGTTCACTCGCGCCCCTATAAAGAAATTGGCATGTTCTCCTTTTACAGGTGTTGTAGCTGAAAACTTTGAAAATCAGCCTCTCTCAGGTTGGCAGTGAAGCCAGATTGGAAGGGTTCAGTATCCCATGCACAAATCTATCCTGAGCAAAAGGCTATACATTTCACATGTTTTATTTCTGAGGGGCATTTTCTTTCCTAAAGCAGAATAAGAAGCCCTTAATGCACCTTTGTCTTGTTTTCTGACTTTTATTAGCTATTAAGGGGATGGATCCAGAACAGTGATAATTCTCCCCAACTTTCCCCTGCTTCACTTTTTAACATTTTATTGCTTCTTGGAGGACTTGGAGAAATGTAAAAATACCAGCATTAAGCATGTGCCAACTGCTAATTCTGGTTGCTTCCTGTACAGCAAAGTCAACATTTAGTCTCTTGTAAAAGAGCTACCATGACTGTCATGTCAGAACTGAAGGCCGCTTGGCAGGCTGCTATAATCTCTGGGAAAATTACCAACTGCTCTGCTCCAGTGACATGAAAAAACACATCCTTTCAGTTCTAGCAGCAATAAACTAGAACTGCTCTGATGTCAGGCAGGTTCTGAGTCAAGAGGACGGGCATAACAGAGCTGCTAGGTGTGGCAATTGTCATGTCAACTGTCACTTCTCATAAACTCTTTAGATAGCTCATTTAGTTTAGCACAGTGTGGGGGCTAATAACACCAGGTTATCTCCGTCTCTGTTCATGAGAAGTGGCTTTAGCTCTTCTTTTTTTTTTAGCCAGACTGCAAGGCAGCATGCAGCACATTAGATATATCTGGTCTGAAAGTGGAATTTTAGTCCCATGAGGAACTATTACTTCTCCAAGCTAGTTTCCACTCCAGAGAAATCGGGGGGTGGAATTGTATAAAGAAATTTCTGGACAGTCTTCCAATCGGATGTAACCATTATGTTTAAAAATGTCAATTTTTCATTTCAAAGTGTCAAAATAATAAAAATATCAAGATATTACCCAAAGAAATCCTTGCTTCTAAAAATAAAAAATGTCACTTTTAATCTTTCAAGTTAGAAGATAAAAGTAACCCCTTTGAATTTGAAGTTTTTCTGGCAATAATATAGGTTTTTGATTAAACAAAACAAGCTTTTTTCCATTTAAAAAAAAAAAAAAAAAAAAGATCAGTGAACTGTACAATTTTAGCTGTTTTTTGTCATACAACTTATGGCCTTTGACTTTTGTGGCTTCCTTCCCTTTTTGTTGTCTTTGGCATAAAAGAAATGCAGTCCTCAATGACTCTGTGCTAAACCACTTTGCCTTCAGTAGGAGTAGCATGAGGTTGTTGGCCAGTTTGGAACAAGGTGGCCTTCCCCTTTTAAAAACACCAGGAGACCTAAGGGTGGCCTAACCTAATCGCTGTCTGCTAGACCAGACAAATATTGGACTTGGGGAGGAAAACAGGTTAGTGTCTTGAGGTTGGATGTGGAGGAAGATGTAGTGCTCTTTTTAAAGAGAGAGCAAGAAAGCTAAAAATGTCTGCTGACTGTTAGAGGACCTGGTTGGGCTTGTGCCGACTAGAGACCAAAGTAGCTGGACACTGCAGGTAGGGCTCACCTGCAGGGATGATGGGAGCTAAAGGTTGGCCTCTGTCTGAGGACTCAATGAGTGGAGTAACACGTTCATGGGTGAAGCTATCTAGGAGGGAAACGGAAGAGAGAGAGAATGTCTTGAAGTGATGTGAAAGCAAACAGCCCCAGGAAAGAGGGAATTGAAGCTAATACGTTGCACTTTTCTATATAACCAACTGGACTGAGTGGGCCAAGGCAAGTGTTCACCACAGCTCTACCCTGGGCCTCCACTGGGAACAAACATTTCTCTGGCATTGGCTAAATTGTCTTTCCAATACTGAGGCTTGGAGTGTTATTGTAGCTATGATGAGTCAGAAAATGTATGAGTCAAAAGAATTCTGTGTAGCCTGGGGGAGGAGGGGTTGTGTTATCCAATAAAAGCTCCAATATACTTGCCTCTTTTGCAGTGACCACTACCAGAACCTGAACTAAGCATTATCTCTCTCCTCTAAAACACCTTCTAAATGAGGAAGTGAAGTTACATAATAACTTTATAGGCAATGTCCTCAACCCACTTTTCCTTATCTATGCTGCTGCCAGCCTTAAGGTCTGACAGCTTGACAATAAATTCATGTACAACGGCTCTGATCCAATTAAAAACATCCTCATGAGCCACAGCAGAACTTTAATTTCATCAGATACTTCCCTGTTCTTTTTTTCTTTTTTTTTAATGGAAGAAAGTAAAGTAGAAGAACTAATCAATTTTCACCATACACTTGAACTACTGAGTGGCTTTGAGAAGCTGCCTTGAAGGAATCATTAATGAAACGAAAGCTTTTTAACACACAAAGATACACCAGCACTCCCTGTAGTTCTCCCGGGCCCAACTGTGGCTGCTGCTGAACAAGAAAGCAGTTCAAAGCTTTGGAAATTGTGAATTTTTGAAAAGCTGGCACCTATATGTGTAATATCTAGACAGGGGTGGCCAACCCATGGCATAGGCAAGGCAGCTGCTGTTTGGCATGGAGCCCCAAGCATGCAGTAAAAGGAGTGGCTGGAATGGAGACAGAATGGAGCAGTGCACTGTGGAGGGGACAGGACTGAGGATGTCGAGTGTCACTGAAGAGCCAGGTTAATCCTTTCATGGCCTTGCAGCCACTTCCACATTCAGATCCTCTCTCGACATATAAAACTGCAGCATTTTGGGGGGGGGGGGGGGCAGGGAAGGGTTGATATCACTCTTGGCAGTGACACCATCTCTTGCAGCAGTGTTGTGCCCATTAGGGCTGTGCAAAGCTTCAGTAGCTGATTTTTTTGATTTAGAGGAGATTTGGCCAGATTTTGGGGACCCACTCGGGAAAGATTTGGCAATTCAGCCATAAACTAAACAGGCAGCTGACACAACTGCCTCCAGCTGGTAAATCTGTTGGGGTTGGGGGAGGGATTGGGGCTAGGGCTGAGACAAGCCCAGTGGGGGCTGGGGAAGTGGATGCGGCTCACTCCGGTTGGAAGGGGACAAGCGGTAGCAGGGCATAGCCCCCACTCCCAATGCTGCTGTGCCCCCCAGTGCCGGCTGGCACGTGGCAGCAGTGAAGAGTCCCTCCTCCCAGTGCTGATGTGCACGCAGCATGGCAGGGGATGCAAGCAGGACA
>NW_005842284.1:537327-546531 GCF_000455745.1 Alligator sinensis | reverse complement strand
CCCCCCCAGGCTGGGCAGCTTGTCTCAGTCCCTCCCTCCCCCAGCCCCAACTGACTTACCAGCTAGAGGCAGCTGTCTCAGCTGTCTGTTTAGTCTATAGCCAAATATCCAAAGCGGTGCCAAATCTTTCAGATCTGATTTGGCTGAATTGAATCAGGACAGTGATTCAAATCCCCAAATCAAATCACTGTCCCCGAAATCGGCCGAATCCGAAGCAAATACTTCCCGCTTCAGACAAGCCTAGTACCCATGCTCTCGCTTCTGCCGCCGTTGTGGTGCCTCAGGGTGCACACACTAGCAGGGTCACCTCTGAGGGGCAGAGAATTGATGGGAGAAGGCAAGATTTAACTTGTGGCATGCCTGCCAAAAAAGGTCTGGCTGCCGCTGGCCTAGAGGCTTTGGGGAAAAATCCAAACTGTTCAGCCATGCTCCAGTCCAGGGTTTGAGAGAGTAAATGGTTGGAAGTGGACAGGAGGCTGCTTCAGTCAAGAGTGAACTGGTGCATAACTGATGGCCTATCCATTTCATTAACCAATAATCAGACTTCTAAAGCCTCAGTGAAACAGAGCAGTTATTGCTATGATCAGTAACAAATGGCCAGAATCAATCACCCTTTGGCAACCTGGAAACTATTACTGTTTGACGAAACAATGGCTGGAGATTGATCAGGCTTCCTCTGTGGGGCTGCCACTTCTAGGTTGAGAGCACAGGTGTTGCTGATGAATGATAACCTATTATGATAAGGAGTAGGCAGCTGAGAAATGGCCAACTAGTCAGGGCTCGTCAGTGAAATTGCTGATATCTTCTTGACGGGCCCACTCGGGAGATAGAGAAATGCAGTATTTTGGAGAGTGTGTGGGAGGAACAAAGATGATGCCAATAGTATGGCATGTGAGAGACTTTTAAGTTCAAATTTCTGTCTTGTTTTCTTTTATAAGCTTCTTGTCTGACCTTGGGCAGTTCACCTTAGCCTATTCATGCCCCAGCTCATCCAAAACAGACTAGCAGTGTCCCCAAGGATATCATTCAGATTAGTGCATTTTAAATTATATGCCCTGAACTAGTGTATTAGTATCAACTGCAAAATAAAAGTAGCTAAGGGTATATACCTCCCCTGGTCATTTCCAGGATGGCTGCCATGAAAAATTATTCTATGATCCAGTCCCACTGTAAACATGCCAAATCCTGGGAGTGAAGCAATATAGCCAACTTAAAGCATCATTGAGCATATACAAATAAGCATGCCTGAGAGAGTGAGCCAGAGTGGAGCTGGGCAAGCACTGAGTATCTCTTGAAGCTGGATTTGTCTCCTTGCTGTGATTTTTGCATTTTATGGGAGTGGATATGGCACAGAAGTAGTATAGCTATGCCTCGAGATGCCTAGATCCTCAGTAATGAGTCAGGAAAGTCTTCATTCTCAGAGTCGAGAAGGATGGAGAAAATTCAGAAAGGGTTTCTCCACTGGCATTTCACTTGAGATGAATTTGTACCATTATATTCCCCCTGTGAGTGCTTTGCAACAGTTGAGGCCCATGGTCTTGTAACTGTGTCAGTCAATTTCCCAGCATGCATATCTGGGAAGAATTAATGCCCTCATGGCATAAAGCAATTATAGTGATTTGGAGAAAATTTAAGAATCCCTGTCAGCAACAGGGTGCAACAGAGATCAAAGCTATAAATCCCAGCAAAATAGTGTAGAGCTGTGGCTTCACATTGTTCTCTTCACAAGAAGCAAGCTGTTTGTCTCTGCCTGAGAGAATTAAGACGTCATCAGAGATTCTGATGGAAAGATGCAGAGGTTCCTATTGTGGTGCAAGGGGTATGGGTGATCCCATGGGATTCAAGTGACTGAAATCAAATCTTGTACTTTTACTGATTGAGTGCTGTATGTGCACATACAGCCAGGGAGTATTTGGAGTAGGGACAGTGAGAAGAGCTTGCTGGTATTTATTAGCTCCAAATATAATTAAAACTGTAAAGTAGTTATTTGCATACAAGCTTTGGTTCTACAGAATTACTGACTTAAATGATTTTGTGCTGTTGCTCCAAATCCCTGTTCTGTGACGGAAAATATAAAAGATTCAAAAAAGGCAACACTATTGCTCTCTTGGGGGTCTTCTGTATTTGTGTTTTGCAATAGAAGTTATTTGGCTGGTGTTCTTCCACTCCCTTTATATAATCCTTGGTGCCAGCACTAGACCTTAGTTTTTCACAAAGACACATATTTCATAATCTTCTTTTTAAGGCCTCAATTCAGCAAAACAATGACATGTCTGACTGCTGGTCAATCAAAGTTTAAGACAGCATAGAGGAGCACAAAGTTAGAATTATGCGTCTTCGCACTAAGTGTAGAGAGGCGTGTTGTGCTTTTGTTTTGTTTTAAGGAGATGGCAAAAGGGATCAAAGACCAACTGAGTGACTTATCTGGTAACTGTTAGGCTTGCCTTTCCTAATCCCTTTTTTTAATATGGCTTCATTACTTTAATGAGAAAATAAGAGTTATTGCCTAGTGCTGGCAGACAGCCACCACTCAATTACTTCTCCTTAATGGGGTCACTGGCACTTGTAAGTTAGTTGGGGTGTGCAAAGCGAGCCCTATTTGATTCGGATTCAGTCCAAATCGGGGACAACGATTTGATTTGTTGATTCGAATCACTCCCTGATTTTGATTCAGCTGAATCTGAATCGGAGGATCTGACGCTGATTCGGAGAATCAGCAGTTCGGCCATAGACACAGCTTTAAACGTTTTTTCTACATACCTTGAGGTACCAGTGCGGCTCGTGAACACTGCAATGCTGGGGCGGATGGAGCATCCCACAAGAGCGCGGGGGGCCTGCATGCTCTCCAGCAGACCCAGAAGTGGACCGGAAGTGCTTCTGGTCCACTTCTGGGTCTGTTGCTGAGTGCGCTGGGGAGCCCCCCACGCTTCTGTGGGACACTCCGTGTGCCCCAGCATTGCAGCATTCACGAGCTACCTGGTACCTAGAGGTGTGTAGAAAAAAACATTTAAAGCTGCGTCTATGGCCGAATCTCCAAATCTTTCCAAATCTCTCCGAATTGATTTTTGGAGGGTTCTGATTCAATTCGGAGAGATTAAAGGGTCCTTTGATTTGATTTGGAGATTCGGCCGCCGAATCGAATTGGGGACCAAAGCTTTGCACAGTCCTATTAGTTAGCCAGTGATCAACCAGGGAATACCTTGTAAAAGTAATTTTGAAAGCTATTCTTTGTCACTTCTCAGAAAGATTTGTGTTGGAAAATTTAGACCATTACTGCATTAGTTCATTGGCTCCTGCTGGTCAGCTTTCGCCTGTAACATTAAAATGGACCTAAGGCTTTAGTGGACTAAATTTTAAAGGCCTTTAGTTGCACCCTGAACTAGCTGTCCTAATGCAACTCCAGTGATTTACAATTAGTCCAAACTCCACTGAATGAGGAGTCCTTGAAACCACTAATTAAAATCTGATTGCAGTTAACTTCTCCCTTTCTTCCCAAGTAGATAATTTAAGTCTCATACAGTTTGTGTGTGACCATTTCAGCTGAGGCCTTCGGGGTGGGGGAAGTAAAGCTATATTCAGAAGTACCAGCAGTACCTAAATAGCTAGTAATGATGGCATTGCTTAATCAATTTGAGTCAAGGTTTACCCCAGTGCCCTTAAACCAAAATTTATCTCCCTGTACTGTTTTCTATGAACAAGTTGATTGCCACCAACCCTTTGGAGGTGGCTGCAGCCTATTGGTGTTATAGGCTGTGAAATATATGTGGGGATGAAAACCTCCAAATAAATCACTGATCTTTGTTTTGATGTTATACTTAATAGCTCTGGCAGTGATATCCTTAATAGAGAATTATTCTCAATTAGTGCTAGGTACTGAAGTGACTGAAAATTTGTTCATGTGGGTTTTTAATATAGCTGCTTTTGTCATGGTCATGTCAGTGTTTGCTCCCCAAGCATTCCCAGGGCAGGTATGGTACAGCACATTTATTGAGAGAATGTGCTATGACAGTATGTTGGTCCATGTCATAGGCAATGGCAGACAGCAGGAACCTAACTACCCTTTGAGAGGTTCATGGAGGACTCGCAACTCAAGTCCTCTCTGTTCAGGCAACTTAGCTTTTATCCTGATGCTGGCTGTGTTTGTTACCACTCACTCACTCATAAACAGGGTTATTGGTTTTCTCTGGTTTTTAAAAAACCCCAAATCCATTTTTCCACAATTGAAATGAAAGAGCCGGGAGCTGGGGCAGGCGGGGCTGGGATAGCGGGCATGGGATGGGCCTGTGTGATTCAAAGGCTTGGCTGATTCAACCGCAGCCAACTCTCTGAATCAGATTCGGCTGAATGGATTTGAAACAGTGATTCAAATCAAATCACTGCCCCCCAAATCGGCCGAATCTGAATTTGAAGCAAATGCTAGCTGCTTTGCACAGACCTAGTATGCATCAGTTGAATACAATGTTTTATTGATATAGTTACAATTTTAAAGCAATTTGAAAGCCTCAATCATTATAATAAAATAAATTCTAACTAGCTATGTATTTTTGGCGTTTGATTTTTATCGTGGAAAATTGGAGCTCTTCCTGTCCCTTTCATTCATTCACCAGGATGTGGGTCCAGTTTTAGCTGCCCCACCCCCGCTGCTTTGTGGTGCTGAGCAGCTCTGATAGGCCAGTACCCTGCTCCTGCCCATGCCATTGCTCCTTACCCCCAAGCCATGCCCCCCCTCCCCCACAGCCTTGCTGGTGCTCCCCACCCCTGGTGCACAGTCCCCTGCCCCTTCCCCGTGGCCAGGCCAGTGCCCCTCACTTGCAACCCATAGCCCCCCTATCCCTGTTGGTGCCTCTCACTCCTGACCCATAGCCCCCTGCCCCCCCAGCCCTGCCCAGCCCTGTGTGGACTCAGGGTGGTGGTCTGCAGAGACAGCCTCCAGCATGAGGTGCATGCAGCGCACCTCATGCAGAAGCATAGGCAGTGGCTGGGGCACTACATGTTGCCCTACATTGCCGGCAGGGGCTGCGGTGTGGAGAGGAGGACCAGTGCCACTAGGGTCTGTATTCAGCTGCCAGGGCTGCTCCAACCACCCTGTCTGGCTGTATGCTAGCTACGTGCATGAGCACGCACAAATGCACGTGGTACCCCCTGCCTCCAATCACCCTCCCACTGCTCCTCCCAGTCCCAAGCAGCTCCTTGCAGGCTAGCAGCCTTTCAGCCTGCAAGGAGGAACCTCTGGTTTTTATCAATTTTCTCCTTTTAAAGGAGAAATTCGTATTTTTCCGCAGCAAATGGAAAACTCCCTGGTGATCAGATTTCACAGCCATGACTATTTTGTTTATAATGATATGCTGGTGTGCTCTGTACATCATTTATAATAATTGCAAAGTTTTGTATATGCGGGCACTGGGAGTAGTTGTATACTTGTACAGTTGGTACTAAAGGACACTGACATGCTTTATTTCTCTAGCTACAGCTTACCAACATGGTTTGAATATTGAATGTGTGCAGAGGACTGTTGATACTCAAGTCATGGACTTGAAAATACTCATTCCAAAACATTGCTGTATAAATTCGAACAACTAAATTGCAGTCTGTTTGCAGCTTTTCAGCTCGAGAAACATCTGAATTCATTTTATAAATTATATGCTTTGGCTTTTTCACTCAGACTTGTGCAAACTTTAAAATGAGAGAAGAAAAAGGAAACTACATGTTGTAAGTAGCCAAAAGTTGCACTAAGAATTGAACAGTCACCCAAAATATGTTCCACTTAAACAGAAAAACAAAGGGTAGAAGAAGCTAGTATTCAGTCTCTGGAATACTGCATTTTCTTCTGTAGCTGGTATTATCTCCCTGTCTCTTTGTTACAAAACCCAGTGTCTGTCTAAGCTAGCACATGCACTGAGAGTGAGAAAATCCAATCCTCCCTTCATCTGCTCTCCTGCATAAATAATTAGAAGGCAGATGCAATCCCAGCTTGAAGAGACAAGCTAAATGAGAGCTAGAGCAGGGAAAATAGCCTCTCAACAAAACTAGCAGAAGGAGGGGTGGGGGCACTGGATGGATTACCTCCTGCCCCCAAATTCTCCCCTTCACCTTCCTTCTCTACACATGCAAACTTAACTAGAGCCCAAGGTAAATGAGGGTTTAGGACGAAGGTAGTAGAATTCACATTCTAATACAAACTGTCCCAGCAACTGGACTTGAGCAAAATCACCCATAAAAACTGTAATAGTTTTAAAGGCTTTTGGAAGGAGTTGCACCAGTCCCTATGATTAACATATGGTCCTAAAATCAAGAAATTTTCTATTGGTTTGAGACCTTCAGATTAAAGCAAACAAAATCTTCTCTATAATATTAAACATTTTCTTTATAATAACACTTTTCTCCCACAAGGTTTTTCAGTTATTCCCAAACCCTACTCCTGGGTTCAGTCTAGGCAGTCAATCTATTTCCTGTTGTAATTATGAACCATTCAGATACCTTTTGGAGCAAATCATTCATACTTGAGATGGCGCCTGGGGATATGCAGAATTGTACTCCAGAAACAGACATGATAACATTATCCTTTCCCTATCTAATATCAACCCATTTGTACAATAGGTGCACTGCTGGGAAACTGAGCTATCTTTTGCAGTCTGGTGTACTCTTCAGATAGAAGAACCTACAGTATCTGGGATGCTTATCAACTGTGAGACTTCCTCCATCAAAGAAGCTGATCTACTGGCCAACCAAGAATCACAGCAATGTAGGGTACCCTCTTCCTGCCATGTGTCAGAATTAAATATACCAAGATTATCCCCAGTGGATGTTTTTCTAACTTGTTCTTAAAGTTCTGGTGACAGAGATTATGTAATTCCCTAAATAATTTAGAGATGATCGGCCTTCCAGTAGTTAAGAAACCTGATCCAGTCAGTTTCTTCAGCCATCCCCAATATCTAATCTCTCTCAGAATGAGCAAAATGACAAGATGATGACAGTTTATCTCAGATTCCTCCTGTGTACAATATCCTGGGCGCTTCCTAGTCAGGCTTCAGGACAAGACGTGAAAAAGAGACACCAGTGATTCATCCCCTATTGGTGATGGACAAGGGCCATGAATTCATGCTCCCACTATGCCCAAATTGGAGTGCAGGATAAAGTAGAATATTGCTCTTTGGATGTAGAAAAGTGGCAAAACTGTAAAATAACAGGCCCATTGGGAATAAAGTCAGTGACACCAGAGGGTCTCGTTTGAGCCACCAGACTTACTGAAGTAGAGTGAAAGGATATCAAGAAGACTGCAACAGATGCAGTCACCATCTGCTTTGCTTCTCTGTGTTAGATAGCTTAGCATGTACATTGACAGCAACACTCCTGTCCACCTGCATGAGTGCACACATGCTCACTGTCATCTCCTCTTTGCAATATTTTAGCTAGTAAGTCAAACGTTTTCTTTATCCTTTTTCTTTTTTTCTTCCAGCAATGAAGATGAAAATTTCTTACCACTCAGTCATTGATGGTTTCTAAAGCTATTTTCATTATTCCCCCTCCCCCTGCCCCTTCCACTACTAAGCATGAAAACAGTTATACCTACCTTGGGGGAAAAAACTTGTTTCATATTCTTCCTCCAAGTCTCCAGTTGGAGACTGGAATTGGATCTCTAACTGGAGATCTCTCTCAGCCCAAGTGTTACTTTTCTGATTGTAGAGCTATTCATTAATATTGTGACTTCATAGTCCCGGTCTCATTTTGTCTGTCCATTTCCCCTACTTGCTTCCCCTGAGTGGAGGAAGAGCTAGAGCAGTGGTCTTCAACCTTTTTAGGCTCAAGGCACCCCTCATTAGACTTGAAGCATTTCTCAGAAAATGCCCGCTCTTAGTTTTCACTCCTTTTTTGACAATGGAAAAATAATACAACAATTTTTCTGTTGCAAGGAACTCAGAAAGACCACTACAGGTTAAAATATGTCTAACACTATGGATTCTTATTTGAAGTCATTAGATTTATCTTGTTAGGTGTACAAACATGATTCACAAGGCATGACATCCCATGACACACACCTTGAAAGGATCTCAATGCACCCCACGGTGTTGCAGTACCCTGGTTGAGAATCAGTAAGCTAGAGGAAAGATCCCCATCAATTATCTAGTCTCATTCCCTGATATCTAATCCATGCCCACTTATTCATAACTACAACTTCCTCTTAGTATAATCACATAAAGGCCGTGGGGCTCACTTGCACAGAACAAATGATTAATGAACAGCTCTTCATCCCTTCACCTTCACCTCTTCCCTATGGTTCATGCTGATATTTTAACCTTCACTGCATACAATAACAATTGAACTTAAGTAAATGAATCCCTGGGTTTCTCTTCTCCTTAACTGATTCAGGAAATCTTTGTTGTTCAAAGTAGTTCTGCATCTGTCAGATTTCACACGTCTCTTAAAAGGGATCTTTAAATACTGTGAACAGATGAGTCCTCGGTTGAAACAAAACAGAAGGAACACAGAATGGAATAATTCTGCTTGTGTGTGCATCTATCCCTACTGCCAGCAACTCTGGAGGAAAAACTTGTTTTTGGTGGTGAAGTTCCCACTTGCCCCTGTTGATTATGATGTGTGTTGCTAAGCATGGGACATTATAACAAGATAAGTGCTGTCTTCTTTTGTACTCTGCACCTTAGGACTTGTTTGTTCACTTTCTGTGGATTCCAGACAAAAGAGATTTTTTCCTTCATTCCCTAGACCTGAAGGCTTTTTCCCCTATGTCAAGTGAAGGGCCTCCTGAAAGACATAACCTAGGAGAGAGCCTCTCCTTCTAGGGATCATCAATAAGCTTTCTTTCACTAAAATCAGCTGAAAGAATAAAGGCCTCACTGGTATGTCACAACTCATTAAAATGCACAGAATTTGTTCCCCACAGTGGTTCCTGCTGGGTTTTTTTTTTTAACTTTCACTTCCTATAATTTCAGTAAAAAAATTAAAAGATTTACTTAATTAAAATAGAAAGGCAATTTCTCAGCAAGGTTCTATGCCTGTTGATTTTGCACATTGCTTAATGTATATAAACAGATCTACTAAATATGTATGAAGCAGCAGCTTCAGTCCAAATAAATCATTGCAGTTTTCGTCCAAAAAAAGGAAAAATGTAATAGTTTCATAGACTTTGTGGAGAACAAGACTGAATGGTGTTAAGTCTGCATTTGTAACTTTATATTAATCGAGATC
>NW_005842284.1:491522-537296 GCF_000455745.1 Alligator sinensis | reverse complement strand
TCCTGCTGATCATTGAGAGCTACAGGGGGAGAGGTTGCTTCAGTGGTGTTCATGGAAAGCAGAACAGGTGTTGCAAAAGCCACAGAATTTTGGCCTGCTGTGTTCAGGGGTAGCACGTATCCGCCTCTGCTGGAGGTCTCCATTTCCTGGTTTGAAAGCATTTGGCATCAAATTTCAGGGATGCATATGGACCCTAAAGAAAGGGAAGCTGGCCTGTGAGGAGACCTGCATCCTAAAGGAACACATAGGACTTCTGAGCAAGTCACAAAAAACCTGAGACACCCTTAGGAATGGATTGGAAAGGAGATCAATGAAGTAATGGAAGGGACACGTTGTGCATAAGATGAGCAAAACTAGAAACAAAGGGAAGAAAGAAAATCCATCCCCATACTGCCTTTTTTGGTTTTGTTTTTAATCATTTGGGCAATAGGTGCTGCCACCAGGAGAGCTGATTCAAGCAGTAAAATATGCTGGATCAAATAACAGAGACCAGGCACCTGATTCAACATAGAAAAATAAAAAAAAATTCAGATAAAAAGGATAGCCTCTCCCTGACTGAGATTTGTAGGACACTCTCTGCTTTTACATCTTCTGAAGTGATCACAAGCTGATAATATGCATATGATGTAAAGATGCAGGGTTAGGGCAGTGTCATTTGGTCATTTTGTTCCTGAACTATAAGAGAGAGAGAGGCATCTATCTTGTTTGTTTAAATGCTAGATGCATGGGGTTTTTTTTCAAAAGTTTAAAAGGGGAAGCGTGTGAAAGGAGTTTTTCAGTTTATTAAAGGACCATGGAAAGTGTTATATGCCACAGTTGCCTATAATAGCCAAAATGGAGGGAACAGAGTAAAACCCAGGTGATCCCTTCCCATTTTATGATCCTATGAATAGTTCATGGGATGGGCAACAAAATCTAGGAAACCAGCTGGACTCCAACCTGGGCCCATAGCAGCCAAAAGTTCTTATAACTGTTAACTGATTAAATGATTTACACTCATGGAAAGTTCAGATTGGACTTAGTCTTCTGACTGGTACAAGATTGTCCCTGTGTGTTAGATAAATAGCTTTGTTGAATGAAACAATATGAAGTTTTTAATGGTCTGAAGTACAAAATCATCTACTTGGGGACTATTATAATAACAAGAACCTCTGCTATAAGATGGGGGTTCATGGACTGCAGGCAATAGAGGAAGAGAGGAACTTGCGTGTTCTGCTTGGTCATACATGGCCATAAGCCACCATTGTGATGCAGCAGTGAAAAATGCTACTGCAACTCTAGGCTGTATTAATAAGTAGGTATTTTTAATACAGACTGAGAAGTATTAGTATTGGTGGATCTTGTTCTCTCATTTAGGGTCAATACCATCGCTAAATTTAGGGACAGGATTTTTTTTCCTTGGCCAAAACTGGGTTGCTGGTTTTCTCTCTCTCTCTCTCTCTCTCTCATCTTTCTGTGTAGTGCAGGATGCCATCTCCTTCCTGGGATTATCTGAGCATATTTTTACTTAACACATTTCCTTCCATTCAATGGCTAACACACATTAATGGCTGCTTTGTTTCACCTGCTCTTTACCACTAGCGCACACCATTTTAAAATTTTATTTATTTATTTATTTATTTTTGTAGGATTCTTTGTACCTGTGGTGTTAGAGAGGCCAGAATGAGTGTTCTTGTTGGCCTTTTTGGACAAATGTCTATCGGAAAACACAAAGGACTGGAATCGGTAGCCTGGGAGAACCCATTCAGTCTTTGTTTTTATATTTTTGTGTTCAATCTCCTTTTAAAAAATTCTAAGCATTGCAACTTGCTCTGGAAGCCATTATGAATCCAGTAGAATTTTTATAAGTTTCCCTCTTAGTGTTAACTAGAGGAAATTCAAATGTATACATCCGCACCCTGACACCCAGCAAGTAATTCCTCTTCCTCACTGGAGATTGTACCATTTAAATACTCGAAGGCTAATCATTTGATAGTCCCATTACATACTCTAGCAAGTAAAAGCTGAAGGAACTGTATTTATAGGCAGTAGGATATTTCATGGTGGGTAGTGTCCCCTTTTGTCCCTGGTTTTGCTGCTTCCCCTTTCTCCTTTTAGTCCCTCCTTTAAATTTGGCATCTGAGATCAGAAGATGGAATAGAAACTTTGAAAAAATGGTTACATTGGTTTCCAAGAGTCAAGGACCATTTTAGGGCAGCACAGTTTGACTTTTTTAGTGTTGCTAAATTACATGGCCAGACTTTATCTTGTTTTTATTGCTGTTGCTGTAGCAGGGTTTCAAAGGGAAGAACAGAAATGGGACGATGGACTTGGGAAGCTAAAACTTGTGGAATTTTAAAAAGAATATCACTCTGATGGTTTGGGGAGAAATAATGTTTAAAAAACTAGGAAATAAATTATATAGAAGCATTTTATGGAATGTTCTTATTAAAAAATAATGATCCAGTAGCTATAGGGATATACTTTTCTGTGTGACGATAAATGTGTGACCATGCACTGTTGCCTAGGGATCAGTATTTGTGACATCACCAAAATGCCCCCACCAGCCAATCAGAACAAGACTACAGACAATCGATGTCCTGAGGTTCGGTAATATATACACTGATGTATTATCTGAAGCTGGAGCAGCAAGTAATGCCGCAGCCTGGGAGTGATCTACATGTGGGAGATGAACCCAGAAGCAGCAGCCCAAGGCAAGATGGAGGTACCTTGGCAGACCTCTGTGTGTCCAGCAGAGTCTTCACTTGTCAGAATTAGAACCAGAGCTTCCAAAGGAAAAATGATCGTGAAAGGACTCTATCAAGAATATACACATCCTAAGGGAGTCTTTTTAAATAGCAATCTAGAGAGGGTGAGTAACCACTGTATTCAAGGGCAACTTGCTCCCAACAGTATAGGAGGCAAATGAAACCATTCATAGGACAGTAAAACAGAAGCCACAAAAAGCATAAACAGAAAAGTCAAGTCTTAATTAGGAAATATTCATTGACTGGTAAGAGTGCCAAAAAGCTCACAGGCTGCCTTACATTCTGGCTCGTAGCCTTTTTCAAGCTGTGTTATGGAGAATGGAAGCAAAAACAAAGAATATGAATGAATTTGAGACGATGGGCCCCTATCCTCAATAACCAATGCACCATGTGGAGTCACCAGTACAAAGCGTCTCCAACATGGCTGTAAAACACACCTCTGTTCCCATTCAGTAAGATTTTGCACTTTTTTTGAGTGCCTTAAATGGGATTCCCTGGAGTAGAAGTGGCTTGACTCGCTTCTTCCTAGATAAAGCCACGGGTTTCAAAGAAACCAGAAGAGCATATCAGACTGCTCGTTCCTAATGTTTCTTGGGGTAAGTTTGAAATGCACAATGCAGTCCCATGTAGGGATACCTATGCTGCCTCAAAGAGCAGAAGCAAAGTCTTGTTATCTGAGAGTCAGAGTAAATTAGTCGAGGTGGAACACCATGTAAATGTGACTGTTTTGCTTCTGTAACCCAAGCATGCTCAAGTATCTTTATACAGCACTTCACTGTGCTTTATAGACCAATCATTACCTTATAAAAACTTCAAATCTGATTTCTTTTAGAGACTATGATGCAGATACAAAATATGAGATTTGCAGCCTTAGCAACATAAGCCCCTCTATTATATCTACAAAGTAGGTACAACTCTGGCATTGGCACAACCAGCTTTTTCCATACTCCCATACATATGCATTTCAACCCAGCCATGGAAGAAGTGCATCTATTAATAAAAAAAAAATTAGTTCTGTAGTTGTAGCTCATTTTTTAACTCTCAGATTTTGTAGACACTGCCAATAAATGCCATTTATGGCAGTAGGATATGCTATGAAGGTAGGAACTGAAGTGACTCCTTATCTGGAATATATAGTTTTGGGCACCTTGGTAGGAGTTAAGTTATTAATGAACTGAAAGGAATTCAGAGAAGAGCAAAAATAAAGGCCTAACTTTGGGGGAAGGATTACCATCATTCATACAGATAGCTTAGATGAATTTTAACTGAGACAATACGGTGGCCCTGTGAGTGACTTTAATACAAATGCAGCTAATTCTTCCAGTTTGGGAGTTTGCCCATGGAGAACAGTGCGGCATGTCTGAGGACTTCACTGCCTGCCACAGTAAGGTTGCTGTGTAGATATGTCTTGGAGCCCTGAGTCAGGTAGAGGACTCCCAAAAGAGAAGAGTGGGCCATTCTGTTTCACGTCCTTGGACTTGAACCACTCTCATGTCTCAGAGGACCCAAGTTTCTGTTAGCTTGTAGACATCTGGCCAAAAGCAAGATCTGAAAGATGGTACTGTAAACACAGAACTGTTTCTCACTGTTTGCATTTGGACAAAACACCAGGGCTGATATCATGGGTCAGTCACACTGGTGACCACTAGTGCTGAATTTCAGTCCCTTTCATACCTGAAAAGGAGCAACAGAAGTTGCTGAGCTATGACTTTATTGCCCCTACCAGGCTGTCCTCCAAATCTACACGTTGGGTGTTTGGGTATTTTGAAACGCCCTGGGTAATAACTTAGAGGCTGGTTAGTATTTCACTGCTGTTCCTCTTTAAATTCATGGCTTTGCTGTGCTGGCTCAGGGTCTGTGGGGGAAATCTATTTTTGGCTTGTATGCACATTGTGCAGAGGTGTCTCAATTATTGCTAAAGTAAAGGAGCGATTCACCCAGAGGTGCTCCCTTTCGTGCTAAGGCCATTCTACTCCCGTGTTGTTATGTACTTGTGCATGTGGGGAGGAAGGAAAGGGGGGAAAGGGGGAACCCAAGCAATCTACTACTAGGCTGATTCTTCTCATTTGTTCACTAGCTCTCTTTGTAGTTGCTTGGCAACCAGAGAGGAAAAGAGGTAGTGTGAGAGCATGGAGGAACCCAAAGAAATGATTGAATGTGGCAAGAGCTGTTTCTGAGCACATTCTTTGTAGCAAATCAGTTGACCACATCAGTGTTGTTTAATGTTTATCCCTTTCCTTGTGAAATGTTGCCTGGTAAGTCCCATTCAGCTGCAGTGTCCCCTTTTGCACGGCTAGCCTACAGAAGTGCAGAGACCAGTTTTGCTTTCATTTGTGCAGGGTAAAAGGCATTAGTATAACTCCCTTCATTTCAGTGGAGCTGGCCCTGTTTCTGATGAGTATAAGATGAGAATCGGGTCCCACAAGTGCATAAACCAATTTGTAGCTTTCAAGGTGCTTCATGCAATCGAGGGATGCTCCAGTGATTAAGACAAGCTGACCTAGGATTCAGCTCAGAAATATCATTGTTAGATGATAGGATGTTTCATGGTAGGTAGTGTCCCCCTTTCACCCTGGTTTTGCTGCTTCCCCTTTTCCTTTCAGTCCCTCCCTTAAATTTGCCCGGCCATTCCAAAATTGATGCATGGCACTATGTTTAGACCAGATGTTTTTGCCAGGTGCTTGCAACAACACTAAACGCACTAGAATACAGAGTACCCTTTCCAATAAAAAGTGGTGTGGCTTTGCTAGGATGTTGCCTACCCGCTTAATTGTTCAAACTACTGGGAGAATTTTGAATTTAAATGTTTGGGAATTTTTTGGGTCATAATATCAATTTGGTGAAACAAAACTTTTGAGGTTGCATGCTGGTTTTATAGAAAACGTTGCTTAGGAAAGACTTCTTGGGACAGATGAAATTTCTGGATTTCCACAAGATGGTAAAAAACACCTCCCTCCTGCCTTTCTAGCCCAGCATTAGCCAACAGTGCAACAGGCACTCACTTTGCAGAGCCAGGTTTGAGTTCTTATTCTGGCTGATTCAGCCCAGAGACTTGAACCTCAATCTAGCATGTCTTGGGTAAATGCCATAATCATTGGGCTATAGAATCGGTCATTGGCCTGACAATTAATAATGTATACGTAGTGGAACAGTTTTAGAAGAAGAGGTATAAAGAAATTAACTGCGGACTAGCCAGTAAACTTGTGGGAGACCCAGAGCTCCCTGTTCTGCATAGTACAAGACTTTAAATCTGGGTCTCCTGCATCCCAAATTAGTGCCCAGACCACTAAGTAATTGGCTGTTCTGAAATAAGGTGGCTCAGGAGGAATTTCTCTCTCCAGGTTAGTTTGGAGAAAAGCCAAACGTGGAATTAGAAACTTCTTTCACAGAATATCCCAGGTGTTCTGTTGAAGGAAAAGCTGAAATATTTTTAAGTTTGGTTCTTCAGTGGAGTATCCCTGAAAAGATTTATGGAAATGTGTATGTGCAAATATATATTTTTTTAAATGTTGATTAAAATCTAGCTGGTTTATGATATCATTTGTTAAAATTCTGAGAGGGGAAAAATTACTTTTACTTCTAAACTTGTTAGGAAAAGCTGATATTGAAATAAATGGCATCAGAAAAGTTGTTAATGGACTCTTGCCAGACTAACAGTGTGATGGCAAAGAAGTCTCCAAGGATCTTTATGAGGTCAAAAGTTCTCATGGTAACAGAAGTGTGTCTGAGGGCACAGGAAACCATCTTGTGGCTGGTTGGATGGGGGAGTAATGTGTCATCTGGGGACAATTGTGTTTGAATGCAAAAGATATTGGTTCCTCTGAGAGTAAAGAATCCATCCCTTTCCTCCTTTGGACTCTGGATGGCAACCTGATCTAACCATATTAAGCAACTTAGCTCATACCTAGGCACTTTACTGGTAAAACTAGTATTCCTGATGTCCTGGTAAGAAATTCAGCAAGGCCATGGCATTACATTAGCTTCCCTCCCACCCATCCCTCCCCTCTTTAATTCACCTACGTGCGTCAACACATAGCCATATGGTGCCGTTGTTACTGCGCTATCATTTAGTATTTCCTTTTGGAAGTACTAAATGCCAGCACAGTAACAACCTGTACTGTGCTGTGGTGGCCACGCATGGTTATTTTTAGCTGCTATGTCACCGTAGCAGTATGATATAATGAGGGAGTGCATTGCTATAGTAAAGTAGCTGTGGCATCATGGTTTTTGCCCATTGATGCTAATCATTGTAGTGCATTCCTACAGCAATGTAGTGTCACATGTGGACACCCTCCCTGTCTTCTGTTTCTCCACTTTTATTCTGCTTGCCTTAACATCAAGATGCCCCAGCTGCTCTTATAGATTCACAGAGAACAGTATGTGTGCAGCATGTGTTTAAAAAAGTGCTGCAGTAGCCCAGCATGAGAATTTTTCTCGCTGGCCAATCTTATTCCATCCCCTTACCTCTAGTCTCATATACCTCTCCTTAATCTCTGGTTCTTTCCTATTCCAACACAATCTTATATTTAGCCTTTCCCATTTGAAGGGAAAACCTCTTGACTCCATTTGCCTGTTCAGCTACTGTTACATCACCCATCTCGTTTGTCTTTGAACTCTTTCAGTGAGCTACCTGGTTGATGTTCCTCTCTGTGTCTGGCTTCTGCTCCTGAGATTGCATTCAAATGGCTGTCACTAGCCTACCTAAGGACTAGAGCTTCTTCAAGTTTATTCCCATGGAAATCTTCAATGAAAACTTTAAACTGCTGCTACAACAACAACTTTTGTTTAAGGTTTCCAGAGGAATTTGTGCAGAAAGACATTGCTCAAAAACTTTCAGCACAAAATGAGATATCTATAGAAGGCCAATGCTTTTTCTACAATCGTGATAATCATAAATATAAATAATTATTTAGTAGAAAACAGTTTTTGGCCAAAAAGTTTTCTGTTAGACTTACTAATGACCTTTTTCTGGCCAGAGCTCAGAACCGGTAGCCCAACTTCCTAGCCTTCAGTCTGTTAGCTGGCTAACACACTACTGGCCATGTTTTCTTCTTGTTCTCCTGCAACTGTAATTGTTCCTTCACTGTGTTAAGTAGACCCTCCTCATGTCCTCCAGCTTCCTGTGGGGATTTCATAGAGCTTTATCCTTTGCTTCCTTCTCTTCATCGTCCACACCTTGTTTCACTTGCATAAATCTGACTGCCGTTTCGGTGTTGATTACTTACAGATATACCTCTCTGTTGCTCGCCTGTCTCTTTCTGTCTAAACTGAAAGCTTGTTCTGTCTCTTGCACTCCTTTTGGATGAGTTTCTCTTCTACTCAAACTTGACATGGCCAAGTCAGATAACAACATAATCTGTTCCCCCCCGCAAACCTCCTAAAGCTCTCCTCCTACCTATTTTTTAAATTATTTTGAATAACCTCACCATCTTCCCTGTCACTCAGGCCCACAACCTTCATCTTCAGCTTGGCCTGCTCCCAAATTCCTGACATCCAGACTTTGTCAAAATCTGGCAGATTACTTCTGCATAACATCTCTGATATGATCTTTTCTGTCCATTTACACAGCTGAAACTCTTGTCCAGTCTCTAATCATCTCATATCTCAATTACATCATTTTTTCCTCCCTCTTGCTTTGATGAGGGTGACTTTGCTCTACTCCTCCCCATCCAGAGTTCTGCAACAAGAGTCATTTTTCTAGGTTGCTTCTTTAGTCATTTATCCTATCTTCGCACCCTTCCTCTGGCTCCTAGTTCTGTATCACATCAAATGTAAACCAAATGTTTTCATTTTTAAGGCCTTCTGTAGCCTGTGCCTACCCTCTTTCATTTGCTATTGAGGTGTCAACTCTTGCCTCATATTGGGCAATGACACCAGCTTTCTTTACCCACGTGTTTAATTTTCAATCGTTTTTGTACTTTCTCTGATAGTTGCACGTGAGTGGAGCTCCTCATAAACATCTTTGAGCCAGCTCTTTACCCACCTTCAAATTCCGCCTCAAATATCATCCTTGCTGTGATGTCTCCACATACTTGGCACTGCCTAGGTAAGTGTTGATGTGAAGGTGTTCCTTCATGCTCTACCATCTGTCTATACTTGTGTTGTCCTGTTTTGTACTCAGATTATAAATTCCTCAGGGCAGAAACTTTTTTTTTTTTTTTGTTCGGTTTGTACGGTGCCTTGCACTGACCTGATCCATGACTTGGACTCTAAGGCAGTATCACAATAACATCTGGCAATCCTTGTAGGAAAAAAAAATACACAAAATAATATTCCTGTAAATAGATTTTGAACTATCTTCTAGAACTTAAGCACTATAACTCTGATATTATCCAGGATTTTTTTATTTAATCAGTAGAAAAGATATAACTATCTGTGCAATAGGTAAGGATTTCTAAGTATGATAACTTTTATTGGACCAACTGTGTAGTTGAGATTTTTAGACAAGCTCTCAGGTATAAGGTACCCCTTCTGAGGTTTTCAGACCTGAGGAAGGGTACTCTGTGCCCAAAAGCTTGTTCAAAATGTCTCCTAGCTATGCAGCTGGTCCAATAAAAAATATTACCCCAAAATCCTTGTCTTTTGCACACTTCCCGGACCATCCTGGCTATAACATCACTCCTACATGACTATAATTATCAATGAAATTCTCTCAGTTTCTAGAGTAACTTCTGCAGAGCTTTGTTCACTTTCTATGGAGCCCTTTTGATGAAATCACTATGAAATGATATACTATTCTTCTGTGGGTGGGGAGAATGCAGTTCTACCTAGGAACCATCTTTTCAAGCCATATAGGCTTCATATGAAGCCTTACTAGGTTATTCTGCAGTCTGCATTATGCAGGGGGTCAATCTAGATGCTCACTAGGACTGTGTGAAGTGGCTAGTATTCATTTCAGGTTTGGATTTGGCAGATTCAGGGGACAGTGATTCGATTTGGTGATTCGAATCACTGTCCCAAATCGATTCGACCAAATCTGATTTGGAGATTCAGCTGCTGCTGAATCAGGCATGGGGGGCTGGGCGAGGGGGGGATTGGGGAGCTTGTGAAGAACCCCCCACACTAGGCAGGGGAGGGGGCCTAGCAGGGGTCCCCCCATAGTCCCCTCCCCCCTCCTCCAGCACCCCCTCCCCTGCCCCCTACTTACCAGCTTTGAGTCTGGCTCCAGCTCCCTGCTGCAGCAGGCAGGGACAGCCCAAATCATCAAAGCTCTCTAAATCTTTTCCAAAGATTCGGAGAGCTTCAAATCGATTTGGACCTTTTTATTGGTCCTCTGATCCAATTTGGATTTGGAGATTCGGCCACCAAACTGGGCCGAGTCTCCTCCAAATCGAATTGCCACCTGAAGCTTCGCACAGCCCTAATGCTCACAATAATCCCTTTGATCTTAAAATCCATGAACCCAGCAGTGATCTCTGCACAGACAGCCCCTCTGAAGATCCTGAGGATCCACTTAAGCACAAGTGGTAGTGTTCATGGAATAGCTTGCAGGATAAAGGCTCTTTTGGAAAAAGCTACACTGAGAGTTTTGGGATATACAGTCCTAAGGTCTCCTTTCCCCATTCTGTTCCTTGCTTTCTCTGTCTCCTGTGTCCCTTTATAGTGCTTCTGCTTTTCTCTGACAACTGAGATTGTAAGATCATCAAGAAAGGATCTATGGGTTGTGTTTTTTCCATTGCTTTCCCCCTTTCCTTCCCCTCCCCACAGTATGTTTAGTGTAATGGAGACCAAACCCTAAGTGGGGTCTCTGCGCTTCACTGTAATGTTATAATTAAATAGCCATAATGATAGCAAGCAAGTTAACCATGGTCTTTTAATTGGAAAAAGAAAACTGTACTGGAAGAGATTTCCTAGGCATAATATGTTAAGAGCCAGCTCTTGACCAGCACTATTTGGCCAGAATGGAAAAAAGCACAAGGGCCAGATGTTTCAACAGATGCTCAGCACCTTGTTTGCTGAGCTTCTTTTGAAAAATTGTTTTTTTACTTAGCTGCCTAATAAGAGCAGAACTTTTCCAGTATCTTGTCTGTCTGTCCATCTGTCTATCTTTCCCTCTTTCCCCACTCCCCAGTTCTGAACATAGGGAAATCTGGCCTGGTGCTGTTTTGTTCTTCATCAAGGGGGAAGGAAGTGATTAAGGAGGAAGGCTTGAATGCAGCAAGTGGAATAGGCTGAAATGAGAGCAAAGATTTAACATGGGAGGAACAATGTCAATAAAGTTCTTCTCATCCAGGCTCCAAACCCGTTCCGGTTGACGGCAGTGAGAGAATTCCTTTGCCTACAGCAGTGCAGCATGAATCCTCAAGATGAAGTGGAGCCTCCAGGCTAGAGTTAAGGCGTGAAGCCAGGGAGTGGGAGAGATGGATATTTTGCGCCGGTCCTTTGCCTTTTTTTTAGTGGTTGTTCAGTGATTGGAAAGAATTCGGCACTCCTAAGAGCTCCCAATGAAGCACCTTTCACTAGAACTAAACTCACATTAGTAGCAGGAAAGCTGGCTTGTGCTCTTTCTAACCAGCACTTTAGCCCTGATTATTAAGCATCTCCTCTAAGAGGCTTTGATACTGGGAATTAATTTGATAACCAAGGGCCATATACATCCCTTGGAGCTCCCCATTGCAGTGCTTCCTTCTATAAGCACCTCCTGAATTTTGAGCAGCTTTATCCTGTTGCCATGGCAACAGCCTAATTCTTGTTCCCTTTTTGCGATTTAAGCAAGCATAATTTAAAATCTCTTAAATAAATTATGTTAAAACACCCTGAGTTTTGAGTGAAGTCAGGCAGATTGCCATGCGGGTTAATTTAATCACTCTGCAGCTACCACTAAGTACATAATTCAAGATGTGCATTTTACACAAAAGTCCTTGAAAACCCAGAAAGGTGCAAATGGATGATGGCGAGAAGAAAGAGGAATTATTTGGGCCCAAATCTCTGTGAATCATTTCTGGGGGAGGAAGGACACCTTTGCTCTTTCATAAAAGAGAAAAGTTAAATAACAAAAACCCTTTTAATCCTGCCTGGAAATTAATATTTCACACCCTCTGTGGCTTATTGCAGAGTGGAGTTGGAATCGTTCCCAAGTCTTAAAGACACCACTATGCTTAGTATATAGGACATAGTGATGATTTTGTTCCCAAGTTGCATTTCTCATTTTAAGGTATTGGACTATCGTGAAGTTAGCCTGCTCAGAAGTCTAGGAGGTGACAAGTGCCTTATGTCTCTCAAGAGCCTCATCCAGCCCTATGTCATCAGAAGGAAAAGAGCAGTAACACAGGCCATGGAGAAAGGGATATGTTGCTTTGTGATAAATGTTTCTATGTGGAGTAAATATTCACACCTGTTGGGCATGCAGGCTATGAAGGGCGTTCCAGGAACTTGGGGTTAGTGACTTTATAGCACAGGAACATTTTTTAAAAAGGAAGAAAAAAGGGCTTCCTCATTCCACACTTTAATTTTTTAAAAACCAACCTTAGTGTAGATGAGCTAATCCTTGTATGGCAATTTTGTCTTCCAAGTTAACTCCGTGTTGACTCACTTATAAGGAGAGAGAGGCTCATGCCACAGGTCCTGAACCAGTGGGCATGCTGCCATTTTACTTAGGCACCTGAAGATGGGTCCTGTAATGTAAAATTTTAGGTGTGTGGCATTTAGAGATGGGCTGTGTCATTTTAGCAGAGACTATACTGCTCAGGAATGTTACAGTTGCAGCCTTCCCATTCCTAGATGAACAGAAGCAGGTTTTAGTCATGGCAAAACTGTTTCCTTATGGGAAACAAGATGCATTTTAATTTTTTTT
This sequence comes from Alligator sinensis, assembly GCF_000455745.1. Classification (NCBI taxonomy): domain Eukaryota; kingdom Metazoa; phylum Chordata; order Crocodylia; family Alligatoridae; genus Alligator; species Alligator sinensis. The sequence goes on along the minus strand of NW_005842284.1, from coordinate 524,756 downwards.
TCTTTTTACTCATCCCTGGCAAACACTATGAATTTTGCATAGAGAAAGCTGAAATTTCACCATATGGTCTGGTGTATTCATGGGAATTTGTGGTTTTGCCTCTTCATTAACCAGATGTCATATCTCTGCAGGAGTCCCCTCTGCCCCCTGCAGCACTGTCAGGCTGTCACTTGCTTGAGCAACAGATTCTGTCTCTCTCTTTCAATGAGGGCTGGACTCCAAGTAGGCACTGACCTTCCTGAGCTATCTTGTCTCTCTTCACAGGAGTAAATATCATGAGAAATAAGCTCTCATCCCTTGAAAATCCAAACTGATAGAAAAGCAAGGCATTAGTTGTTGAGCAGAAGGGATCACAGTATAAATTGTTTCTTTGTCCAAACCCCTTTCTGCAGAAGAGCTTTATTTTTCATAACATTTTAGTCTGAGCAGACATCTCCCTTTCTCATGCTTTACTTCACTCTGTTGAGGGCAGTGGTCTGGCCAGTCTGGAGGGAAATCGTGGGCTAGGGATGGTTGCACAAGGCAAATTAGTGGAAACCACAGCTGGGGGATGGGAAGGAAGAAGGGAGTCAGAGTGAGGAATCCAGGGTCCCTTTCCCTATCCTGGAAGGTCTTTCCCAAGAGCGACGCAATCTGGTTTCCTTGCCCACCCCTCTTTTTTTTCCGAAAAGGAAAAAGCCTGCCAGGGGTGGAGAACAAAAAGTCTGGGACACGGAGCCTGCACACTAGTTGTTTTACTAAATTATTAATCCTGCTCCGATGATAATATAGTTATAAGGAGGAGCCTAATTGAATTTACTGTCTGGCTTTGGCCAATAGGGTGATAAGCACCCAGCAGAATGGGATGACGCTGAATCCTGTTAGTGTGCTGTGAATGTGAAGCAGAAGGGACTTGCAGTTTGTGTGCAGGAAGGGAAGAAAATAGGTCCAAAGCCACTGGATTAACAGCCTAAGGAAAGGTAAGGGAGTGAGTGGAAATGGGATTCAGCTGCAAAATACAAAGCCTGTGTGTAAGGGGTTTTGTTTTTGTTTTGGTTTGGTAGGGTTGGCTTTTTTTAAATATATCATTTGTGAGCAGTTTTTTTTTTTTTCTGGGAGGGATGAAAGAAAAGGTATCTATCTGTATTATACACTTGCACAGTACCTATAGTGTGTGTCTTTGTCTGTATACATGCACTGCAGAAGCGTGTTTGTATATGAGACAGGTACATATATATTATGCCTGTACCTGCAGAAGCGTCTACTATATATGGATGCAGCAGTAATCAGTACAATATATCTATAATGAGAATAGAGGAGATACAGAAATTGCCAGTCAGGCTAAAGAAATCAGGGGAGAGCAGTTAATAGTGCAAATCTGGTCCAAGGAAAAATGGGAGTGATTAGATTTCCTATCAGATGTTTGCAACTGAAAGCAGCCTGCATGAGAAACCGATGCAAATGTGTGAATTTGTCATATCTGCAATGAGATGTGGAAATGGGAGAGGAGAGGGCAAACCAGGGCATTTGTCAAAGCAGGTGGAGATAAATGGCAAGCAATTTTGTAATCAGATTCTCTAGCATGGAGAGAGTCTGAATGGGCAAGGAAGGGAATTATTTCACTCTGCTACTCACCCCTCACCTTCCACCTGAGTGATGGGAGGAGAAAAATCATGGGAGCTTAGATAGCTGATTAAAAGTATAAACTAATTGCACCTTTCTATATACCTGTTGCTTAAATAACAAGTTTATAACTTATCCCCATAATTTTTTTTTCTTCCTTTTAATCACATGGGGAAAGGATGGGAAGCCCCCATACATTCACCCTGTTTGGTAGAGCAGGACTTTGTAAATAGAGTAACTTAGCATCAGCTCTATATTTGTATCACTTGCTTTCTCCTGATGATCTAGAGCTGTATGGTCAGGAAGGTTTGGGGTTGGGAGGGCAAGTAATTCTGTCAAGGTTTCTTTTCTTTATAATGACTTCCACTTGAGTAATATAGACTTAAGATACAGTGTGTTTCTGGCAATGTCATTACAGTGCTAGCTCTCCAGCATAACAGTCTTTAGACTAGTTAATAAAGGCCCGTCCAACTGTATATAGTCTTAACTAGTAATTTCATTAAGTGAAATAAATACTATAAACCCCCTCCATATGCTTTCCTGCTTTCCCCCCCTCCCCCCCAGTTCTGAAAGATGTTAACAGGATCTAAAAAGAGAGCATTTTCCATCCCCTTCCCAAAGGGACACATCAGTCAGAATGACATTTCTCACTTGTAGGATCTTCCAAGAAGTCTTGGGGACCATGCAGTCTCTCCATTCACTCAGAAAATGTTAGACACTGGGTTGGAGAGGGCATCTCCTCTTCCTACCACAAGAACGGTCAGGCAGCCATACAAAGAGAAGTATACAGGATGACTGTCTTGGACCTAGGTAAATTGTAAGTAAATTGACTTAATTTAATTACGAGTTGACCTAAATCTTTGTGAACCTCTGACACCAAACCTCATGTAAGGCTTGTTAATTCACTTGCATTCCCAAATAACTTCAGCTACCATGGTTTCCTTCTGGTCTGGAGAAAGGATAAGTGCTGCCATGGCTGACCTCTCTGTAACAAATGCACCTTCCCCTTTCTACCATTCATATGATGGGGTCAAGTCCTTCGGGAGTCTGAGATGGGTACTGATGCCACTGGGGTAGAACAAGGAGAGTGTTTGAATCTGATTCTCTGTAATCTTGCAGCTTTTACACCTGTGCAAACTGAAGCCAAAGTTACTCTAATATATCACTACCTGCTTTTCCATTTAGGTAGAAATGGAAAAGACAATTCCAAATTAGACTCCTTGTGTGTTTTTTGGTTACCCTGTGCTATATACAGTATTTGCATTTAATGGCAAAGCAGTTGAGCAGTAATAAACCGTACTTTTTATTAGGAAAAAATAACACCCTCCTTGCCTCTTTTAGAAAAGCTAGGCTAACTCAGATAGATAGCCACCTGATACATGGAATATATTTTTCATTAGTAGCTTTTTGTCTCTCCCTCCCCCCACCTTCTTTTTTTTTTTTTTTAAGTCTATAAGTGGAATAAAAATACCCTCATCTGACTTTGAATCCAGCTTTCAAAAAACTCAAAGCAGCTAAGTCAGCTGAGAATAAAGCAAAACAAGTTTGCCCACTCCAAATAAACCATACAATAACATTCACTTCAGCTTCTATCCCAGAAGTGCTACTTCTACAAGTTGAGGTGGAATAATTAAGTCTCCTATATATTCACATATGCAAATATTGCTAGAGCCTCTGGAAGACCCAGGGTACTCGCAGGTTAAAAAAGGGTGCTGTTCCCTACCTATGCATCTCATCTCTTGTGCCTTTAAAGGAGCCTTTTTTGCACTTCCTGATACAGTACTAGAATATTGCATGTTTCTGGAGAGATACCCATAGGGAATACAGGGAGAGCAGCAGTCTTCACAATGCTGTGGCAATTGTAGACTGCATTTCAGGCGCAGTGTTTATCTCTGGTTGGGTTGGATGAATACATTGTTTGTTTCTGCCTCTGAGCCATCAGCATGGTTCAGAAATGGCAAAATTCCACCTTAGTCCCAGAGACGATAACGTCACTGTCAATTCACCGGTAGCAGAGAGTAGACTTGGAAATCAGAGGTCACTTTCCTCATTAATTGCCCAGATGATTAATTAATGTACTGATATTGTTTTCCTGGGTGGAGGTTATAGGGTTACACGTTCTAGTAATGCAGGGTATGAAGGGATATAAGTATTGCACTTATTTTTAATGTTCTTAAAATCATTATTGAGCTGGACATTGCATCCCCCTGACACAGGGTCCCTCTGCTCCTTTGAGCATACTGGCCTTCTTATCAATTCCACCCCTTTCAGATAAATTTCCTAGGTCAGACTGAAATTGGAGCGATTATAGTAGATGATGGATGAGTGAAGGTGGGAGTTCCCAGCCCAGTCAGCCACAATGTGGATATCTTTTCTTTTAATTGGTATTTAATCTGAAATATGGGAAAGTCCCTGACTTTAGGGCTCTTTGTAAAGGTAAGGACTGTTGTTGTGATGAGACCAATACATGGTTATTTACTCAGCAAGCAATTGTTCAGAATTTAAGATGCTGTATAAATGTCACTTGTTATAGCAAAAATCTTTTGGGCATTTGCTATCTTTTTCAAAGGTAGTAACCATATTCTGGGATGACACCATCTCCACCATCACTTTAGTATCTAAACAGAGCCTGGAAACTAGGGTGATGATAGTAAAATCTTTGTTCTTGCGCTTTGGAACATGATAGTCCAGGATGTAACCAGAGGCCAATAAACTGGACTTGTCCTCAAGTTGTTATTGCAGGAGTGAAATTTCTTATTAAAAATGTAAACAAAAGACTTTCAGACTACTGAAAAAAAAATTGCCTTTCAAAGAAAAATAACTGCTTTTGACTCTTCCTTCCAGCTCCTCTTACTGCACTCTACATTATTTCTCCTGCCTTTTGACGCCTCCTTGGGGTCCCGTCCCCCACACTGACTTCCCCCATAGGACTACCAGCCCTATTGTCTATTTATTTTGTTTCCAAAACTGAACTGTTTGGTTGGGGTGGGAGCCTCCCAGTTAAGACAAATTAGTTATGGAATGAATTGGGTACATTTTTGTTTGGGCAAGGCAGGTATCTAGTTCTGCCTTACTTCTTTGTTATCCCTTCCCATCATTTGCCCTTCATGGTTGATATTTGGCATTTTCCTGCTTCATGTGAAAGGTTTGAGAAGTCATAGCAGGCTTTGTTGTTGATAAACTTTTAGTACGAAAGCGATCAAAGGAGCAAATTATTAGCTTCCCATCAGGGTAGAGACCTGGATATTTACATTGTATTTATGAAAGAATAACCACCTGGTGATTATAGATCCCTATGCTCTTGACTAATAATAGCCATCAGTCAGCTTGCAGGGGGTCTTATACCACATAGTTAATGAGAAATAACTATGCAGTGATTGTTTAGTACAGACATCTGTAACCAGAGTGCAGGATAACATTGGTACTAATAGTAGGTCTGCAGTGGGCTGAAGGAGGATGAAACATCCCTAGGACACATGCTTGTAGTTTAAAACCAGTTTACAGGGGAAAAACAAAAGGGATGACCCTTGTAAATGAGGTGCAACCTGAAGGATGTCTATAGTCTTAGTTCTCGAAGACTCTGTTTTGAGTTTGCCTGCTGCCATGGGATACATTCATCATTGCCACCAGAGAATGAGAGTGATTTAAAAAAGGCTTTCTACTTTCAAAGATCCTCGTGTTTTGGTGGTGGGATACTATGAAGACTTTCTGAGATGAAGGCAGGGGACAGATGTCAGGGTTTATACTTCTCCAGCTTTAGTCAAAGTGGGAGCTTTGTTTTGAAATGAACTTGAGAGAGAAGTGGAGTTATTTAATTTTAGCTGGTGTAAGAACCCTCTCTACAAAGTGACAGCTCAACAGAGAAGTATTTAGCAGGTTTATTCCTTTAACAGAGTCCTCTTTGCTTAGGATCACAGCACCAGAGACCTTGCAAGTGCCTAAATGGAGTCGGAGTCAATTTGCTAGGTGTTAGGTGCTATAGTAAATAAAGGGAACACTTCTTTTACTTTAAATATGTCTCACCAATGCTGTGGGACTGCTCTCTCTCAAATGAGTGAGATGTTCTTTTAAAAAGTTCAGTCAACTCTTTTAGGTATTTTTCTAGCCCTCATTCCCACAGTATCTCAGCACCTCACAGTTTTTAATGTGCTCATCCCCACAGGACTTTTATGAGATGGAGAAAGTTGCACGTCCCTATTTTATAGAATGGGTCCTGACAAAGAGAGAGACTAAGTGACTTTCCAAGGGTACATCAAAGTCAGGGGGGCAGTAAAACCCAGGTCTCCTGACTCTCACACTAAATCTAACTTCTGGGTCCTTCTTCCTTGTGACTTTTACATTTAAATCATTTACTATGTTCATCTTAGCAATTTTTGTCCTGATTTATGAATGCTACAGTCATGATTCCTAATAAGATTGGAAGCTCTCTGCACTACACAGTGGTGCCATGCAAAACTCTTGATTGGTTTAGACTATTTAATGACATAAATAATAGATTATTCAATAATAGCATTTCTGTTTAAATTCAATCACTGGTAAGAGACTACAGTTTCAGTGTAATAACCCTGCGTGTATAAGCCTCTGGAAAGGCTGAAGTTGGGCAATAGCCCATCCAAATTTAACAGTTTTTCTCAGTCTGTCCTTTTAATCAGCAACTTCCTTTTCAGCAAGCCCAATCCCCTGCAAAATGAAGTAGTTTGCTGCCAGCATTGTTAAATGCTTTCAGTCAGTCTTTCAGGTAATCAGAAGGAAATTTAAGTGGGTCCTTATCCCCACTAATCTATTAGTGTGTTTGCTTTAAAGGATGTTTTAGTCTTGAGGATTTGCCTCAGAGGAGCCTTCTCAGATGTGGAAATGAGAGACATGAGAATCCAAAGAGGTACAAGTTGTCCACAGTAATGCCAGAAGGTACAGTGCGGTATAAGGGACAGCCTACTTCAGCTAGCACTTTCTTGCATCCTGTTGTGAACTGCTGTTCCTGCTGTGTCCTCTCTCCTGGCCCTTATTTACAGCAGGTCAGAATTCGATGGGCCAAATCAGAGAGGTTATGTGGAAGGAAAGGCTGCAAATTGCATTCTGGTAAGCACGTGGGAAACTAATGCAGCCCGTAATATATTTTTTGGAGACGCAAGATCATCTTGGTTTTCTACCAACATTCAATCCCAACCCAGCACATTGTTCCAAGCAAGTGAGGGTCCCTGCAGTCCAGGGAGTCCTAATGAATAAAGTGGAGCTCCACATGGGTACAGAGAGTTGAATGCAGGACCGGGGCTATAGACAGTCCTTAGGCATATGCCTGCCTTTGGCACCAAATCCAGAAAGGATCATATTGGAAAAAACACATTGAGATTCATAGGTTGTACGGGGCTGGAAGGGACCTTGCAGATCATCGGGTCCAGCGCCCCCTGCTCTAGGCAGAAAGACAATTGGGGTTAGGTGATCCCAGCAAGGTGACTGTGCAGTCTCCTCTTGAAAACCTCCAGGGTAGGTGATTGCACCACCTCTGGAGGGAGTATGGAGGTGGGTATATGCTGGCCAGTAGGAAGGAAAACCCCAATTGCAAAGCAAAGGAGTATATGTTTAAATATGGAGCTTGCCATAAACAAGCAAACTGGAGCATAGGTAAAACAGGCAACTACTGTATGCGTTAATGTAGGCATCTGTCCATTGTAATGAAAAGCTGGGCTAGGTACAGGTGTTTAAAAAGCCTGACACAGAATTGATCTAAGTTACATGGTTTCCTGTAAGCAGTGTAGTTTAGATTGGTAGTGAACAGAACACACATTTGCCCTTTGTGTGTGTGTGTGTGTGGGGGGTGAAGGGTGCAAATCTTAGCCTGGGTTCCACCATTTTTAAGCCAGTTGGTGTGCCAGACTTCTGCTCTGTTATGGGTATAGACTGGTTTCTGATCACTTATACTGGTAGACATGTAATGTCTGTACTTGGTCTTGTAGATTCAGAACAGTTGCATCTTCCTGTGGGACAGAGAAAATAATTCAGTTTGCTTATGAGAAATGAGAGCTAAAAGCTATGAGCAGGAAGGCAAGGGCTGCAACAGAGGGTTTTATTTTAAAGACATTAAAAATACCACTTTAGAAAAATTTGTCACTGTGCAGAATAAGTGTTTTACTTTCTATCCTGAGCTTTACTAGAACAGAAGGGTTGGCATTTAGCCACCGTGTGCTCCATAAGATATTCCTTGGCGGTGCTATCTGGAGTGATTTGCCTTTATCAGCTCTCTGTAAAGTACATGCACTGGTGTCTCCTGGCAGGCTTTCATGGTTGAAAAAGGCTGTTTCCTCCAATTTAGCTCACTTGGGTTTAATTACTTTAAATCTGTTTTAAAAGCTGGTGTTATCTCTGTATGGTCCTACAAGCCTTGAAATACCCATTTTTATTTATTGTGAGAAATGGAATAGCACGGAAATAAGACAGATGAAAGTATTAGGTTGTTTTTTTAGATAATGGAGGCCAAGAAACATGATCATGGTCTTGGGTTAAACAATCCACTATATTCAAAGTGAAATAACAGACTGGATGAAATCTTGGCCCCAATGAAGTCAATGGGAAAATTGCCATTGATTTTTAATGGAGTCAGCATTTCATTTTGTAAAGACAGGGTTTTTAAGGCCTGGTGTGAAGCAAAAGCTGCAATAACTCTTTCCTATACCTGTTGTGGCTGTAATAGAGTGTTTTAATCTCTACGCCCATAAATCAGGCTCCTTTCACCAGCACTCTGTTTAATTTTACAATCAAACAAAAACATATTTACTCAGAACTATTAGTAAAGAGCAATACAAATCAGCAGGCTTTTCAATTGCCCAACAGTTTTGGTTTTTAAAGGTATGCTTTTTAAAATGTAGAGAGAACTTTATTATTATCATTTGTATTTAGATTTCTCAGCACTCTGTTTGCTGCTTCCTCTACAATATTCCAGGCACATCCACGATAATATCCACTTCACCCCACTTCCTTCTGTAATTTGCTGGGCTTCACTAGGCAGAAAGCAAGAATGAACAATTCAGTAGTAAATCCCAGGCCAGCACTGTCAAGCAGTTTATTGGTTACAGCACAACTTTTGCTTTGCTCTGCAAAATAAGCTGATAAACACAAGCATGAAGAGAGAGGGAGCCTATTCAAACAAAGAAGCCAAGTAAATTAGGAACGTTTTGATTAAACTTAATAGCATAGCAGTTATTGGGGACCTCAATATCTGTAGAATAGTTACAAAAATGGAAAATCAGGGGAGGGAACTGGGCTTTGTCTGTGACTAAATGTGTGATTTGGGGGCCAATTTGCTTAGTACTGTGTGTATTATGCCATACACATCCAAAGTAGTTTCAAGAGATTGCATGAAAATAACATTTAGGTGAGACAGTAAGATGCAGTGATACGTATGTTGTTCTGAAATGTGTCAGATAAAAAGGAGGTTTATGATCGACAGGTAGTAAACTATTTCTGATCCATGCAGCTCTCCTGTATCACTACCTAGAGGCAAGACTGTTAACAGCATTTCCTTTCTGCTTATTAGAACACAGCACTAGGACACTTCAGGGAAGTGGAGCAAGAGAAAAATACCAGGCCTCCTTCAGCAGTTGACAGCATGAGAGAGAGAGAGTTTTAATGTAGCAGAAAGTCCTTCTCACTTCGACAGCTGTGTGAAGTTGGGAGGCTGGTGGGTTTTGCTATAATCAAACAGAAAGAGACTCCAAGGGCTTAACTTGAAGGTTACCCTGGTTCACCCGTGGCAATCTTAATAATTCAAAAGAACCTTTCAGTCAGCATGTAGCCCTGCTGCTCCCTGCAGGGTTAGTTTAATGTATAAAAATTCCTTAATTGTCTAAATGTGATGGCTCCTGAGAGGCAAGGAGCTGTGGAATCGGACAAGTGTCTGTCAGCAGCTCTATCTGACTCCTCCTATTAAGGTGCCCTGGGGCTTTTCTCATGAGGTTCCCCCGGATGCCTCCAAAAGCTCTGTGCACTGCAAGTCATGTGCCACTGGCTTTGTTTGCTGTCTCTCTTTCAAAAAGAAGTGCCACGCATTTTGCTCCGTCCAGCACCCAGACTTCATAACAAGAGAAGCATTTCTCTCCAGAAATGAACTACACAAAGAATAGGAGATACTGGTTTTTAATTAAACTGGGCATTTCTGACCTTCATGGTGCCGCTGGCTTACATCTCACTGAAAAATAACAATGGCCATGTGAGAGCTCAACAAGAAACCATTAAAGCTTCTGTCCCTCTCTCATATGCAGTTCACAGTCAGAAGGAGAACCTTACTTCAGCCGAACACTGACCACTGAAATACCGATGCCCTTTGGGGATCCAACTGTGCCATCAGTGCACAGGATGGAGATGGCATGGAACCACTTTGATTGCATAGAAAACCTGCTGGGAAGTATGCTACCTACCACCTAGGGGCCATGGACAATCTTCCTTTCACCACCTCCCTGCCTCCTTTGTTGGACACAGACAAAAGGAGTACAAAGGGCATGGGGGGAAAGGAGAGAGAACTGTTCTTTGACCCTTCCTAATTTGCTCCATCCTCCCTCTGCTGCACATACCATGTCTTTGCCAGACACTGCCTGGCCTCTCTTGGTCATAAAAGAAGGATGTGGAACCATTCTGTAGGGGTGTGCAAAGTGGGCCCTACTTGATTCGGATTTGGCCCAAATCAGGGACAGTGATTCAATTCGTTGATTCGGATCACTGTCCCTGATTTGATTCAGCCTGATCTGAATCTGAAGAGAATCAGCGATTCGAAGATAGACGCAGCTTTAAACCTTTTTTTTTTTTTTTTTTTTACATACTTCCAGGTACCGGCATGGCTTGTGAATGCTGCAGTGCTGGGGCGGATGAAGTGTCCCACAAGAGTGTCGGGGGGCCCTCTATGTGCTCAGTGGCGAACCCAGAAGTGGACCAGAAGTACTTCCAGTCCAATTCCAGGTCTGCAGGGGAGTGTGCGGGGATCAGCACAGGGGGACCCCAGGTGCGCCCCCCCCCCCCCGACCCAGGAGGCACCAGTTGCCAAGCCACGGGGGGCGTGGGAGACCCCCCTGCATGCTCCCTGGTGGACCTGGAAGTAGAGCGAAAGTGCTTCTGGTCCACCTCTGGGTCTGCTGCTGAGCACGCTGGGGAGCCCCCCGTGCTCCTGTGGGACGCTCCATGCTCCCCAGCATTGCAGCATTCATGAGCCCTAGAGGTATGTAGAAAAAACATTTAAGGCTATGTCTATGTCTGAATCGCCAAATCTCTCCAAATCAATTTGGAGGGATTCAATTCGATTCAGAGTGATCCAAGGGTCCTCTGATTTTGATTAGGATTTGGAGATTCGGCCACCGAATCAGGCTGAATCTGCCAAATCAAATCGAGGACTGAAGCTTCGCACAGCCCTACCTTTCTGCCGTCAGGCTGTCACACTCCATGTCATAAACAGTGCTGTTTTTCTGTAAGCTAGTTACTGCCAACAGGGAGCTCAGAAATGACAACAGAAACTAAAATTTGGGGCTCAACCTGCAGCCCTTTGGCAGCCTTTGTTTTGGTAGAAATCCCACTGAAGGAGTAGACATTTTGCCTGAGTTAGAAGAAGAATTGGCTCTTCTTTTTCTGATGCATATTCCAGTTTATTCTTAAGGAGAAGTGCACTTTTTCATGTGAATTTCAATTGGTAGGGTGAACAAAAAGGTGTGGTAATTGGGTGAGCCAGCAGGGATAACCCAGTAATCAGTATAAGTGATAAAAGATCTGTTTTTATTGTTGCAGTTGTTTATGCTGTATAGAATTCAGACTTTGAGGTGAAGGATATAACAGTCAGTTTTGATTTCATGGAAAAAATAAAGGCTGTGAAGCCTTTTCTGCTGTGCAAAGGATGCTCTGCAAAAAGGTCCTTCACAGCACTAAGTACTAGAGCTAGTTGAAAGCTTTGCAAACAGAACGCTCCTGATCCAAGCAATGTATTCGTTAGGTCCTGGTTATACTAGACACTACTTTTTACCTTCTTGTGGTACCACAGTAATTGGGATCTCCCTGTGCTGAGAGCCCTCTGGTTTGAAAAAGCAGCAGCTGGTGTCAGGGAGTTTTAATGCAACATCATTGACTCTAAAAATCATTTCCTCCTCATTGCTCTAACTAGTTCTAATAGAGACCACATTCATCCAGCTTCAGGATGCACTGTAAAGCTAATCTAATATGCTTTTCCATAACAGTAGGGAGCAAGCGATGTTAATTAGATGGGCCTGGAGATCTCTTGAGGTTTCTAATAAATGTCTGCCTTGGCTATAGAGCATCTGGAGCCAAGAACAGGTACATTCACCTTTAAATATTTATAAATAATAGGGTTGATTAAAAATAATGTTTGGGATGCACACATTAGTTCATAGCCTGAAGAGGCTAGTAGCTGTGGGCTTATAGGTTGGAGGAATCAATGAGGGGCAGGGTTGGTGGGTGCACTTAATGAGGACTTTTGGGGGGACCAGACACAGTCCTGCAAGCTGACATTGCCTACCCTCTGAACTAAACCCAAGTGCTGTAGCTGTTCTTCATAGCACTTTAATGGTTCATTGCTAATGTGTGACTGACAACCATCATACACTCACTAAGTAGGAATATTACTTAAAGCAGTTACTAACTTTCACTTCAGCTTTTCCATCTAGAGCTCCATTGAGTTAGCACTCTGCAGTCTAGATCTTTAGACAGGCACTGATGACGGCGGTCAGTTTACAAGAGGTCTGCAGTGTCACGACTCCTTGTTAGCAATGAACTCTTAGCTACGTCTAGCTGTGACCCCAGGGGATAGATTCTGTAATGAAGCATGGCAACAAAAGGGAAGAGGGAGAACAGGAACATGGCTGACAAACCAGCTGCCTGCTACAGTGCAACAGGGCAATATTGCTGATTTATACCCTCAGTGTAGCATCAGTTGAGAGGCCCATAATCAGGAAAACTCAGCTGGAATTTCTTCCAGGTAATTGATTTATCTTGGCACATAGTACAAGTAAGCGACTGTTCACAGATTCATAGACGCTGGGGTCGGAAGGGACCTCAATGGATAATCGAGTCCTACGCCCCCGTCCCACCCTTGGCAGGAAAAATTTCTGGGGTCATGTGATCCCAGCCAGTTGCTTGTCCAGTCTCCTCTTGAAGACCCCCAATGTAGGGGAGAGCATCACCTCCCTTGGAAGCCTATTCCAGAGTCTGGCAACTCTAACTGTAGGATTTTTTGTCTAGTCGGGATTTGAGACCCAGTCCCTTAAGAGACAGCTGCCCTCCCTGTGTCTTGCAGCAACATCTGAGTTCTGTTAGGACACACAGGCAAGTATCTGTGAACCTTGGATCTCCTGATTTTTGTCTTGCCAAAGCCCAAGGCTTAGACCACCTGTACATCATGCTGCAGGGCCCCTTCTCAGTCAGGTTTTTGGGTGACTGCTTGCTCTGTTTCTATCCAGCTGTAGTTGTTTCAGGCAGACGAGGCAAGTGTGCAAGTGAGTTTTCAAACTTTGTTTTTGAGTTTGATGTAGGAATCGCTAAGGTGGTAATTTCATGGCTTGGACTGGGCAGGGGGCTAGGCTAGATCAACTGAACAGTTTCTTTTGGTTGTAAAATATATCATTCCCTTTACCCCCTGTTGTTTAGTACTTTAATGGTGGTTGAAGGGGCCCAGGAGCAATCTTTGCCTCCATAAGTTGTTTTTTAATAGGGGTAGGATGAGGGGAAGGCTGATCTCTGGTTAGAAAAGTTTCTGTGTTTTAATACCATGCGTGATATACTAAATACTGTACAATATGTAAGATCCTGTCCTGATGGTCAGCACATGGAATAATCACTGAAGGCAACTGAGCCAGAATCCATGCACTGAGCTCTGGGGAGAAAAGCTCAGTTTGGCAATTCTAGCGTTTTTAGGATGCAGTAAGTGCTCCTGCATGGGAGCTCATCTCTTCTAATATAAGGTAGGGAGAGGGTGTATTGTGCACTCAGCTAGGGATTAATCCTTAGTGCTAGGTTTTCAGTCATTTCATGCTCAGGGTCATGTTTGGAAATGTTTAGGCACTTCTGGGGGCACAGAGGCAAGGGAGCAGGGACACTTACACCAGCCCTGCTCATCTACTGTCCTAACGAAATTAATACTATACGCACAGAAGGGATTATGCATATATTGGCTCTGGAGCCTTACTATTAGGCACTACCTAGTTGTCATTTGAGCTGAGTACACAATAAGCTAATTGGATATTCTTTCATGGTCAACACAATGTAGTTGTTTAGTTTCAAATGCTTATTTTGGAATAAAGTATATGCCTGTTGTTCATAAAGGAATAATTTTAGGGTGTTTTTACCTTTTACTTTTATGCTTTTCTATAGAATTTTTCACCATATTACCTAAGCCTCTCACAGACTCTAGTAAATGTAGCTCTGTGATACCCCTTTCAAAATACTCATTTTATTTTCCCTATTTACAGATGGGGAAACCAAGGCACAAAGAAATTAAATAGGTTGTGGAAGGTCAATCAGAAAATCTGTCAACCAGGGGATTGCACTTTGCACCTTTAGTGTCTAACTATAAGGCTATCCTTCCACACATGGAGTTATAATATGCAATACATTCTTATGTTTCATAACATATTGACTGCCATACGCTAACATGCAATTGAATCAGTTTTGTTTCCTAATACTAACACAAACTAGTGTAAAACAAAGTGGCTATCTGTGAATAAGTTGTGAAAAATTGGGCTTATAAAGTTTGAGAGAGAGAACAAGATGGAAGATCCTATAAGAAGAGTGGACAAATATACTAAATTATATTTGGTCTTTGTTAACTCACAATTGTCCATTCCAACCTTTTAAAACCATGAACCTACCAAATTATATTTCAATATCTGCTGAATAACTTTCTGCTTAGGAATGAAAGTGATGGTCTAATAGCATATGGATCATTGAAAGCTGGACAATTTTCATGTATAGGGCTAGTGCATGAGTCTCTTATTCTGAAGGACTTGGAATGCAAATCTGGAGGGGACATGATAATGAAGAGTCATGGAAACAAGGAAGAATAGCTAGTTGAGTTGGGATGGCTCATCAGCTAAGGTTGTGATTTGATTCTTAAGCTGCTACCTCTCTCTAGCATTCAAACACATTTCTTTCCTCGGAAGAGGAAATGAAGAAGCCCTAAACAGGAATAAAAACAGTAATCATTAGGTTTCAGCCCTTTTGCTGCTCTGCTGCCCTCTTACTGATTTAATGCCCCTTGTAAAAATAAGAATACTTGCAATTAATTAATTAGTAGTATATGCATAATACTTCACAGAATTACCTATACTAGATCAGCCCTTTTGGGCACTCCAGAGATTTTTATAAGTCAACCCTTTATCTTAGTGTCATTGAGATACTCTGCTATATTCTAAAATCAGAACACAGCCTTACAGAGTGCTACAATATTCATATTATTTTCAATAGGTTATTCCTGGCTGTATTTGTGCATGTGCCCATCAAAAATCAATTACAATGCACATGAGCGGAAACCTTCCTAGTGGGATTGTAGAATAGTTTTTTTACATACTCTTCATTTCCCCTCTTCTGTCCTTCCCAGCCATGGAGGAAAAGGTTAGTGTATGTGTTAGGGAATGGGAGACGGGGGGGTGTCGCACAACACTGGCAAAAATTCACTTGTGGCTGAAGACTTTGCATTTACAGTTAAAAAGGTTTCTGACACAAATGAGAGTGGAAAAGATGTTTTCCCTAAGGTGGCTTCAGATTCACTGTTTCTTGAAAGCCTGAGGGCTGGATTCTAAATAGGACCCGCTAATTTTGTGATGATTAGTATCTGCTGAAGCTAAGAGACTGATGGATGGGGTAATCAGAGCTTGTGCCTGAGGAGTCCAGGTGACTGATCATAACTCTCAGCACTTACTGTGTGTTAGGTGCTTGTAACACTTCAGGTGTTTAATGGGCTGCAGCCTTACAAGCATTAACTTAGCCTTTCAACACCTTTTGTGAGTGCAATAGAGTATTGTTTTCTTTGTCTGTAAATGGGGAAACCAGGGCACCAGCTTTATAACTTTGGCAGAGTCATACTTTAGAACACATTGGTACCTAGTTTCCAGCTCTGTCCTTAGACCACCCACCTATACTGCCTCTTCCAATTGCCTGTGGGCCAGAAAACCGTTCCCCTCTTTCCCCAGCACATACAATTGCTAGGTACTAGATGCTTTTACTTTCTTTGTCACTTCTGAATGTCAGAGATGATTCCATAAGGCCCCAGTGCTGATGTAAGATCAGAACACTGGTCAGGCAAAAGAAAATAAATCATTTGGCAAAGGGAGAAACAGATCCGTTACAGGAAGTATTTACTTACCCTTTTGCTGTCAAGCTAGATTTTAACCACAAATCTGAAAGCCTAGCCATTTGGGCGTGCAAGAATTCACCTCATGGTTGTCCAGGGCTCAAGACATCTGAAATAGCTTTGAGGCATGTTTGTGGGCACTTGGTTAGCAACCAGATTGACCATCAGCTGCCTGTTCTATAGGCGCTGGTGATGGTTGATTCTTTAGTTGGTTCTTCCAAAGTGAATTGTGATGTTGCAGGATCTCACAGGCACTTACATAATTGCTTTGTGAAGGCAGCTTCAGGCATCGCTGAACAAAATCATCCATCAGCATCCCAGGCTTAAATATATTTGTTCGGCTCATAGATGTGTTTTAACTCTTTCAATACATCCCTCTAACACAGAATAAGCTAATATACACAGTATTACAAAATTTGGAGGACACTTATTTGCTATATTTGCTTGAATATAAAATGAGGTTTTTTCCACCCCAAGTCAGCATGGGGGAAAAAAGCGCCTCATCTTATAGTTGCACACAAAAAACCTCCTTCAGTAAATGCATTGTCTATCATTAAACTTGCTGCATGTGCTCATTAATAGAAACCAACTATGAAGTTGATGAAATGCAGCCAGCACTGAGCACGTCTGTAAAACTCATGGGCCCTATTGGGCAAAGAGATTGATAACCTACCACAAGAATAGGTTACTGTAGCCCATATGACTAAGATATACAATAGTGCCCATTGCTCATAGTCCCTCTTAGCGCTGATTCTTTTTCAAGTTGTAATGAACCACTATGTTGCATAAATTTTGACTTTCCTTTCACACCCACAGCTGAACTGTGCCTTTCTTTCCCATTTCCAGTAATTCCTATTTTTTCACCACCCTTAAGTGGTTGGCAAACATCACCAGATGTCTAACAAACATCACCAAATGTCATTCCTGCCTGGTACTCCAGTGTTTCTTGACAGCCTGTCTGTGTAAATGAGAGGCTCTTTCAGCCTCTCTCTAAGCCTATCACATGTGATCAGTGTGGCCCCACTCTCCATAAGGTGGAGCCAGACCAGGTGGTCTCATGCCTTATCTGCATATAAATTTTTGAAGGATCCCAGGACTTGACAAGAACACCTAGTTTCAGTTGTGAGTGGTGGGCTAATTAGCACATGGCTTCTTTGTGGGGGGTATACATACACATACTGAGCAGTGCTGAGCTGTGGGGTCACCATGACTTGAAACACTTATGACACTTCTGGGGCCCAGCCCAATGAACTATGTGATAAATCATGAGCTTTTTGGCTTTGGACTAATATCACACAGAGTTTATATTATGCATAAGTAGGTATGCAAGTGTTACTCAAAGCTGTGTTATGGACTACATGTGCTAAAACTTACAACTGTTTCAAAAGAGGTTAAAATTGTATCAATTTTGGATTAACTAAATTTATGGATACCTGTAACAATTTTCTAATATGCAAGTTCTTACAGGTATGTTTATTTCATGGTCAGTGTTTTCAAATTTGTTCTTAATTTCCTTGGAGATCTCAGAATAACAGCAGAGTCTCCCTGTGCCTGAAGAAGGGTGCTTGTGCCCGAAAACTTGTGAAGACATTTTTTCCAATTGTAAGTTGGTCTAATAAAAGAGATCACATCTACCCAAAGAACCTTGCCTGCCTGTGTCCTTAGACCAACCAAAAACTCTACACTTCCATGTGTTCAGGGAGAGCAGGATCTGAGAGTAAGGAGGGAGCAAAGGGGGTAAAGGGATTATTTGACCCCTCAGATTTATTTTCCCTGCTGTAGCAGTGGGAAGAGGACAAGGTCAAGGCAACCCTACAATAATTTGATTCTATACCTGAAAAATTATAACATGTTTATAAATTGTTTTATGTATAGAAGCTAATTACTGGGGAGTTATATCAGTGTTATTTTATTTTTGAGAAAATATAATAGAATTTGTGAGAGAGAATTTAAGTGAAAAACTATGATGGCTAATGGAGAAATGGTGAAGTGTACATTAGATGTCAGCAGGGTTTGTATGTGCACGTATGACTGATAGTAATATTTCTAAAAATGGAAAAACAAAAAGGTCAGACCTAAGAAATCAAGCAAAATTTGTGTTAGTTATGACAGTGCCTGAGCCAGACACTGAAAGCTGGTATTATCCATTACTCAAGATGGTGAACTCTTTACCAACCCTAGTGAAAAGCTGTTTGTTTTTTTTTGTCCTCGGTGTTTGAAGAATTCTGGTTAATTAATCTATTAATATTTATTGAATTTAGGATTTTTTTTAAAGTTAGATTCTGTTGCCACTTCACCAGAAATATTACCTCACTGTTTGATTCCCCTTCCTCCTTCCATCACTAAAATCAGCCGGCTCTGTATGGTAACTTTACAGTTCCCAGCAGAAGTGCCCTCAAGCATACCACTCTGCTCTGGGCGGGCTGCTTCCTAAACTGGAAACAGTGGTGGCTGCATCAGCCTAGGAGCTGGCTAAGTGGGAATTTCACTCAGCAGTTCCAATTAGCCCTCCTGCACAGAAATTGTTTCACTGTTTCCAGTTTAGATGGCAGCAGAGCAGTGTGATGTGTGAGGAGTCTGCACCAGGAAATGGTGAATTTACTATATAGACAGAGCTTAAGTGTGTTCATATTCCAGGGACCTAGGCTCCTCTTGATATTATGTAGATGGGAGTGCAAGTCCATATGTATGCTGAGAAAGCAGAAAATTGCATCTCAGTATTTTAAAGAAAACTAAGAGTTTTCTTTTTATTTGCTTTACCTCCACTCATCCATTGCATACATCAGGAAATCTATTGTATATAAGATAATTTTATATCTATTTTGCATGTGGAACGGGTTGAGAGACCTCAGATAATGAAGTGTCTGGAATAGTGAAGACTGGTTTTTGTGTCATCTTTGAAATGGCAGCAAATGAGTTGTCCCAATGGGCAGATCCAGGATTTTGGAAAGGGGGATGCAGGAGTCAGTGACCTGCCCTGCAGGATTGGTTGTCCCCCCACTGCCAGGGTGGGCAGACTGTGCTGCAGGAGAAGCAGCAGGAAACTTATTTTTAAGTACCTCAAGCAGGTAAGAATCTTCCTTCCCCTCTCCCTTATCCTCCATGCTTAGTGGCACATTTCCTCCCTTCCCCACCTGCCACTGCTGCCATCCCTACATGCCCCAGAGGCCAAGGTGGGGGCAGCAGAGCAACTCATACCCCACTGCAGCTGGGCTGCACATCAGCAGGCTCGGCTAGAGATAGCAACAGCAAGTGGGTTTCCTTTCCACATACGTGTTCACAGGCTGTCAAGAAACACTGGAGTACCAGGCAGGAATAAAGAACCTGTCTGCTGCTGCAGCTGTCCCTGGTGGAGCCCAGCTGGAGTGGGCAAGAGCAGCTCTGGATCTACCCCTGCCTCCATTCCTGGGACAGCCTGAGACAGTGGCAGCAGAGGGAAGGGGTGAGGGGAAGGAAATTGCTGCTGAATACAGAGGAGAAGGGAAGGGGGAATTCTTACTTGCCTCTAGGACTAAAAAAAAAAGAAAAAAAAAGTCCCTGGCTACTGCTTCTGCACCATGACTAACTGAAAGGAAGGTGCATCCACTCCACTGCACCCCCACCATAGATTCATAGATGCTAGGGTCGGAAGGAACCTCAACAGATCATCGAGTTTGCCCCCCTGCCCTGGGCAGGAAAGAGTGCTGGGGTCAATTGACCCCAGCCAGATGCCTATCCAGCCTGATGCCTATCCAGCCTTCTCTTAAAGACCCCCAAGGTCAGGGAGAGCACCACCTCCCTTGGAAGCCCATTCCAGATTCTGGCCACCCTTACGGTGAAGAAGTTTTTCTTGATATCTAGCCTAAATCTGCTCTCTATTTGTGATCATTGTTCCTTGTTACCCCAAGAGGCACCCTGGTGAACTGATCTCCGATCACTTGCTGCGTCCCCTGATTGTCTGTGAGAATAGAATATGTAGGACAGAGGATCCCAGCAAAGCATGAAAGGACTGTATGGACTGGAGTTGGGATTTGTAGAAGATTGTTTAACCTTTGAGATGGCATGGTCTTCAGAGAAGCTGCACTCTTCTTTTTCTTTTCCGTTTCCTTTATACATGCATGACTGTTTCCTACAGGATTTAGGAGTGCACAGGCTTGATTTAGGGTAAAATGCCATGGGCCCTGTCATTCAGGAGATCACATTAGATAATCATTGTGGTACCTTCCAGTCTTAAAAGTCTGTGAAAAATGGCGGGATTTTTGCTCCAGAATCCCTTGGATGCTTTCAAAAATCCCATTCATTGACATCCATTAACAATTAGAAATGAATTTTGAATAGTTCACCAATTCTTCAAGTGAATTGTTTCTCCACTGTTTATCTGTTTGTCTCTTTCTGTAACCCTTTGAAAAAAAATCTGAATGGAATACAGCTTTGTTTTTTGCTGTGGTTTTAGCTCAATAATAAGAAAATAGTCCAGACTATACCGCTCTTAAAAAACTAATACATTGAGATGTATCTAAAATACATTTGACATAGGGATGGAGAAGAGTATATGACATATCCACCAGGGTGGAACAGCATAGAGGCTGTGAAGGAGTCTGCTATTTCTTGTAGGAATCAGTGAGTTGTTAGTCCCATAGGCATCCTTTGTCTGGATGAGCCATAATGTATTGTCAGGCCTTACATATTAAATACATCCTACTACTTGTTTTCCTTCAAATCCATACACTTCAAGCAATGTGCTAGTCAGTGAAGGGAGTCCTTACTCTGTTAATGCCAAACCTGGTATCACTTTCACTCCTGTCATCATGCAATAAGGGCTTTCCACAGTTTCTGCAGGGGACTAAGATCTGTATTTTCCAAATAAATTAGATGAGCTCCAAACAAATTTTAAGACCAGATTGAGGGGGTAGGGAGGGAATGAAAACAGCTAAAGGCTTTTGAACACTTCTAGGTCGTCTTTTTACAGCTTCATCTATTTATTTGCATAAACTTCACAGTTAGCATTGCAGCCTCCTCTTTTCCTTTGATCTGATAGAGTGGAATGCCTTCATCATGTATACAAGAATTAGTCTTAATGGAAGCATTAGTGTCACCATTGCAAAGCAAGCCTTAGGTCTGGAAAAGACTTTTTGACTCTAGAGAAATAAGGAATGGAGACAGTGTGCCAATTCCACAGGTTTATTATGGAGATGTTTCTGTAATTTCCAAGGATTAACAGTGGATTTCTTTGTCCTATGTTGCTTGCTCTAGTTGAGCTGTTTCTGGCTTTGCTGGTAAGTAGACAGTGATGTAGAGTACAGCCAAGCCACAAAAAGCGTTCATAAATCATGTACTATAAAGTATCATTAACACACTCTGGAGACATGCTGTGTGATTGCACATCTTTAGAGCATGTCATCATGGCAAAAACAAAATGTGCAGAACAATAATGCTGTCAGTCCAAAAATGAAAAATCCCAACTTTGGCTTCCTTTAAAAAATTATGTCCCATTTTAATGTTTAAGTTTGTTTTACATTTGAAAAAATGTGAATAACTGAAAATGTAAAGGATCTGGGCAATTTTATCTAACCAACTGAAAATGGCATTGGGATAAGCTATTTATCTTTTTTTTTTTTTGTAGTTTGCAACTACATTTTTGGCTGTTTTTTTGGGCATCTTTCTTTGTCACTGTGTAAGTATTCTTTTCAAAGTGGTGTTTCTTTCAAAAGCATATACAGCAACGTAAAAATATTTAGTGTTAAATTTTATAAATTGCTCATCTGATAAAGCATGTGTGACATTCTAAAATATGATTCTAATACTGTGATCCCTTGCCATCTCTAAATGTATCTATACAAGGAAGCTAGATGGCAAAACCATAGCTGCTTATGAAAACCTTTACAAATCACATCTTTACTGAGGAATCATGGCTGCTGTTGAGTGAGAATAATGGAAAAACACAGAAGCAAGCGACTCCAGCAAATAACAAGGAACTCCAATTAGATTAAGGTTAACAGAATTATCCCTAAAACTATGCCTGGTCTGGTCTGCTTCATAGCTCAGTCTCTTCCAAAAGACTTGTTGTCTGTTTTCCTGCTATGG
This sequence comes from Alligator sinensis, assembly GCF_000455745.1. NCBI lineage: Eukaryota > Metazoa > Chordata > Crocodylia > Alligatoridae > Alligator > Alligator sinensis. Next base: position 502,759 of record NW_005842284.1, on the reverse strand, counting down.
TTTTGAAGATGCAGCAAAACTACAAAAACTGTGACAAATAAATGGGGGGATGTTTTTAAAAGTGCCTGAGAGATGGAGGAACACAAGTCTTTTTGACCTTTAGTGACTTGTTATTTTAAGTTTCTTGGTCGCTATTGACAATCTTCCTACTCTGTGTGTCATTCCTTGAAAAATATTCTGTGTGGACTGGACTTGAGCAAAGCATTCTGTATTCTCCATTCTGTATTTGATAGGTCAATTGAAGCTTGTTATCCCTTCAAATTTGTCATGCAGCTCATTTGTTTTTTCTTTAACCCCTACAGCTGTTTAAACAAATGATTAATTTTATATGGACTGAAGTAGCCTGCATAGTTGTGGAGAAAAGCTTAGAAATGTGGCTCAAATGAACCCTGAAGCCAGTAAAAGAACCTGAAAATATATATTTTAAATCTCATTTTCAGAAAGTTGCATATTTTTGTTATATCTTGAGATCTGACAGATGAAGTCTTGGGGTCAGCAATCCAGAGCTCCTGATAATAACAGAGAGAGATATAAAACTGTCTTACTTTATTCCTTGTAAAAGCATCAGTGGCAATTCATTAGGCCAGATATGCTTCTCTCTCATACCAGCATAATCCCATGGAAGCACCCTCCTAAATTGTACTTGTACACCAGATAGTAGAACTGGGCCTTTTTGAATGTTTAAAATTTGACTGTTGGATAATAAAATAAAAATGGCAAGTGAAGTATTAGTGGTTGCGCTGTTGTGATGAATGCAGAGAAAGAGCATCCCCTTCTGCGTTTGTTGGGTGATTGAGATATGCCTAAGGCAGGGTGGAGGTATGCATAAGGCAGGTATGCACCTCAGAGATGCATAAGCTTTCATGAGTGTTTCATCAGATGCTATGAAAGGACATGCACAGAGCAGGCTATCAAATAGAAAGAGTGATTTGCATATAAAAGACAGGGAAATGGGGAGGTGGGCAGAGGATGGAGAGGGCCAGCAAGCAGAGAGAGAGGCAAACAAATAATAAATCCATAACATAAAGGTAAAAAAAAATTAATCCAGGTAATGGGATAAAGATCTGTAGTCCCTGTTTACACCATACTTAACAATCCAGTCTGTGGATGATTTCTTGTTCTGCAATTTCACATTAAAGACAGCTTTTACAAGTTTCACTAAGGGCCTTGTTGCACAATTTTGGGTGGCTCCTGGAGCTCTTAACACCTGGATTGTCTGCACATTAAGACCTGAAATTTAGTTTTAACTGCCCATTATGTGGCTCAGAGTTATACCACTCCACGGCAAGATTGTTTCCTATCCATGTTATTCAGCTCATGTTACACTAAGGCAGAGGTGGGTAAATACGGCTTGCAAGCCAGATCCGGCCCATCAACTGACTGGATCTGGACCGTGGCTGCCTCTGCGGCGCTCTAGGCTACCTACCCCTTAATGTAAGCACCCACCCCTCTCCCCATTGGCCCAGATCCCCCACTCGCTTCCCCATGCCCCTTCACTCACTTAACTGTTCACATTAACCCTTCCCTGCCCGCTTCCCTGGGTCAGACAGCATGGGCAGCCACAAGTAAGTGGAGTGGAGGGGAGGATAGAGGGTGGGGAGGCAGGGAACCCTGTGGGACAGAGAAGAGAAAATGGTGGAGCCCTGGGGAGCAGGTGAAAGCCCAGAATGGGAAGGGAGGGCTATTCTTATCTCTGTCCTCCAGGCCCCTGTCTGCTCCAAACTTGAGCTAGCACTAACACTGATCAACAGTGTAATGTGTAACAAGGCCCTAAGAGCTACCCTAATGTCAGTAGTGGAATGCCCAGGAAGGTTAAAATGTTCTGCCACAGGCTTTTGTATGTTTTGCAGCTTCATGTCAGATGAGCATCCCTCATTCTTGCATGTAGGGATTGCCCAGTCTGTTCAATGTATTCGGCAGAGGGGCCCTGTAAGCAGACAATAGCAGATACAACCTCAGTAGAGGAGCAAGTGAATGAACCTCAGATGTTATAATCCATATTATTAGGTCCAGTGATGATGTAATCTGTATTGATGAGGAGGGACAGCTGGCATCTGGGTCTAGTGCAAGGCCTGATGCCTCGGTGAGAATAGGAGTTTGGTAATGTGTTGCTTGAGACATGCTGTTTGAAACTGGGGGGCTTCCTTTAAGCCAAGACAAGTGTGTCCTGCGTGGCAACCTTGAAATGATGGTCATTTTGTAGGAGTGGTTGAAGGTCATTAATGATGTATTCCAGGTGTTCAAGTCCATGTAAGAGACACCTGGAGGGATCCTGTTGTCCTTGTCTCGGATAAATACTGCAGCAGGTTGCAGCAGGGTCTGAGTCTGGCTCTATTGATCTGAGTGGCTGTAACCACATTGGGTTACACAGGCTGCTCTTAGGGAGTAGGCACACAAACAAGTTATGCCGAGATAAGTAAAAGCAGCAATTTGTTGCGCATCAGCTGCTCCACAGTGGGTGCATCTACATGAGATTTTTACTGCAGAGCTGCCTAATTAGCTCCACAGTAAATGTCTCAGTATCTACACATACAGTGCTATTAGGCCTCAGTAAACTAATAAACTCTGCAGTAGGGTAGTACTTGTAAATACAAGTACTACCCTGCTGCAGAATATGTGCATTGCTGCATGCTAAATAATAGACAATGACCCAGCTGGCAGGGGCACAAGGGTGCTTCAGTGAGGGGGCTGCCTGCCAGCTAGCCCTGCACTGAAGCACCATTGTTCCCCAGTCAGCCCCTCCTCAGCACACTGAGCCAGAGGGAACAGACACAGGCTGGTAGGCTGACCACTGCTGCTCCAACCTGGCTCAGTGTGCTGCGGTCTTGGGCACATGTTGAAATGGCACTCTTGGGGGCAATAATCTCCAGCATAATAAGCACCGGAGTATATTGCTTTGCATTAACTGCACATGTAGACGCACCCAGTGACTACCTGTGTGCTTGTTCTTACCCAAGGTAAATGAAACCTAACTCATTGTAACTTACCCCTCTTAAATGAAACCTAACTCATGGTAACTTACCCCTCATTGATTTCTGCTGTGCATCTTTCAACAAGGGGCAAGATGCTGTGAATTAGCTTTTATTTACATGGGAGGGAGGGAAGCAAGGGAAGGAGGAGGATCTGGTGTGCAGGCAGCCGTGAATAAATCCTACCCCCTTCTACCTCATGGTAGCTTGTTTGTGTGCTTGTTTACCCCCCTTAGCATCGCTAAGAGGAGGTTGTCAAGAGCTGGGAGGTAGATGTAGTCTGTTGTGGCTCTGTCAGTTCACTGCCTGATGGCATACATAAAAGGCTCAGGGGAAATCCAAACATGCTCAACAGAAATCAGCCAATCAACTTCTATTTCCTCTGGGCTCTAGCTCACATTAGAAAGGGAGGCACAGGGATGGTGAGAGATTTCAGTGAGAATTTGTGTCTTGTTTTATCATACATGAAAAAACTTCAAGACAGCTTGGATTTTTGCAGACTAAGGGCCCAAAGCATGTATGTGCACAACTGTCACTGAAATACTAAGGGATTTGGTTAGTTTGTTCATACAAACTAAATTTTTAACTAAATATTAAAGGAAACATGCTCCTTTCTATCATGGTCCATTAGTATTGACCCCTTTCTGCTATGGATCCTGCACACTGTCACTAATTGATCTTGTTTCATTAGTGCCTATTATTGTCTGTGTTTTGCTGCCTCTGCATATATCAGGATTTTCATGGCTTTTCCTGCTGTCTCTTGTTGACTTTGGTGTTTTTCCCCCCTCCTTTCTTTCCAAGTGTTTGTCGTCCTCCTCCCACCCCCTTTTCCCCCAGTAGATAGGATTGTTCCCATGGGCTATTTCTTTTCTTTGTCTCATGACTTTCATTCACTGTTAGAACATTTCTGTTTCCTCTTCTAAAGTTTGACCTTAGTGACCCTACACTGTAGCAGCTGTATCACCAGGGATCCTGGTTTTTCCTGATTTGAAGGAGGAAAAAAAAAAAAAAAAAGGCAAATTCTCTGATTTTAAAAAATCACAATTTCTCTGATAACACCCCCCAATAGCTGTGATTAAATTAAAGGCCCCTCACTCATCTTCCCTTCCCAACTCCACTGTACCTTGCAGCACTGGGTCGCAGCTGCTGGGCTGCGGAGGCCCCAGGGAAGGGTGGGAGCCCAAGCCCACAGTGGGCTGCCTGCACCGTGTGCACAGATCTAGGGGGCATGGTTCCCCCCGCCCCCTTGGGAGTGCACACAGTGGTCAGTAGCTGCCCCCCCACCCCTGCAGCTCCTGGACGAGCCACCATGGCCCTGGCCCACTCCCTGCTGGGGCCCTGCAGCTACTTATTGTAGCCCCGGGCCCCAGGCACTGCCCAGCTGGGCAGCAGTCCCAGCCCTGCCCAACTCTCTCCCTATGAGAGCCTCAATTTCCCCCCTCCCCAACTTACCTATGAGAACTGCTCTCCAGGCTGCCGGGCAGCCATGTGCATATACATGCATGGCACCCCCTGCCTGACCGCCCTCCTCCCACTCCCTCCCAGCCCCCTGCAGCCAGGAATCCTGCCAGCCTGAGAGAGCTCTTTGTAAAATTGTAAAATCCGCAGGTTTCTCCGTGTGAGAAATCAGCATTTTCCTCCGGTAAAGGGTAAAGTCTGCAGCTTTCTCCATTTTCCTGTGGGAAACAGAAAACCCGGATCCCTGCTTCTCACCAGCTGAGGCAGGTTTAACAGAGCTGTTCTGAACATATGCAACAGGAAATTGGACAAGCATGACCTGAAGAGCTCCCCTATTACCATACTCCCAAACCAGCACCACTACCCGCCAGATCAGCATGCCCTCACATGGCTCTCACTCTTGTATTTCCAACAGGTTGCAGAGTAGCTTTAGTTTTGTGAACTGTTCAGAAGTCTAGGACACTGTCTTTAGGCTTTTAGCCTCAGTCTAGTGTTTAAAGCATGACAATGAATTAGGAGGTCTAGTTTATCTTGTTTATCTTTGTTCCACTTTCCTCATATTTCAAATGGAGTGATATTTCACAAGGATGCTGTGAAGCTAAGCTCCTTAGTGCCTGCAAAGCATTTTGGGACCACATGACTTAGCAATAAAGCTAGAATCTTTGCTACTCTGAATTCTACATTTCCATAGTGCACGCCCATGCAGCCAGCTGACTGGTGAGAAGGAAGCAACCACTGCCTTCAGTCTTCTCCTCCAGCTGCGTGGGGCTGCTTTGTCATCACCTGAGCAGGCAGCCAGACTCAAGTTGCCATTACTAGAGGACAGCCTAGGGAGGTGGCAGCTGTAACAGTACAAGTACAAGGTGAAGGTTGCAATACAGGTTGCAATACAGTACAAGGTGAAGGTAGCTCCAGCCTTGATCCACTTACCTATGGGAGCCAATTACAATGGAATCGCCTTGAATTCATCTCCTACTTGTAAATTCAAGCTGACTCTCCCATCCCCTCTTTTGCCATCTACTCCAATGCCATCCAAGACTCAGCCATCTACCCTAGCTGCACGTGCTCAGTTTTAGTGAAGCTCCATGTCCTGATCATGGTTTTGTTTGGGAGAGATCTATTGACCACAGTCACAAGGTAATGGTTGTATGCAAGTATTCAGATTTGATTCATTTGCAGTAAATGCCAGTGAGATAAATATGGTGTTACACAAAGCTTCTCAGTTGTGGAGTTGACTCTAGGTTTTGTTCCCTTTCCACTGACTGAAATCAGTAAGGTTTTACCTGGTCCAGATTTGCCTTGTGCAAAATCAGGTTCCAAAGAGTTTACAAGTGCTAAGGACCCACAGTTTCACCTGAACTCCATGGGGCAGACAAACTATGGAAGCCAAGCATCTGTGAATCTGAAGCCCTTAATGAGCATAGAGCCTGCTTTTATGTAAATGTATTTGGGAATAAAGAACAAAAGGAAACTACAGCATGCATAATTGAGAAGCAGATTATTTGTTGTTGATCTTTTCCGGTAAACACAGGAGCTTGTCGGCAGTTTACATTGATTTCCCGCCTCCGCTCCCCCTGCCCCCCTCAATCTCTCTCTCTCATCTTGCTTGGATAAGACTTTTTCTCTCTGGCTGGGCTGCTGAGTGATAACAAATATATCGATATGGCAAAGACGCACGCACACTCACTCACTCACTCTCTCTCTCTCAATTATACTACCCCAGGTCCTGGTGGAAATATAATCTCAAGATTGCACTCCTGTCCTAATTTTTTTTAATGAAGAAATTAGGATTCTTCTATCTTTCTTACAGTCTTGTAGATGAATTTCATGAAACGTGTGCCATCCCAAAGTCACTCAGTCTTGGTCTCATCATGTCCTGCCTCATTGGGATTGTCATTTTTTGGAATTTATCAATGATACATTTATTTGAAGGCATTCACTAAGTGGCACAATTTATTCCTTCCTCCTTCTATATCCAGAACTAGAGATGCAGAACACCATTTCCCCAGCACTCGGTGACAATGTTAGCCCACAGAGCCAAGAGAGACCAGTACATCAATCCAAGCAGTATCTTGCAATTGCCAGAATAGAATAACTAGGTACTGTTTGTTTCCTTACCCTATAATGCTGCCATACACCATTGTACCTCCACTGGTGGAGCATACAACCATTCTGTTGTGTAGAACAATAGGCAAAATATTCTAAAGCTTTTTGTTGTTGTTGCTTTGGTATTTTCCATCAATGCTGCATATAGATTAGTTAATACAGCATCATGACCTGCTTAGAAGATAAAAGGCTTATAGGAGCACTAAGAATTAATCCTGTGAGCCAGAAGCATAATGGTGCAGGTACAGCACCAGAGGTTCACTGATGCTGGGGAAGATGTTACCTCTTTTTGCCATGGACAAGCATGTCAAACAGCCATTTCAAACTTCTTTTTGGCAGCCAAACATTGAGGTGGCATCTTCCCTAGCAGTAGCGAACTACCAGCTATTGTTCCTGCACTGTGCACCAGCACTGCTGCTCTGCTTTGCTTGCTGGTGGAACTGGAACCAGACCTGGAGCTGCAGTCACTGGCAGGAAGGGCAAGGTGCAGGGGAAGCAGGGATGGGATGGTGGGATGGGAAGTGCATCCCCTAGCTCCAATCCAGTATACCCTCTTTAGGCAGGGCCTGAGTCTTGTCCAACTTGCCCACCCATTGTTACACTACTGATATGAGAACTAAGTACTAGCCAATATTTTCAAAAGCATGCAGGTCTCTATGGACTACAGTATTTATGCTTTAGAAAACTTTTTCCATTGATTATTATAAATGGCCAGAAGCTCCCTCTAGTGACAGATAGCAGGAAATAACTATTATCTTATTATTTATTAATGTAAATAACTATTAACTGAGCCAGGGACAATTTTTTCAAAGTAGCTGTAAGAGATACTATATGCTCTCTTGATAGAAATGTTAGATTTTTCTTGATTACTCATGGCCTGCCATCCATATGCCCAGGGCCGGATCAGGCAAACTAGGCACATGCCTAGGGCCCTGAGTGAAGAAGGGGCCTAGCTGTACTTATTTTACGTATTATAATTATTGAGGGGAAAAAGTAGGGGCCCACAAATTTGTTTGCCTATGGCCCACTAAAGTGTTAATTTGACCCTGCATAAGCCAAGCAGCATACCTAATTATGGTGCTTCCCACAAGCTCTAACTCTACTTCATCTGTATGTGTGAGCTACATGTCACTACAGGAACATTGAACTTGGATCCTGGTTTCCAGACCAGAGTTCTACTCTAAGCATTTCTCACCAGAATCGGGCATATCCTTGAGTGGAATCTGTTGCATAGAGCAAATTTATTTTTTCTGATTCCACTTACTTTCTGTGATAATCAGGAAATTTCTATATTTCCCCTCAAGCAAAAGACTGCGGAATGTATATCCTTAAGGGTATCCTCAAGAAATCTTCCTCTTGTTCTTCTGCCACTCTGACCCCCAGAAAGGGCAATATCTCTGATGTTACAGAGGCTTATTACTATTGAGGTAGGATTCTTGCTGGTAGACTCTTCCTAGAAAGTTAAGGCTGACTATTGTTGGGGAGCTGTTTACTAGACCTGAAGGGTGAGGACCTGACCGGTACTAGTTTGCACTATATGACTCCTATAGTTACTGTGTTGCTATACTGAATTACTAAAATCCTTTTTATATGAATGTGTTGATTTAATTATAACTTGTAACTTGCAATCAAACATATATAATTAAATGTATAATTAAATTATAACTTATAGAAAGGCAGCACAATGTCTCTAAATAATTAACCTATTGGTAAACCCAGCAGAGGTTATTAAGGAACAGTACTTGAGCTCTTACTTAGAGATGCTACTTCCAGGCTCCAGCAAAGTTGTAACTATTGCCAAGGCTGGGAAGCAAAAGGTAAAGTGCTCACTAAATGCTTACTGTGTCATTCTTTAGACACAGGTAGGAGGTAGCTGTCAGGAGATGTAGGAGGAAAAGTCCGCTACAGATTGAGGTCCTGCAGAGAGAAGTCTGAAGTCTTTCTAAAATTCCATGGTTGTGGGAAGGGGTAAGATCGATATGTATATAGGCAGTTTTATGCTTTATGTTCCTGCTGTAAGGTGAGTTGGTTTATAGAGAGCTGTTTGCTCATTTAACTAACTAGTGGTCACAGCTGTGGAAGGGGAGACTTGCAAGTGTTCAACACAGACCTGCTAGGACCAGGCTGGCCTTATGGGTGGGTAGTGTGGGTGGCTGCCCAGGATGCCATGGTCAGGGACACACGCACATGCCCATGCATACACATGTGCATAGTCTGCACTCACAGCAGCACTCTCCTGCCCCAGCCAACCTCATATCAGGCAAGAGGAGCGGTGCCCAACACAGCCCACTCCCTGCCCCCAGCTGCTGCTCAGGAGGAGCTGAGCTGGGCATGTGCAGGCGGAGTAGCACCTGCTCCAGTCCTCCCACCTTGCTCCCGCACAGCAGGAGCGGTGCCTGCCTGTCCACCTGCCTGGCACACAATGCTTCTCCACCTCCCCACCAAACTGTGACCTGTGCCCTTACTCAACTGCCTCTGCCTGCAGCAGCACCACTGATTTTTTTTGGGGGGGGATGCCAAAATATAAGTTTGCCGGTCCTGGCTAGGACATAACAGCTTATCCATAGGGGCCTGTAATTCAAGATCTGTCCTATAACTGGAAGAACAAAAGGATTCTATGCCAGCGAGACAAAGTCTTGAGATATAAGACCTTTGGAAGTCTACTCAAAACAGACTTGCAGGAAATCAGAGGCGCCATAGGAGAAGATTAGGAGAGTAATGGACCTTATTCCTAAAAGAAACATTTACATCTAGAGGGCAAGTTTGTAAAGGAACCTCAAGCAGCCTTTAAAATTTTCCTATTTTGTGAATGTGCAGAAATCTCGCAAGTGAATCAGCACATCAGATAGCATGGTGGTATACCTAGCAACTACCTGCTTAACACATCATGCCAGCAATCCAGATAAGGGAGCACAAAAAACTGCATGTGCAAAACAGGGTGCTTATTCAAAAACTGGTCCCAAAGTGTTTTAGGACACTTAATTACTTTCTTTCTTGTGGTCCTTTTTAGTTCAGATGCTTGCTTCTCAAAATTTAGCGTCCCAGAGATCTATCTCGTTCTCTCTACTTGTCCAGCACTAGCTTGTAAAAAATATATGGAACATTGACCTTTTCCCTTTAGTCTAAGTGTTGGTTCTTGATTGGTCATGAAAGCATATTTTAGAGGGTCAGTAAGTTGTTCGAACTGGAGAGAGTTGCTCTTTACCTCATGCATGTCTTTTATTACCTTCCTACAGGAAAATCAGAAAAGGAAACCTACCTGTTTCTCAGAATTTCAAACGTGAAAGTGTGTCTCTCTGAAGTAAGCAGCAGTGATCCCCCAAGCGCCTCTGAAGTGTGAAATACAGAGTTACTTAGTCTTGCTCTTATTGTGAGAAGTTCTCCAACCATAAGCTTCAAAAATGAATTTTCTCCGAAGGCGCCTCTCAGACAGCAGTTTCGTGGCCAACTTGCCCAATGGCTACATGATGGACCTGCAGCGTCCGGATAACTCCACCAGCTCTCCAGTTTCTCCAGCAACTGAAAGGAAGCAGCAACAGCCACTGTCTCAGAAGCCTCCTTCTCCCTCTCCTGGAACTAGCATCTTCAGTTCCATCTCCAGTGCCATGAAGCACACGACCCAAGCAGCAGCAGGACTGATTGAGCACTCGGCAAGTCCTGCCCCTGTGGCCCAGAAACCCAAGATCCTTTTGGTGATTGATGATGTGCACACAGATTGGTAAGCACACACACTCCTTCTGCCTGCTTGACAGGCATTGATGGTTACTGGGATGAAGTGGGCTTGGATGTCTCAGGGAGCTGTCAATAAGTTACAGAAATTTGCACATCTGAGCCACAGCTTGAGTCCAACCCATGTCAGAAGTGGTTGGGAGGGTTCAGGATCCTGGATAAAATGAATGGGGTGGTCCCCTTTCTGAATTGGTTGGCAGACTTGTCAAAAAGGCAGCACAGTGCTCTGCTCCTCGGACTGAATTCTTTTTTCACACCTGGAAATAGCCCTTTCAGATGAAGGTCAGAGGCACGGTACTGGTGTAACGTGGAGAACCCATGCAACTCCACCGCTTTGTGCTTGACCTCTGTCCCTAAGGCTGTCAATCCAGAGCCTTTCATAGATTCATAGATGTTAGGGTTGGAAGGGACCTCAATAGATCATCGAGTCCGACCCCCTGCATAGGCAGGAAAGTGTGCTGGGTCTAGATGACCCCAGCTAGATGCCTATCTAACCTCCTCTTGAAGACGCCCAGGGCAGGGGAGAGCACCACCTCCCTTGGGAGCCCGTTCCAGACCTTGGCCACTCGAACCGTGAAGAAGTTCTTCCTAATGTCCAATCTAAATCTGCTCTCTGCTAGCTTGTGGCCATTATTTCTTGTAACCCCCGGGGGTGCCTTGGTGAATAAAACCTCACCAATTCCCTTCTGTGCCCCTGTGATGAACTTATAGGCAGCCACAAGGTCGCCTCTCAACCTTCTCTTGTGGAGGCTGAAGAGGTCCAGGTTCTCTAGTCTCTCCTCGTAGGGCTTGGTCTGCAGGCCCTTAACCACATGAGTGGCCCTTCTCTGGACCCTCTCCAGGTTATCCGCATCCCTCTTGAAGTGTGGCGCCCAGAATTGCACGCAGTACTCCAACTGCGGTCTGACCAGCGCCCGATAGAGGGGAAGTATCACCTCCTTGGACCTATTCGTCATGCATCTGCTGATGCACGAT
>NW_005842284.1:474322-489672 GCF_000455745.1 Alligator sinensis | reverse complement strand
CCCCCATGTAGCCTAACCCACAATCCTTCTACTTCCTCATCCTTGGATTCCGTCTTGATGAGGGTTGACGTATATTGCTCATTGACATAGAGCGCAACCCCTCCCCCTTTTTTCCCCACCCTGTCCATTCTGTACAATCTATAACCCTCAATATGTACCGCCCAGTCGTGAGATGAATCCCACCAGGTTTCCGTTAGCCCTACTAAGTCATAGGTGTTTTGTGCAAGCAGGAGCGCTAGTTCATCCTGCTTGTTCCCCATGCTCCTCGCATTAGTATATAGGCACTTGAGCCCTGCGACTGGTGCCTTTGCTGCCCCCCCGCTCCGAGTCCCAAGGGGCCCCTTATTTCTTACCTTCTCGTTGCTTACCTGTGCTGTAGTGCTGGCTGCCCCGCGTCTTGCAGGTTCCCAATGTTCTCCTTCTTCAAGCTGGGCTGTCCTTGTGGGTGCCACATGGTTTGGTGGTCCACAGCTTCCCCCGCCCTCATCTTCCCCTCCCCCCGACGAGCCTAGTTTAAAGCCCGCCGGAGGAGATCCGCCAACCTAGAAGAAAACACACGCTTACCTTTGGGGGACAGGTGAAGCCCATCCCATCCCATTTCATGCCATTTTAATTCACAAAAAGTAATAAATATAGCCCCAAAATCTCCAGAACTGATTATTACAGCATACTTCCCTCACTGTTCTTGATGGCAGGCAGCAAAAGTGTCAGAGGCTTGACTAGGTGGTCTCTGAAGTTCTTCTTTATTATACTTAATGCAGATCTTTTTTTGGTGAGACGTTTTTATGATAAACGGCTGTTTAGTGAGAATAGTTGGGACAAGTCACTTTATAAAAGTTTTGGAGGACACTTGAATCCTTCAGAAATTTGTCCGAGCTGGCTTCCCAGTTGGGGTGTGCCCATTTTAAAATTAGCTGGTGTGACGAGCTTTGGGTTAAACAGGTTAGGCATTACCTTGGGTGGAAATTCAGAACATGGCATGGCTCATGTTGGCCTTGGTGAAGCCATTGAGTATTTTCCTCATACAGATTGTGTTGGCAAACTGACTGGGAGCACTTCACTACCTACCCATTGAGTTTGGGGAACTGGAGAGGAGAGCACATCCTTGGGAAACACTGATGAGCTTTGTCTAACTCTGAGAGTTTGGCTAATTGGGATTATGTTGTATTAGCTCACTTCAGCCCTAGTCAAGAAAACAGTAAGTGGCTTTTCTTGTGGGTCTTAAGCCCTATTTAGTTCCCAACTGAAACCTGGAAGTATCCTCTTGTTCAGTGCCCTCTTCAATTTCTGATTTAATTGTTCATATTAGCATCAACATCTCCTGTCAGTCTAGCAACTCAAACTTTCTTCTAGATTGAAACCAGTAAAAAGGGAATGATATGGGAAAGGGTGCGACTTGCCAACTGCCACAATGAATCAGTCTCTTTTAGAGAGGAAAATAAGTATCTACAAATTTCCAGCAATGGAGGAAACCTATACAAAAGATATGAAGATAAAAAATGTTTCTTAAAGATAATGAAGACGCTTACTTCTTAAAACTAAGTTCCACTAAAGGTGCTATTCTGCTTCCTGGTACATGACTCGTCTCAAAATACATCAGACGTTACTTTTGATCCATGGGTAACGATTACAAAAGTTGTTGTTTCCTTACAGTGATGTCAAAATACACGGTAGCTCTAACTTATCTTTTGACCAGAAGTGATTAAATTATTATGATATTCACAATTCCCTTTCTTCCAATCATAAAATACGTGGTGCTTTATATTTGAAATGTAAATCTCCTTTTGAGTGAGATTTCCCCTTCTTTGCCCACATGTGCGATCTTTAAGAGCAGAGGAAAAATTTTGTCTAGTGACTAGGAGTCTGGATATTTTGTTTAGGTGCTGATTTTCTTCAGTTTCTGCCCAGGATCAGCTTTCTGACTATTTTCTACAACTTTAGCAATTTAAGCACTTCTATGGTCAATTCTTGATTGCCTCATCATCTTTTGTGTGTGTGTGTGTGTGTGTGTGTGTGTGTGTGTGTGTGTGTGTGTGTGTGTGTAAGATATAGTATCATGACAGCCTTCTGCGATAGAGAAGGACCATCATTCCCATTATATGGATGGAAACAATGAAGAATAAGGAGATGAAAGGTATATCTATACTGTGGTGGTGATGTTCTCAATCCCACCACTGAGGAAATAGCTTCACCCAACTTGCTCCTCTTCCATTCACATCAACCTCAGAAACAAGGCAGTGAGGGACCCCCCTGGGGCACCGTAAGCTATCAATCTGATGTGTTCTTGGAGCACAGTACCAGCATCACCCATCGGGGAGTCCTCGCTACCTCATTTCCCTAAGCTTAAGATTTACCCTAAGATGGGTATGTTAGAGTTGTCCCATTGCCTTGAGCCAGATCTGGACTGCAGTGCTCCTCATGGACCAGATCTAGCATAGAGTATGGGACAGCTGTGGCAGGGCCAGTGGCAGCAGTCGTTTCAGCCCAAGGCACAGTTCAGCAATGGACCTGACCCAGTGCCACTCATTTCCTGGTAGTGCACTGGAGAGCCCTCCCAAACAGCATGTTTGTGCCTGCCTTAAGATGGTACTTTTGTAACCCAAAGGTGTTCCTCCTTTGCCCAGCAGAGCACTGCTTTGCATTTTGCATGTAGGTGGATCTGCAGCAATGGAGCCAGGCTCCTTCATCCAGCTTGAAATGAGTGGAATTTTTCTGCATGAAAAATAACATTTTGACATGCTGGGAAAGTAGTGTCTGGCAATTACATCAAGCATTTGTGTCAGTTTAGCAAGAGCAGGGATATCTTGCTGCTATTTCCAGAAAAAGGCAGTTTTTTTGTTTTTGGGGGGGGGTTCCTCCACTCAGGTCCAATTGGCTTTGACAGGTGATGTCATTGCCTTTTACTGGTTTAACTGTTTCCTGATACATTTGTTACCTGAGTGTGCCTGATGGTATTATTCAAGTCTCAAAAGTTTTCTAGCTGTCCATGGCTTCTGCTGAGCTCTTTTGCAGTTACAGGGAGATGCTGCCAGGTGGCAGTCACTCATCACCATCTATGCGGCACTGGTCAGGTCGCAGCTGGAGTACTGCATCCAGTTCTGGGAGCCGCACTTTAAGAGGGATGTGGACAGCATCGAGAGGGTCCAGAGGAGGGCCACTCGCATGATCAAGGGACAGCAGGGCAGGTCCTATGAGGAAAGGTTACGGGACCTGAACCTGTTCAGCCTCCAGAAGAGAAGGCTGAGGGGGGATCTTGTGGCCTGCTATAAACTAGTCAGGGGGGATCAACAGGCACTGGGGGAGTCCCTGTTCCCCCGGGTGCCGCCAGGAGTGACCAGGAAAAACGGTCACAAGCTGGCAGAGGGAAGGTTTAAGTTGGATATCAGGAGGCGCTACTTCACGGTCAGGGCGGCTAGGGTCTGGAACCAGCTTCCAAGTGAGGTGGGGCAGGGTCCCACCCCGGGGGTTTTTTAAGAGGAGGTTAGATGACCATCTTGCTGGGGTCGTTTGCCCCCAGTACTCTTTCCTGCCATGGCAGGGGGTCGGACTAGATGATCTGCCCAGGTCCCTTCCGACCCTAGAAACTATGAAACTATCACAGCATGCCTCTATTGGAAATAGAAATGCATCTAGTACATAATACTAGTATCTGGAATTTAGCATCTGTTGTCACTTGTTAGTCTGTACATTGTAGTCAAAGACTAAACCATTGGATCCAGAGGCCCAGAGACAGACGGACAGATTGATTTTTTTTTTTTGTGCTCAATCTCCAACCCACAGGCCCAACTGGCCTGCAGACCTGTCATCCAGCCAGCAGGACTCCCCAGGAGTCTGGAAATTTGGCGAAGGGGGAGTGGTGGCAGCATTAAATGTCATTCCCCTGCTGCCAAATTTCTCAACCTGTGGGGAGCCCTGCTGGCTAGATAAGGTGGTCTTGCATGCTTGATCCCTCATGTTGGCTCCACTGTGGACTGGGGGTCACTGCAGCCAGAGACGGATGGGATCTGGCCCATGAACTGGCCCTGTGTCACTCATCTGACCGATGGGGCTGGAAGATTGAGCACCCTGGTTTAAAGTATTGGCAAGAAGAGGAAAGGAAAGGATATGGACTACCTTGTGGTGCTTGTCATGGTTTAGAATACGCACTCAAACCAAAATCTTTATCATCATACTTTCAGCTGTTGTTGCTTTGACAAGCTCAGTTTCACCCTGTAGGTATGTCCTTGCTGCAAATGAAAGTGCTTATTACAGCATAGGTAGGTATGTCTGCTTTTTTTAACTAATCTGGCTAGCATGAGTAACAACAACAGTAGGGGAGGCATGATAGAAAAGGCTTTTATGCAAAGTAGTAACCACAGAACAAGCCTGCTGGGACCTCTGAGTTGGTAATCTGAGTTTCTGGCCTGTGCTGGTGTATGGGGAATAGAGTTTGGCCTCATGACAAAACCAGTGAAAAAGAATATTGTTACCAGTCCAGACTGATCTCTGCTACTCAAGTGTTATTTCTGAGTAACACAGTTCTTGTTAGCATCAATCTGTATGCAATCCTGAGCTCTCAGGGGGTAATGTTTGTCTTGAGGCAGCTTGGCTAGGAACAATAACCATTGGAGGATTCTGGCTGTCCCCTCTTGTTGCCTCACACGTGGGATAAGTCCCAGAATCTTTGGTGTCAACAATCCCCTCCCGTTACCTATGTTTTCTTAATTTCACTTTTGGAAGAGGCATCAAGTTGAAAACATTTTTCAACTTCCCTTCACCTGCCACAAGTTCTTGCTTTTATTTGGCATTGTTTTATTTTATTGAGTAATGAGCCTCTCCTTCTCCTTTGGAAAGAATTCGCTGGAGTAGAAAATGGTCTTTAGATATGAGTAATAACCAACAAAGAGCTGGCAATATTTCAACAGGGGAGCTTTCACACAGTTTTCCCCTATAACTAGTTACAAAACCCATGCAACAAGGACTCATTTGTTCTGACAGGAAGGATGAGAGACTGGAGAATCTGCTATTTGATTTCTCTTTTAAAATAGAGACACTTTCTCATAAGTGGCAATACATATGAGAAACTTATTATTCCTTTGCTCATGAACAAATGTTCACTGCACCTGGTCTAGGTGTAGTGGCTTACTTTAAGTTGCCTATACCTGGACTGGGAGCTGGCATGTGCAGCAGTCTGCTGCTCCCAGGAGCAATGTGTACATGCGTTCACCACTTCTGAGAGCTGGGTAGGGAAACCGGAGTAACTCGGTGCATGGTGGGGAGAGATGCCCACGGGTTGGGGGGGGGGAGGGGAGGGTGTTGCCCTATTGGGTCTGGGACAGACAGTACATAAATTGGTTTGACCCAAATCAGTTAAATCTGATACTAGATAAGGAAGAACTTCTTTACTGTCCGAGCCCCCAAGGTCTGGAACAGCCTGCCACCGGAGGTGGTTCAAGCGCCTTCATTGAACACCTTCAAGATGAAACTGGATGCTTATCTTGCTGGGATCCTATGACCCCAGCTGACTTCCTGCCCTTTGGGCGGGGGGCTGGACTCGATGATCTTCCGAGGTCCCTTCCAGCCCTGATGTCTATGAAATCTATGTCTATGAAATAGATTCAACCAGGTTTATCTCAAACCAGTTTGAAAATGGCTGAAACCGGTTTATGTGCGGTTTATTGAACGTCTGTTCTGTTACAGGATTAAACCAGTTTCTAATCATTTAAATTGGTTTACATGTAATGTCTGTCCCTAACCTTGGCAGCGGGTGTCAGAGGGCTAAAAATATACCCCGGTCAGGGTTGGGTGGGGATTAGCATGGCCCCAGGGTTAGGGTGAACTGCTGGGCTTCCCCCAGCCTACAGCTATGCTACAAATGTGCAGGCTTTTGAGAGATCTAGTTAACCCCTTCCTAGACTGGGTTAACCCACTCTCAATGTAAGTGAGTATACCTACTCAGGTGAACTAAGTTAGATCAGGCCCATCATTTTTTACCTGATTTAACTTCTCTGAGTGCCTGCACGGATGGACATTTAGATTGACCCTAACCCTTGCTAGACTGATCTAAATGTAAAGGCTGTGTGTACCTTTTTTTGTGGCAGAAGCTAGGTGCCCCGGTCTTGGGTGAGGACTCCTTTTATTGACTCCTGTACCCAAACAAAACAAAAAGATGGTCCTTGGCTCAAAGAGCTTACTATCAAAGTATGTTAAAGGCACTTAAATGGGAAGAGTTATTGTCAAAGGCATAACTAGTATGTTCAACACCCTGGACAGGAGACTGGGGGAGGTAGTGTGCCAGGCTTCAGCTGTCAGGTGGGATCCCCACCCACCGACTGCAGTTGTCATCGTATGGGCTTCCTGATATCTGCTGCCTTTGCATCCCCTCCAAAATGGCATCCTGGGCTGTTACCCCACTTCCCCATCCCTACTTATGCTGCTGGTTGCCATTTTGTTCCTTAAAAATCTACCAGGCTTATTGGTATTGTAGCACAGCATTTAACTTGTATCGCAACAATGGTATGGGGATGTGAGGGCCCGTAATGGGAATGAATGGTCATCTTCATCTTCAAAAGTCTTGTAACTTCCACCATGTGGTCCTGTGGTCTACTCTGGTTTGTTTCAAAGGTAGGATACTTTAAAACATTTTTGTGAGTCTCCAGCATATAACTAACAACTCAGATTAGCAATGATACAAGAAAAGTGAATTGTATTAGTCGCAGGGCACCTTGTTTGACAAGTGCTTCCCTTCTTCCCCCAAAACCTCATTCTAACACAACTCAAAGAAGTGCATCTTTAATCAGCTCAGAGTGGGATGCGTGGAAGGGAAAACTACCTGTGTTGCTCCTTATCCTTAGCGTTTTGACAAACTACCTCTCACTGGCACTCACAAAAATGAGTAAGTGAATCTTCATCCAGGCCAGAGAATCCTGTTCCTGTTTTCTCACTGACCGTGCGTAACTGAGCCATGCATCCCACAGCTTTAGAACTAAGCAGCCTCTCTTAAGAAAGCAGCTACTCTGGAAGAATTTGCTGCCCTGGGACCAATGCATTTTTAGAGACCCAGCAACCTCCACAACACACCTATAGTGGCTGCCAGAAAATGGGAGTTCAGACACAAACACACATGCACGCGCATAGAGAACATGAGGAAATGGAGTGGCAGAACTCCATGTTACTACAAATCAGCCAAATCCAGGATGATGACCTCATCCAGGAGGAAAACGTCCCACCTCTGGCAACTTCCTTGCCCAGAGCACTGTTAAGTAAAATCTCACTCTTGCTGGAGTGGATTTCTGAAGAGATCAAATGAGATTTAGAACTGTGAATTGTTAATTCCACCATCCATGAAAGTGCTCAGCTTCCCATCCTACTGCTCCGCTTAAATAGCTTATTTTGGAAATGCACATGCATAGCTAATGGTCCCATTAAAAATGTGTGTTGAAAACATTGCTTTTTGGACCAGATGTAGAAACAATGTCCCCGCTCAATTGCATTTGCTAAATATCCTATGCCCTTTGTCAGAACAATAGGCATGTTTTGTCCAAATTTCCAGCTCTTTCAATGCTATCAGAGCTACACTTTGTCTTGCTTAAAATTCTTACGCACCAACATGAATTTGAGCCACGTTTCACAGGAAAAACGCTACTAAGGATTGTTTTAGAAGGTTACTATTGTTGTTTTCCATTTGCCTCCATCTGTAAAGCCAGGCTGCCTTTGCACAAAATCTCCAACTCTCCTGGCACTGGAGAACAAAAGAGAACATGATTAATACATAACAGAATCCTTTTACAAGTTGTTGAAAATGGAGGTTCTTTGTAGCATGATCTGTTGTGGCTAGAAGCCAGGTGCTGTATTCTGCTGGAAAAGAGGATTTATTAGGTTTATTAAGATGATAACCCATGTCTAGCTCTGACAGTCCATGAGATATTTGAACTGTAAATGTGTTGCTGGTTCAGGACTACAGTTGGTCAAATGCTACTAATATCCTGTTGAGTTGGGTGAATTCTCAGAATTTACAAATAGTTGTTACTTAAGAATATTCTGTGTTTATCATAAGCAAGCAATAGGTAGGCTTTTGCTGCATGTCCAACATTGATATTTGGAACCTTGACCCTTAGAAATTAGCTGCTTAAATTCCAAGGCTTTGTTTGTACTTCCTGGCTGGATGATTGGAATTTTCTAGCAGGAAAATAAGAAAAATTATGAATAGTGACTGAAGGATTGTTAGTACAAATTGGTGACACTTTTTTCAGATTCTGCAAATGGTTCATGATTTTGCAGTCATATTTGAATACTTACAGAAAACAAATATTCAACCAGCTTCAACCAGCACTGACTATTTCAAAATGTAACCTGGGGACAAAATTCCAGTTTTGAGGGAAGAAGATACATGTTTAATAAACAGGATGTGCCTGTATAGCTATATATGCTGTGTAGCTATATATGTATGAACTAAATAAGCAAAAAAAGTACAGTAGCTGTTTGAGAAAAGCATGGACATTTTGAACATTAGCAGTAGTCCCAAAAGTGCTGGGATAGCGGCTAAAATAATAGGTAATACTGTTAAAGGGAGCTAGCAAATTGCACATACCACATTATTCTGCAATTAATCTCATGTAGGGGTGTCAAACATATGACCTTCCAAGCCGGATCCAGCCCATGGAGTTTCATGATCTGGGCCGCAGGTTGCTAGACCAACTTGGAGCACTGGTCCCTGCCCCATGCCCTTTGTGGTATGTAGGCAAGACATGATGCCATGCACCCTGCACACTCCACGCAGCACAGGGTCTGGCACAGGGTGCCACATGGAGCCCATATGCTGGACCCCATGTGCTGTGTGCAGCACTGGATCCAGCCCATGCACCATGGGGAGCACACACTCTATGCTAACCTTGTGACTCATGCAAAGCAAGCCCTGTGGCTGGTGTATTCTGTGTGCAACACATGGGCCTGAACTGGTCTCAAATGCTGCATATAGCACAGGGGGGTGGCACAGGGCATGCATAGCCTGCGGTGCCCGGGATGAAGCTGGCACTGCAGGCAGCACGGGATAGGTCCAGGGCACTGCATTCAGCCTGTGCCCTGGGACCCCTGTGCCACATGCAGCTCTGGGTCCGGCTCCATGTGCTACATGTAGTACGTGCCAGCCCTGGGGCTTGCTGTGCACATACCAAACCCCGGGGCTGGCATAGGGGGCACAGGCTACATGCAGTGCCCTGGAACAATCCCCTGTGCTGCCTGTAGCATCAGGTCCAACCTGCATGCTATGCACAGGCTGGACCCAGTGCTACAAGTGCAGAACAAGGAGTTGGTCCAGTTCAGCCTGCAGACCGATCCAACATCCCTCCTCCAGTCTGCAGGGTCAAGTGAGTTTGACACTTCTGATATTATGCATATCACCATATCTGTCAGTATTTGCTTATTGTGCATGTAAAGCAACTTAGGATCTACTGCTCATGAGTGAAAGATGAAAATATGAAGAATCTATATACTTTATAGATTCTTTATATTTTCATAAAGAAAATATGTAATCCTACAAAAATGAACAGTAGAAATATGGGGAACATTCCCCACCAGATGGTAAATATACTAAAGCAGGTCAAATTTTGTTCTTTAATTACTTTACCAGAGTCAACTTAAATGCATGGCACTTAACTGCAGAGGCCGTGTCCAGACGTGCAGGGGCATGCACCTGCAGCAGCACAAATAGTTGCAGCACAACTTTGTGCTGCTTCTTTGTGCTGCAGCACATGCCCCTGCATGTGCCTTTGTTGCGCTTTGGACAAATTCCCCTTGCCCAGCTCCTCCTAGCTCTCAGAGTGCTGGAGCAGTTGGGGTACAAATGGAGGAGTGGAGATGCTCTGGCTGGCAGGACCTAGAGGACCAAGCCTCTGTTTGTTCTGATGCACGCTATTGTAATGTGTACCGTACCACCTTTTTTCTGGGATTTTTTTTTTTTTGCTACCAGGAAATCCTGGGAGCAAATTTTGCCCCCATGCTGCAAATATGCAGTGCAGGGCGTGTTTTAACATACAATACATTCAGTTTGTGGTGCCACAAACTACACATGCCTTCATGTGAGGACATGGCCAGAATATCATTCTTATATCTCCACTGACCTGTGCAACTCGACCATACTTCTCAAGGTTTGTGAGACTTTCAGTGACCTTCTAATGAATCCAAACTCTTGTTTTATTTCTGCTTAGAACTCTGTAGTCCTTGACTCGGTGTTGTTCTTTAGTTACGTTGGTTCCCTTCTTCCTAAAGCAGTGGTTCGCAACCTTTTTCTTCTTTCAGGACCCATTTGTAAACATCAATGGCCATTCCCAACCCAGTAAATACTAGCTTAAGTGGAAAACATCCCCCTAGCCCTGCTGGTACCCCTCACTACTTACCTGATGCCCCAGGCCCCAGCCCAACACTATGTGAGGCAGGTGGGGTGGGTGTGTGGGGTATGGTGGGGAACATGCTCCCCCAGATTTGTGCACCCACATTGGGCATGGGGCTGCAGCCTGACCAGACTGGCATAGGCAGGAGTCACTTTTGCGGCCCAGCAGGCAGGACCTGGCGCAGAAGGGTGGAGCAGGACAATGAGAGTTGTTACTGCTGCCAGGGCCACACCAGCCACACTGCCAGCAGCATGAGGAGCAACAGATGGGGGTTGAGGGGGGGTGGGCATGCTGCCCTCCCCTCCTCCCTCTGCCAGCCACTTGCATGCCAGGCTGTGGCTGCACCCATCCAACATGACCCAGCTGCCACCCCCCTCCCCTCCAGGGTAGAGTCACAGCCCGAGGGGAGTGGTGGCAGCTGGACTATGGCAGTGGGGGGGAGCCACGGGCTGGCTGGCAGCAGGAGGAGGTGAGGGCAGCAGCCCCCCACCCCATCCACTACTCCTTGTGCTGCTGGCAGTGTGGCTGGCACAGGGGTACTAGCAGCAGCAGCAATGAGTCTTGCCTACCTGCTCCACCCTCCTGCTCCAGGTCCCGCCTGCTGGGCCACAGAGGTGGCTCCTGTCTGTGCCAATCCAGCCAGGATACAGCCTCATGCCTGCTGTAAGTGCACAAATCAGGGAGGGGAGGTGACCCCCATGCCTCAACACGTCATCTATGCCCCCCCTAGACTTACTTGTGGGGAGCTGCTCTCCATGGTGCCTGGCTGCGACATGCATGTGTGCGCATTCACATGGCACCCCCTGCCTGATCACTCTCCTTCTGCTCCCCCCAGCCCCAAGCAGCCCCTTGCAGGCTAGAACTCTGCCAGCCTACAAGGGGAAACCCATGGTTTCCCACATTTTTCTTCTTTAAAGGAGAAAATCCACATTTTATTCACATTTTTTCTGCAGCAAACAGAAAACCAAGACCCCTGTTTATTAGTATGCACTGTATAAACATACAGTGAAGCACCTATTTTTTTTCAAAAACGTGTACAAAATATGATCCATTTTAATAGGGTTTTTTGTGACCCTTTCTCATATTCTTGCAATTGACTTCTGGGTCTCAACCCACAGGTTGAGAAACTCTATGCTAAAGTACAGAGGGGCTGGAGGTAGATTTTCAGTCAAATAGCCAGATTAAAGTGTTGGAAAACTATACCCCTTCCAAATGGCTCCAAGTCATGCCAAATAGGTAACATAAGATAGAAATAGTCCAGCAACATACTGTTTTAAACAGTGCATGCAATATAAAATTTCTGCCTTCTATTATACAGCTGCTTTTAAGCTGACTTAAAGAGTAGCTAGGAAGGAGACCCATCCAATTTTCCGTGGCTAGAAGGCATGTAGGTATGATGCAGGCTTTTGGGGCAGGAAGAGTAGGCTGAGCAGAATCAAACCAACTGTGAGACCCCTTCGGTGTCTGCATAACCTCTGAAAATATATAAAGAGCAAAACAAAAGTGTGAATTTAATTCTTGTCATGACTTCTGTTGAAGAAAGTCTTAAGTTAGGCTTATTTCATTAGCAATAAGTGCTGCATGAAGCAGAGCATCATTTGACATGCTGGGAAGTGTTTTTTGTTTAGGAGTGACCTTCTCCCATCCTACATTGTGGAACTCTTGGTGCCTCATCCAAGTAGGTCTCTCTTGAATAAAAGGTCTTTCTTCCAGTTTTTCATCATCCTGCATTCCCAAAGTAAATGAAAAGCTAATCGCAAAAAAAAAAAAATTCACCCCTCACCCCATCCCTCCTCAAAGTCCCACATCAAGTATGTATTCAACCTAAAGAAAGCCTTCTAACTCATGAGGGGAAGAAGAGGAAAAGGCTGCATGAAGGCCATTAGGGAACATCAAATTTAGTTTATTTGGGGTGCACTTACATTCTATAGTGAATACACAAGACAAGCCCCTTTGAGAGAGGACTATCCATGCAGTTCAACAAGGAGAAATGCAAAGTGCTGCAGCTAGGGAGGAAAAATGTCCAGCACACCTACAGCCTAGGAAATGACCTGCTGGGTGGCACGGAAGTGGAAAGGGATCTTGGAGTCCTAGTGGACTCCAAGATGAACATGAGTCGGCAGTGTGACGAAGCCATCAAAAAAGCCAATGGCACGTTATCGTGCATCAGCAGATGCATGACGAATAGGTCCAAGGAGGTGATACTTCCCCTCTATCGGGTGCTGGTCAGACCGCAGTTGGAGTACTGCGTGCAATTCTGGGTGCCGCACTTCAGGAGGGATGCGGATAACCTGGAGAGGGTTCAGAGAAGGGCCACTCGTATGGTTAAGGGCCTACAGACCAAGCCCTACGAGGAGAGACTAGAGAAACTGGACCTTTTCAGCCTCCGCAAGAGAAGGTTGAGAGGCGACCTTGTGGCTGCCTATAAGTTCATCACGGGGGCACAGAAGGGAATTGGTGAGTATTTATTCACCAAGGCACCCCCGGGGGTTACAAGAAACTTTCCTACCTATGCAGGGGGTCGGACTCGATGATCTATTGAGGTCCCTTCCGACCCTAACATCTATGAAGCCTGCTCTTCAGGGATAGCTGCTAAGTTCATTTCCTTTGATCAATATGGGTGTCTATACACATCTTCTGGGATTGGTGGGGGGCACTTTAATTAAAACTCTGAAGTCGCTCTTAATTAAACTGCCTGCAGCATCACATGTATTCAGTGTTCAGTGAGCTTTAAGTGCCCCTGTCACTTTGAAACGCAGGGATGCTGGATACACGTGGCATGAAGGCTGCTGGAGTATGCTAATTAGCACGCTCCAGCAGACTTGCAGCAGACTAGATTAATCAAATCTGCTCTGATGTGTGCTAATTAGCATGCGCCAGAGCAGAAGTCCATCACATGTATAGGTGCCCTATGATCCCAAAAGACAAAAATACCAATGGTGTTATATTCCATTATACAAGGAGGGATGTTCTTGTGGGCAACCTATCAAACTGGGACATGAAAAGTCTATTCCCACTGATTCCTTTTGTACAAGTCAGTTAAACACTTTGGGCATTTTTACATGTGCAAGTGCTGCAGCTCCGGGGGCTTTGAAACGCACCTGGTACTGCATTGCTTGCAGTTTTATAAGCAGCAAAATGCATGTCAGCACTGAGAAAATGGTGGTGGCGCACTTTTGAACTAAAACGCATAGATGTTTTCATTCAAAAGTGCACTGTCGCCATATTCTGCACACTAATGTGCATTTTGCTGCTTATACAACTTTATGCAGTGTAGTGCAGATCGCATCAGCTCACGTGTGAAGCAGACTCAATTAATCAAGTCTCCTCCAAAGTGGCGGATCTCTGATGCGTTGTGGGACAAAAAGCTGTGTGTATAAATGCCACAATTCCTCTATTCCTCATCTGTAAAATGGGATAATTCCTACTCTGCCTCATTGGTTCAAACTGTCAGCTTTTTGAGACCGAAGTAATTTCTTACTATGTATTTGTGCAGTTTGTAACATACCATATTTACATGAATATAAGATTACCCCCAATAATTAAATCCTATATATGGAAAATGTAGAAATTTGTTGTTTTTTTTCAGGTATAGAATCTAATTATTGGAGGTTTGTCTTGAATACAGCAGGGAAAATAAATTTGGTATCAGAAAGGCCCCTTGCCTTCTGCCACCCTGCCCCCGCAGCTTTTTTCCTCATTACTGTCAGACCCTGGTCTTTTTTAAACTGCTGCAAGTTTTGGCATAGGTACTCCATAAACACAGTTTTTAAGAAACGCACTTATACCTAAATATATAGTAAAAACTATGCAAAATATTAATGCAAAGCCAAAAGGCTCATGATTTACCATATAGTTCATTGGGCTGGGTCTGAGCAGAGTCAACAGTATTGCAAGCCATGGTGACCCCAGATACCTCTTGCTGGCCCCCCCCTGCTCAATCAGTATGATTTGGAATTGATTTGGCTAATTGAACCTGGAACGTGAAATATATTATTAAAAAAAAAAAAAAAAGGGTATTGTTTGCCCAATATGGGCCATGTGTTATATAGTCATGCCCAGTGTTGGCTGCTTTTAATCAACTTCATTATTGAGCACATGCTGCTTTTGGCACCAGTTTAATGATCAGCAATATATTTAATGAGGTTTCCTTTTATGCAAATAAAAGATGAGGGATTTTTTTTTTTTTTTTTCACGATGGTGATTTGCTTTTGATTGGTGATTTTGGTTAGGGCCCCTAGGGCAGTGCTTCCCAAACTTTTCCTTAGCATGACCTCATTTATGATCCCATTTCCTCAGCATGGCCTCTCCCTCCCAAACCGCAGACCCCCACATCCACCAGATACTCCTTCCTCCCCACCCATAGCCCCCTGGCTCTGCCAGTGCCCTTCACTCCCTACCCATAGCTCCTAGCCCTGCTGGTGACCCTCACTTACAACCTGCAGCCTCCTGCCCCCACCCCCCAGCCTTGCTGGAGGGGGCCTCCAGCTGCCAGGGCTATGGGACCAGGGCCAGGGCCCACAGCCTCCTTGCCCCTCCCCAGCAGTGCCCAAACCCCAGCTGCAGCTCACAGGAGGCAGCCCCTGCTGCAGCTGGAGTGGAGCGCTGAGCCCGGCTCCCCACACCGTTCCCCTCCGCCTGTGGGCAGCACGGCCAGAGCAGAGCTTGGTGGGGGAGGATGTGGTCTGCCCGCTGTGGGCACTGGGCTCCTCACCTTACTGCCTTCCCTCTGGGGCCTCCATGGCCCAGCAGATGAAACCCCAGTGTGGGAGGGTGGGGAAGCTCGGTGCCACTGCTGGGAGCCCCATGCTAGCCACACTTCCATTGTAAGGTGTCCCTACCTACACAGCAGTGGTGGTGGTGCAGAGTTGTGTCCCCCATTGCTTCCAGGTGGGCAGAGGGCACCTTGCTTTGGTGGTGCAGCTGACATGGAGCTCCCAGCAGAGGCACTGAATCTGCCTGCCCTGCTCTGCTGTGGTGGCC
>NW_005842284.1:454865-474291 GCF_000455745.1 Alligator sinensis | reverse complement strand
CCGCGCCCCCCTCTCTGGTGGGGGGGCGGGGGGGGGGGGGGGGGGGGGAAGTAGGGTGGGGAGCCCTGAGCCTGCAACGAGCAGCCCACATCCAACCCCACCCCATTCGCAAGTCTAGGGGGCACATGAGCTGCCCATGTCTCCTTCCTCAGGAACGCGCAGTGTCATTTTTTATCATTGCAACTCCAAGTGGGGTCACGACCCCAAGATTGGGAACTGCTGCCCTAGGGTCTACTGCATTATTAATGGATGCATCCAGTGCCTCAAAGGTATGCAACCGTTTCTAGACTGCACCATCTCTATAAAATAGATCTCAGGGCACTTACTCATGGAGTTGCTGTTTGCACTTTCTCCCTGATGACTCTTTGTGATCAATATTTGCCCAACTTGGGAATCCTTACTTGCTGTAGTGGGCAATTTGTAAACATGGAAAAAAGTGAGGTGTGGGGAGAGGGTGGTCCAGGGAAGCCTCACTCATTTTCATCCATTAAAAAAGCAAACCAAAAAAAATGTATCCTCTCTACACACACCGTTGCTCCCTTTATATAATAATGGGAGCTAGAGGGGTGTCTGGGCATTCCGTAGCCTACTTGCTAGTATCCTGGAAACTGTCTCTTTTTTTCCAGTCTCAACCCCTTTTATGAAGGAGACAATATGGACATACAGTGAGTGCCTTGTGCATCACCCGGGCCCCCAGGCCCTTTGACACAGGGAATTCTTTGAGTGGCTAACCTTGTTCCGTGAGGTCCACCATCCTCCAATCAAGAGAGATGCAGCCTGGCATTTTCTAGGTTGATTTTGGAGGAAAATTACATGCTTTTTCTTCCCAAAAGACTTGAGGGAGATTTAAAAAAAAAAAAAAAAAAAAAATTATTTAGATGTAAAAGAGAGAAATTGGGTGATTCCATAATTAATCCTTTGGTCTTTTGTTTTATTCACTTACTTCTTTTCTCCTCTCATTTATTCCTTTTTCCTTCCATTCTTCTCCTTCCTTCCCATAGGGATATCTTGTCTTACATTGTCTTTAGTTATTTGTTCAGGCCTCCATTGCAGCTTAGAAATGTGGGGTGAAGAATGAAGCCCTGAAGCTCTTGTAATAAGAAATGGAAATCTAATAAAACTAGTTTGTTGGCTGGGATGATGTTAGATTCCTGATCCAAAGCCTACTGATATTAATGGAAAGACTCCCAGGAATTTGCTGATATAACATGGTGATGCCCATGCCGATGTGCCACATGATTTCCATTTTATGAGGCTTGAAACCCCACCCCTCCCCCATTTTGACTTGATACATGTCTAGGGAGCAAATATCCAGACTGCTCTTCAAAGGTTCCTCGTAGGTCACAGCATTCATCTAGTACAATGGTCTTGTATATGCCTGTATTCCTTCAGATAGCCATGGGATTGAGACTCTGGGTTAATACTTCTCTTCTGCCTCACCAGCCTTTAATCTGGTCATCTGAAGGATCTGCACCACTAATTCATTCAGGAGCTTATTAGAAAATGTACCCAGCAGAGACTTAATGTCATGGTCAAGAAAGCAAAATTAATACAATGGTTTGGGATATTCTTTACATTTTTAGGTAAGAAATAATGATTTTGGAATGAAAGGACAATGCCAGGAAAGTCTGTTTTTCAGAGCCATTCCTACCTGGTAATGAATCCACATGGGCTGTTGTCTTTTTGCCTCAAACCTTTGAGCCTCCAACGTGAAATGCAGCCAATAATACAGCACTGATTCTACTGACTTTGGGCTGCCACTGAAGTGTGGTTAACCCCCAGATGCACTCATTTCCAGGCACACTGCAAGAGATCTCAATGTCATTTCATATAGTAGTGCCATTGATACCTCTTGTACCTGAAGGCAGCTTACGATTCTGTAATCTGTCCTTGGAAAATATTTAATAGAACAGACATTTTACGAGATACCCTGACGAAGCCCCATGAACTACAACATCCTGTCCCATACAAAATGGGGCGTACCCTTTCAAGTCAGCTAGCAGGCTCATGGAAACAGATTTAAAGTTTAGAATCGCTGTTTCCTCCTCCCCCTGTAACACTTTTCTTCCTGCTGTCTTCTCTCTCGTGAGCAGGCATCTGGACGTTGCCACCTATGGCTCAGGAAGATTTCAGGGCAGGTGATAAACCTGGCATTTGGCAATGTGGATTGTATTAAGGAATCCACATTGCCAAATGTCTGACATTTCACCTGTCTAACATTTCACTTGAGCAAAAGTCTCTCTAGGATCCTCTTTAGGTGAACTTTTGCAGCTAGACATATCAGGCACAGACAGAAGTGGCAATTTTTGCCCAATCTGACCCCTGAAAATGCTCTACAGCTGTGACCAAACAGAAGTGCATGGCTGCAGAGCTCTTCAAAAGGGCCTGATCCTGTGAAAAATTGAACCCTCATTGCACAAGGGTTCAGATGAAGGTGCTCCAAAGCAGAGTGGCTTTAGTAACTACTGTCTGCGCCACCTTCTCAGTCCCAGCACTGTTTTCAGAACGGGAGGGGGGAAAGGGAGTGGAAGGAATTTTGGTCTGGGGCTTTTTTCGGTCAGCGCTGGAGGGTGGGGTGGGTGGATTAGAGCCCCTCCCTCAGGTGGAGGGAGCCCCCCCTCCAATCCACACCCCCCACCCTTCAGCATTAGCTGGGGAACCCCCAGAGGGAGTTCCCTCTGCTCCTTTTCCCCGTGCCCATTCTGAAAACAGTGCTGGGCATAGGAGGGAGGAAGGGCATTGCTCAGGGAAACCAGCTGCATGCTGGCAGCCAGCAGCTGGATTTTTCACCCCCTCCCCCTCCAACAGCAAACTTCTGTTCAGTTGGCAGGATTATTGTAACTCATGATGCTTCCTGAGAAGTGTCATGAGTTCCAACGGGGAGCTGCACTTCTGTTTGCACCTATCGAGTGCCTTGGTGTCTCTGGAGCACTTGATTCCTGTGGTTGATACTGCAGTTCTTAGCAGCCGCTTCTCTCCACCATAAAAAGCAGCATAAAGAGAGAAGACAGACCTTAAGAGTGAGACTACAAGCTGTAGATGGGGAGGGGAAGCCCTTTCCTGGATTCCTTTTGAAACATATTGACTGGCTGAGGAGATGAATGCTTAATGTACCTTTTAGTTTTATTTTCATATAAACCCCAAAGTAACCAGCCAACTTTAAATGTGTATTGGACATTCATGACCACAAGGAAATCAGCAATTGGTCATTTTCAATGGCTGATCCATGCTGCCACATTGCTTAGGAAAAAACTTTATGCCTGCGTACACTGGAGAGTTGGTCCCATTCTTGCACCATGATCAGCATTCCCTCTAAGCTGCGTGGCATGTGTGGCCATGCAGGCGCGCTCATGTTGCGCTGCCAGGCGCACCTGTGCAGCCGTGCATGCCGCACAGCTTAGAGGGAACACTGACCATGATCATACTCTGCTTCAGATTCAGAGAGGCTAGCACAAAGGTGTCACAGGACAAATAACTTCTAGCCCCTGGGAAACTCTTCTAGGCCACCTCTCCTTGGCAAAGGGAGGCTCTCCATGGTTGCCCTGGCAATTCTGAATCCTTGCCACTGTGCGAGCCGGAGGCGAGCCGGGCCCGTTTTTGCGCACGCGGGCTGTGGCCAGCAGCCTGGGCACACGGGGTCGGAGAGGACCGGCGGTGAGCTAGAATTAGTCACGGACGCGTAATGGCTGATTTAAAGATTGTTTACTTACACCAAAGATGGTCGTGGTGTGGGCTGGACAGTTTCCAGGTTCAGCTCCGCTTAAATCCTCGTTAGAGGACTACAACAATTCGTTCTTTGCCCCGGAGTTATTGAAGCTCCACGGGTTCGGTAGTTTCTTTTCCCCTGAGTTGTTGAAGCTCCGCGGGTTCGGTTATCAGGCCTCTATTGCCTTTTTAGAAAAGCGTTGGGTCCGTAAGGATCCGCAGTGCTTAGAGATCTTCACGCTCTCCCTCTCGAACTCCAATTGCTCTCTCTCCAACTTGGGCGGAAACCACCCAAGCTCTTTATACGGCTAGCAAGCCAATCACTAGCCGCCATGTGTGCATGTATTAGAATCGGCCAATAATGTGGCACGAATTAGAATACAAATGGCGGGAACTCTTTGCACCGAGCATTTCTTAGATGCAAAAGAAATGCACCATGCAAAGAAAGCTACAAATTTGGCGGGAATACTCTGTTGCACCGGGGTTCTCCTCTGCAGCAGAAAACTCCACCGTGCAAAGAAGCTGCAATTTAGCGGGAAAATAATTTAGCAGTGCCGAAGCACACACAAACAAAAAATCACAACTTTGGGTTGTGACAGCCACAATGCAGCAGGGGCATGACTTAGTCTTAGGCAGCCCAGAACTCTGTTCTAAGCTGGCATTGAGAGTCATCTGACTTTCTGCAAGCCCCGAATCTGGTAGTAAACTGCCTCTGTTGAGGACCTGTGCCAGCACAGGGACAAATTTAGCTCTGACTGTTCAGGTAGCTGAGAGCTGTGTTGACAGTCCTGTGTGAGCAGGTTCCTTGGAGATTGCTTTCGTAGATTTACTCAGATAAAAGCCTCACAGGAACATAGAGACACGAGTACTATACAGCAGCTTCTAGTGAAATGCGCTCTACATGTACTGTACTGAAATCACAGAGCTGCTCAGAACTCTCAGGCCTTTTGTTCCTGTCCGCATGAAGGACGTGCTGTGTATCTGACTGGGGAAAAAGCACCTGCTTCCTCCAGGCACAGTCACTGGGGGGTGCTTCAACTTTTCCCAGCAGCTCTGAAAAATGAGCTTTTAAGCAACTTCCTAAGGGGAGGTGTTTGAGGTTTTTAACATGAAAATCTCATCTTTGGCTCTTTAATCACACAAGGGCTGAAGAAGGAATGAGCATTTATGTATTTTCAGTGACCTGCTACCCAGACACTGCATTGCTTTCCACAACATTGCAGCTTGCTAATCACAAAAAATGATGCAATAAGGGGATTTCTTTTCAAAGCAGAGGGCATGCACTGCAGTATTTGTTACAGCGCTTCCTTTTCCCCTGCTAGCACTGCTGCATTTCAGTGTTTCTTAGCACCCGAGGGTTTGTTTTGCTAGCTTGGATCTACAGTTCTTTCTATCCAAACTATCTGTTTACATACTAATTTTCTGAGATCACAGAAATAGCATCACCCAACCTAAACCCTATGCAGCCAAACAGAAGGCAGCAGTGTTGCTAGTTGAATTTTGCATGTTTCATGATGAGGCAAGCCAGTCAAACCGGTGGTCATTGCTGTGCACTGCTGTGGGGTGAGGAGGAGTTGGCTTGGATAGTTCCCAGCTTGACCTCTCCAGACAATGTAGTGGAAGTAGCCTTCACAGTCTGGGGCAATGGAAGAGTCTTTGCATTTTTTTTTTTTTTTTTTAAAGTGGCTTCATTGGATAGTCAAGACATAGCTTTGCTTAAGCTAGCTCAGTGATTGGTCTTACGGGTTCAGTCCCTGGCTGTGTCACAGACTGCCTGTGTGGCTGGATAACCCTCAGCCTGTCACACTTACGACCAGATTTCAAAGGAGCTCAGTATTTAGTAGCTCCTGTTGTTCTCAGTGGAACATGGATAATGATCATGTGTTGTAAAGATCTGGCTTTTAATCTCTGTCAAATAAGGGCTACCATCCTTTCTCCCCAACCCTTTGTCTTAGGTCTTTGGGAACAGGCCATTCCATAATATGTGTAATATCTAGAAAAAGGAGGCTGTGATTGTAAATGTGCCCTCAAGGCATTATTGTAGTATAACAATTATTAATTCCCACTTGGTTGAGATTTCAGAGGCTCAAGGGTAAGACACGTCAGTCTCACTTTAGTATGATAGCGTCTATTATACAAGGGCCCAGAAAACACCAGCTGTAAATTAAAAACGCCATTCAATATATTTCTGAGATGATTCGGCAAGAGGTGTTTCATTCTTACCTTTTGCAATGTCAAAATGATGGGCTGAACAAAATATTTGGTTCTGAATTATTTAACACCTGTAGTCTTCAGAGTCCTTTAGAAACAGGGTAGTTCTCCTGTGTCTGCCTTTGAAAGAAAATGATATATTGTCTTGTTAAAAAACATGACCTAGACATTGGAATATGCCAGGCCATGTGGAAATAGTGTCTAGAAACAAAGGTCTCACTGTATCTTGATTAAGATGCCTTCATCCTATGCTATGAATCCTCAAGATGGAGGTGCCTCCTACATTATTATCTGAAAACAAAGTAATATTGTTCCAACCAGGGAGAGGTTTTCACTGTATGGAAACTAATTTCCTGGACTAAGCTTCATCACTGTACTGGGTAGAAGATTTGTGGTTGATCACACTTCATTGCCAGTTGAAACAAAGCATTGCCAAGGTATTAACAGTCACCTGGGCATGGCAGTGGAGAGGTCAGAGGAGGGAGGAAGTATATTTGGTAAAACGTTGGATAAGGAGTATGCATTGTGATCCTGCTAGGAATAAAATTGTAAAGTTGTACAATTGCTTACTATACCTCAAACTTCATGCTATTTCCTGTGGCTTCATCTGACATGGATGTTGGTTTCTGAAAAATTGCTAATTCCAGCAATATTCACTTTACTTAAAAATAAGGACTATTGCTAGGTCCAGGAGCAGAGCAAACTAATTAAGTATGCTTACTATACCCATTATGAAAGGGGTTTGAATCCGTTCTTGTCTGCCCCCCCCCCCCCCCCCCCCCCAATTCAATTGTCATTAGCCCAAAGAGGTTCACAGATAGCTAAAACCCTGTATTTTGCTCTGGGTTGGAATTGTAAAAGTCTGCTAGGTTGGTCCCACTTGGCTAACTTATGCCACATGAACTTCTGTTCATAGTTATGATAAACGGAATGTAGATTGCTAGGTTGGCTGAGGAAGGGGGCCTGATATCATCCTTGGATACTCAATTCAGAGCTGGTCAGAAAACTTTTCACATTTTAAGGGTATTTTTTTTTAAACAAAATGAAAGCTTTTATAACCCCAGTTATTGTTTAGGGAGTGCCTTTTGAGGGAGGGGCAGGACAAGGACAGGCAGTTGTTCTTACTTTCTACCCTCTGCCTTTTTTCCACTAGGACAATGGTGTTCAACCTCCAATCTATAAGCCAGATCCAGCCCACAAAGCCATATCATCTGGCTCAC
Source organism: Alligator sinensis (assembly GCF_000455745.1). Classification (NCBI taxonomy): domain Eukaryota; kingdom Metazoa; phylum Chordata; order Crocodylia; family Alligatoridae; genus Alligator; species Alligator sinensis. The sequence continues at coordinate 467,155 of NW_005842284.1, read as the reverse complement.
AGGGCTCCCAATGGGTCTGAAAACGTGATAGTTGGGGAGTGGTGGCAGTTGTAAGTACCACCACTCCCCGACTGTCAAATTTCCAATCCCTTTGAGCCAAATTACATGGCCTTGTACATGGGACAGGGCCCTCAAGCACTAGACTGGGCCTACAGATCAGATCTGACCCATGGACTGATCCTGGCCTACTCATCTGGCCCATGGGGCTGAAAGGTTGGGGACTACTGTAATAAAACAAGAAAGGGGCAGAGTAAAATGGGTGGGCAAGCTTTGTTAACAAAGGTGGTGGTTGGGGAAGAACTGCTTTTCCTCCACCTTCTCTTTCTATCTTAAGTTTTACCAGTTGGAAAAGAAAGTGCTGAAAGGGTTACTGTCTCTCTGCGAATTAGAGTATGGTTTCAAACTGCCAGTAATGGGGAGAACCATCTCTCTTGAGATGCCAAGCTACAACATGGGAATGGTTTTCTATTTAGATGATTTTGAGAACAATCTTAAGAATAATTTAAAATCAGTATTTTTTCATGGGGAAAAAAATATTCTGATAAAACCTATTTCCTCATAGGGGGAAAAAAAATGTTTGGTTGGAAATTACCCAATCTGTTTTAACCAGAGAACAAAGACAACCCCCTGAAAAACCAAACCCTGAATAGAAGGGCTTATGCAGCATGTGCCTGTCCTGTACTTGGTCTAGCAGCATTATCAGTCCTTCCATTTTATGAGCAGTAGCATCCTTCCACTTCCCACCATGGTACACTGAAATTCTGGTGGCTAACAGCAGAGATAAGATGACTTTCTGATGCAAATGTAGTTTACCAATGTTGAAGAAGAAAGCCATTCTTAACTGACATAGTGAGCATGTGTGTACTGCTGTTAAATTAATAGCAGAAAGCCAAGCAAGATGACTTTGGAAAATTTTCTCGGACAAACTGTAAAGAGAAGCAGAGGAAGAGAGGAAAGAAGGCTTACTTGCTGTTTTCATTAAGATAATAAGGTTCCTTGTTCAGTGTTGGAAGAAAACTGATTCTTTGTTTTGTGGCAGCTTTGCTGCCTTCTCTCTTGCAACTTTCTACTCAGGATAGAGAGTCCATAATTGTACTCGATGAAGGCTTCACCAGTGGTCAAAACTGTTGCAGTGTAAGGTGCTGAAATATTATGTTTTTTAACTCTGGGGGGGGGGGGGGAAAGCTACAAGCCTTAAAGGAAACTTCTGATATGTTTTTCATTTGGTCTGGCAAGTTTCTCTTGGAGAAGAGAAAGTTGAGGGGAAATGGGAATTACGAACACATGTTGTAAACTGGCTAGAAATCCTTTAACACAAAGGGAAACAAAGCAGTAAAACAATATTTGATGAGTTGACATTCTTCCCCCTCCCCCCCACCCAAAAAAAGCAACAAGAACAAACAGAAAACAAATCCAAAGTTTCTTTAACTATGTCCACCTCTCTCCCTTCCTCTGCAGGGCCAAGTATTTCCAGGGGAAGAAGGTGAATGGAGATTTTGAGATCCGAGTGGAACAGGTCAGTGGTCCTTGATGTCCTCTGTAGAAAGGGCTGATATGTGGTTGACACTCTGTACATGCAAATGTCTCTGGGCATCAAACAGGATGAGAGGAAAGGAGGAAGAATTTTAAACCCTGTCCGTTTCTCAGAATTTATAGAAGCCAAAGATGAAAATAGCCTATTGAGACACCCAGTCCTTCTTCCTGTCCTGCTCTCTTCTTCTACTTTTGAGTTAAGTTTTAAAGATTTCCAGTGGCAAGAATTTCTCTACTTCCCTACTAAGGATTCCCTGTGGTCTAATACGCACCTGCCAGGGAGTCTTGAAATGGAGCCCTTTAACAAGTTGCTGTCCTGGGGCCGGTCTGATCACTGGCCCATATACTTGTCTCAGGGCTAACCACCCACCTACCTTTCCTGCCATGCCTTTGACTAATTGGAAGTTATTACGCAGGTGGGAGGCTGCCCAATTTACTTGCCCTGATGCCAAGGGCCTATACATGGCTCCGAACCTTCCCTTATACCATGTCCCATGCCTCACAGATGGCATCCATGGCCTAACACCCAGTCTAAGCTTGTTTGGCCTAACACCCAGCCTATAATTCACTGCCCTCACTCTAGGACCCACACTCCTGTGCTCTCACACTGGGTTCACAATCCTTGTGCCCTCACACTGGGGTCCCATCCCCTCCCTATCTTCAGGCTCCCTGCTCAGCTTGGGAACTTCTTGGTCCCCTCATGCCCTTGCCCCAGGAGCTTCACACCCAGCTCCTTCATGGGCTCAGGACCCCACCCCCTGTGGAGCCTCACACCTGGCTCCTTTACACACCTCAGGACTTGCTGTGAGCCTGAGCCCTGCCTCAAGCCTCACTGTGAGCCTGGGCCCTTGCTTTGTTCTTAGGGTGTGCTCACCTAGACTTTCCCCTACACCGGGTAACCCACAAGGCAGCGGAGGCTGAGGGTTTCTGGTGCCCCATACATGCCTTTCACTGGAGAGGCACAAGTGTGGCATTTCCTGAGGACTGCCCTGCCACCAGCAGTCCCACCACACTATCCAGCCCCAGCAGGGTATAGTTTTAGGTCATGCCCCAGAACCAGGAACCTCCAGCCATCCCCATAGTTCTTGCCCTGTACCTCCAAGATGTTCTGAGCAGCAGCTCCAGCCAGGTGATGTTCCCTCTCTGCCTGCCTGCAGCAAACTTCTGACTCCATAGCTCATTGCCTGCTTTTATCACCAGCAGCTGGGCCCTGCTCCCAATCAGGCGGTTGTGCCTGATTGGAAGTGCAGCTACCTGTAGGCTGCTCTGCTGCTCCCACACCCCTGTGAATAACAAAGCACAACTTGTTCCAAGTCCTAATCTTGGTTGAGTTCCCCAGTCCCATCTGTGGTAGCAAGCTCAGTGCTACCCTAGTAAAAATAATAAATAGAAGGAATATTTTTTTCCAAACAGTGACAAATGGAGCAAAACAGAGAAGTTGAGAGGTAAACAATGCAAAAGGGCTTCAGTCCTGCAGAAATAAGGGCTGTAAAACTATCTAAATGAGTTGATAAAGCCAATTAATATAATTTAAGTAACTAGGCTGATTTCCAGGGTTTCCAAAGTTTAGGATTATTTTTAAATGCAGAAGTTTTAAACTTGTATCTGAAACCTCTCCCATGGACACGCTGGGCTCACAGACTTTTATGTGGTTGCACATGAGAAACCATCTTTGTGTGTGAGACCGTGTCATTCTCCTACCCCCTAATAATTCCCTTTATTTTCCCACATTAACCCATCTTGCCTCTCAGTTTCTGCATCCTCCACTCCTCCTTTCCCGTTCCTTCTCCTACACAAATATATTATATAATCTCCTAAAAGGCAAGTTGGCTCCATTGGCAGTGGACAGTCCACATGCAGAAATGGAGTCCCATGACTTCCATATTTCCCACATGAACAGATTGGGAGCAGTAACTACATCTGGGGACTTGTCGCCATTTCCAGGAACCACCCTGAGTCTCTTTGACTTCATCTCTTGAAAATCCTTATTTGGGCTGTTGCTGTGTGTTCAAGTTTTGGTGCAAGAACCACAGATACCAAGAAATAGTGTGGGGCTCTCACTATGAGCACCATAGCAAGCTAGCGTTGCTTTCCCTGCAAATTACCTCACTGTAACCCCTTTCAAATAACAAATGTAACAGCAGCAGCATTACTCAGAAATAAATTTTTCTGGTCAAGAGGAAGGTCCCAGAACAGAGAACAAGCTGCTTTTTCTTCCGTATCTGGAAATTAAGCCCTAGTATAAAAGACTCTGAGCTATTCCCTGCTTCATTAGCCCTTGAACTCAGAAGCTATCACCAGTTTCCCTAGTTAGATTGTTGTCTAGTGAGGGAGCTATAGAAGTGGCATTGTTTTTAGGCAGTCCTTGAATGTGACCTCAGGCCATTTTGCATATCAGTAAGGCCAAGAGAGGGGCACTTATCCGTTCAGACTCTACACTCTGTGTACTTTTGTATTTACTCAACCCTTTCTGGAAATCCAGCGTTTCTCACTGCTGCTGGTTTTTTTTTTTATTCTTTACTCCCTCCTATAATCATCTATTCCTTTCCCCCCTCCTCTCTATTCCTTATTTATGACCTTTCAACCTAAAGTATGGTGGGACACTTCTTGGGAGCTTTTCTGATACTAAACACGTGAAAGATCTGGATGGTAAAAGAGAACACTTTTTTGTAGTGCAGCCTAGAAAGCCCACAGGACTGATATGTATACAAGTAAGACCCCAAACCTTCCCTTTGAAACTAGGTCTTTGACACCAGTACTGTTACAAAATGGGAAAAGAAGTCTGGTAATGAAATGGCACATCAGGTATTCCAGGCATGCTGAAATGATCCCTAACTGGCTGATCTGAGTAAAGATCACAAGATCAAATATTGAGTGTTGTGGCTCTTCTGAAGTCATTTGGACCGTTTAGTGTATTTGTTCACGTGTTACTGGCCAGAACATTTTTTCCAGCTCACCATTGGATCACACTACAAATTTCCACATAGCATTCTGCTGGGCAAAAACGTAGCTGTTCTTAGGAGTAATGTGTTTTTTTTTTTTTAATTGCAAAACCAGATTTTACCTGTATCAGTTAAATCTTTATTTTTTTTCTAACAGTGGAAAGTGTTGATGTGTAACATAGAAATGTTTAGCACATTTGTAAAATAGTATCAGAAATGAGATACGTCCTCGGTTTTGCTGGAAGTGCTTATTTCTGTGGTATATAATGTAGTTACAGCCATTCTTCTGGGATGTCGAGAAATGGACTTGAATCTAAGGAAGAGTGTGCCTCGCTCACTGCTCTTTCTCTTTCATTTCCATTTCTGTTAGATCTTTCTTCTTTGTTAACAAGCCCCATTGGCGGCTTTCTGGGTAAAGATAAAGTGCAAACTGATTTTTATGTTAAGTCATTGCATCATTTATTTATATTGGGGTCAGAGTGTTGAAAACAGAACAGTCGCACACTCTCAACAGCTGAATGTGAGCAATCTAGTCTGCTCAAACACCCCTATCAGCGTTCGGAGCTGAGCCTCCTTCTGGGAGGCTGTAGGTTTTTTTTGAGTGTATGCTTTTTTGAAAACAGATCACATTCTCAGATTGTTTATTGTGGAAATGAACTACATGACCTCTGCAGCCCCCAGTACTTCTATCTTCCCTTCCTCCAGGCCCTTCTCTGTTGGCTAATTTTATTCCCACTGGCATGGAGAAAACAGATGTTCCATTCACTGCCCAGTTCTGATGAATACAAGCAGAAGGATGGTGAAGGGTACTGAGATGGTGGGTACTCTCCAGTCCTGTCCCATGGCCTCCAGCCTTTCAAATCATGGAGTGATATAAACACACAGATTTCTTCTTTTGTTTTCTTCTCTTATGCTCCTCAGTGTAATGCCCTAAAATGATTTACTGAATACTTTACTAAGATGTCTAAAATTATACATCTCTGGGCACACCTGTATGCCCTTTATTTATGCCCTCCCAGGAAATAATTTTCTTCTTAATTTCTTTTGGAGACTGAGTAAGTGCAAAGCCAAGATCCTGGAAACTGAGAGGAGAAAGAGAGTATGATAGAAGTAAATAAAGTCTTGGAAGTAGAAAAGAGGGGGGAAAGTGGTGATTTAGAATGCTTAAAAGATCCAAAACCAGTGGGCACAGGTGACAGTGAGAGCTCCAGCCTTGGGCCCCACTTGGGTGGTGATACAAAATCACTTTTATGGCTTGGTAGCTGGGGGCATTTATATCCCAAATACATCTGGAGAACTTCAGCAATGCCAGAAACTTCTCATCATATGAGCTGTTCCACTTCTGTAATATCCTTCTTCCTTTTAATATTAGTAATATTTATGGATTTCGGCTTTTCCAGTGCAACATCTGCTTCCAAGGACTCCTTTCTCTCTCATCATCTTATATGGCAGAGCAATTGGTGAGGGACTTCAGCCAATACATTGGAAGTCACTGGCTTTATCTCTGCCTTTGGATCTCTAGAGCATCTTTCATCCAGTGAGACATTTAATACTTTGTTTTAGTGTTTTTAAGTGAATCTAGTCCTGGCATCAGATGCTAACTAGTTCTTTCTTGACACAAGGCAAAACACAGGCAACAATTATGCAAGCTACCCTATCTTACTCCATCAGTGTACTAGTCAGGTCCTAAAAGTCTTCTCTTAAAATGGTAAGGGTAATTCAGTCTCCATGGTCACTAGGCTTCCATTCAGCAAAGTATTTAAGCATATGCATATCTGAAAGCACTTGAGTCATTCCATCTCTGTTCAGCAAAGCACTTAACTTGGCTTCAGTGAAATTTAAGCATATGCTTCAAATATAGCTCATGCTTAAGTGCTTTCCTAAGTCAGGGCCTTAATCTTTTGCCTTTCTGCAACAGGGGAGGCCATTGTGATTGTATTTAGTTATGTATACATTTTTCCGCTAAGAGTCTTTCTGTAATAATGGCATTCAGTCACAGTTGATTCAACTCACACTTGCAGGTAAAAGCCTGTTAATCCTATTCCCAGTGTCCTAGACCTAAACCATCTAATCCCTGATGATTTATCTTTCAAAAAAAAAACAAGACCTCATACTCAGTTGTTGCCAATCCCAAACACACAAAAATAATGAATCTGGCTCCAAACTCCAAAGTTTAGTTTAAAAATAATGAGGTAATACATGTTGGGATCTTTTTGTTTACTTTCTTTTCTGTTATTGAGATTTCAGGGTGCGCTTCAAGTTTTCTCTGTAAATGCAAGAGCTAGAAAAGTCCTTTTTTTTTTTTTTTTTTTTTTTTTTTTTTTTTTTTTTTTTTTTTAACAATGAAGGCTGAAATTCCTCACTTAATAAAAGGATCTGGGGCTTTAAGAATAATGTAAATCCTGAGAGAATTGGCAGCACTGTAATACACCTTTCTTAAATGCATTCTGTCCCTCCCTCGTTGGTTATTGAACAAGAAGTATAGGGAAACCAAATCTGGTCAGAATCAAAGTAATTCTATTCATGCTAGACCCATCTTGGCAGTCCTTTCTATATGCATCTCTGCCTTTTGCTCAAGAGGGGATCCTCTTCTTGATTAGATGGGCGAGATCCTGTGAAGATGGATGTTTACTAAGGGTGTGCGAAGTGGGCCCTACTGGATTTGGATTTAGCCAGAATCGGGGACAGTGATTTGATTTGTTGATTCAGACCCCTTGCCCTGATTCGATTCATCCAAATTTGAAGATTCTATGCTGATTCGGAGAATCAGCCATTTGGACACAGACACAGCTTTGAAAGTTTTTTCTACATACCTTGAGGTAGCAGGCGTGGCTTGTGATCTCTGCGATGCTGAGGCACGTGGAGCATCCCACAGGAGTGCAAGGCAGCCCTCCATATGCTTGGCGGCGAACTCGGAAGTGAACCGGAAGTGCTTCGGAAGTATGTGGAAAAAACATTTTAAGTTTTGTCTATGACCGAATCTCTGAATCTTTTCGAATCTCTTCAAATTGATTCAGAGGGTTCTAGTTCAATTCAGAGAGATTAAAGGGTCCTCTGATTCACTTCAGATTCAGAGATTTGGCCACCGAATCGAGCCAAATCTCTGCCGAATTGAATCGGGGACCAAAGCTGCTTCACACAGCTCTAATGTTTACCCAGATAGTAGCTGTGTTGCAAGAACTGATGCTTCAGGGAGGATTAGTTGCCTGTCTTATCAATACTGTATTTTATGGTGTGTAGGGCAACACTGTATAAATCGACCCCATATTTCTGTACAAAAAAGTTAAGATATTTGTAGATCTGTTGTATAAATCAGAATAAATCAGTTAAATCTGATTCTACATCCATCCAGGTTTATCTTAAACCAGTTTTGGCCATTTTGTGTGCACTGAAGTTCTGTTGCATTACAAACTTGAACTGGTTTTAATCACTTATACCTGTTTATGTGTAATTTCTGTCCCTAACCCATCTGAATAATATTAATGTAATAGTTTCTCTGCCATTTCAGTGGCAAGGCCCAGTTGATGCCCTTGCCTCCCCTGATTTTTACCTGTGGCACATTACAGGGCGTGGTTGGTTTTGCTTACATAAATTCTGCAGTGAGGCTCTGGAATAGCTTCCCAGCATGTGCAGGGGTGGGGCAAAAACCTAACTACTTTTTAAGATGGAGCTTGGTTAGCCTATAGCTGGGATTATATGCCATGGTTCCCTATGACGGTAGAGGACTGGATTTGATGACCCTGTCAGGCCCTTTCACTCTTATGGCCTGTGTTCATTCAAAGAAACATGGAAGAGAAAACAATGCACACAAATAGCAGTAGAGACCATGCAGCTTTTCCCTTACAAAACAATTGCTGCCTTTTGGCACATTTTACTTGGAAAGCTTCTAGAGCAATTTTCATAGATTCAGGGGCATCCCTCATTAGTCCTTGCATTAACCCATGGGTTTTTGAGGAGGGGAAGAAGGGTAAAGGAAACTTGCTCAGGCAGAAGGTTCACATACATCTGTAAGTTTACATCTGTAAATTTCACTTTCTCTTGCTCCTCTACTATCTCTTCTTCCCACCATTTCCTGTTGTGAGGAGGTATATCTGTCTGTCTGATGCACGTTCTTCTGGTATTGCTCATTCACTTCTACCCATTACATGGTTTATTTTCTGGAGGTCATTGTTCAGTGAGCTCCTGTATACATTCTTCAGAAAAGCTCTTGTGGTGTAATGTTAAGTCTGCTGACAGCATAGTTAGGAGGGGTGATACATTGTCTAGGCAGAAGAGAATTATAATACAAACTGTCTCTTTTGATTTCATTTGTATTTCAGTCCCTAAATCGGTATTTTAATTGATGATCTAAATGAGGATTTTCCAAAGGAGTCAGATAGGTCAAAGAAGTATGGTTTCATGGACATTCTAGCCATTCTATCCAAGTAGATTAATTAGCTATTAATCTACATTAAGTTGTTAGGTTTCATCTTGCCTGTTTGAAGGAACCCAACAAGAGAGAGCATTTTAACAACTGTTCCTTAATATCTATGCCTGCCAGATGTCACAGTATTGCCAAATGGAAACATTCAGAAATCATGAATCAAGTCCCCCAAAAAACAATCAATCAGATTAATTTTAAAGAAGTTCTTTTTTTAAATGTCCTACTTTATTTTTATTTGCTACTTGCTTTTAGAGCCTTAAGTGTTCATGTTGTTGACCTTTTCTATGCCATCACAAGGGATAGAAGCTTGCTTTCTTTTAATTTAAATCTGAAATTTTCATGCACTCAACTCCCAGATCTTAAATAAAAACACCAAATATCACCACAGTTGACAACAGTGTATGGCACTTAATCCTTAGCACAGGCACAAAGGCACACGGTGTGAGTGTTTCTTTTGTCTGTATGCATGTAGATTTATACAAGCAGCATGGGATTTCTCATTAGATGTACCTGGGAGTGTCTCAGTCTTCAACCGCACCTCTTTCATACTTTTTTCTTCATGCTATATTGAGTAATGATTCTTAACCAGGGTGCCATGGCACTGTGATGTGCCTTGAGATCCTTTCAAGGGTGCCACATGTTAGCATTGTTAGGTGTGCAAACACGATCCACAAGACAAACTCGGAGGGTGCGTGTACACGTGACAAAAATTGCCCATTTTTGCAGTTTAATTGAGTCCCGCTGTACATATGCAGGGGATTTTATGATTTAAGTGAGTTTGTTACATTGCAAACTAAACCACATCTGCATGTAATTTAGTTTGCAATATAATTATTTGTAATGTTACAGCCTTCTTGGTAGTTTGCCCCCCACCCCCACTGCAGGAGAGGCAGGCTGAAGGCAGAAGTTGCAAGGGGCCAATTTTATTTTTTTTCACAGAGCCTGCCCATGTGTCCCATGGATGGTGGAGCAAGCTGCTGGTGAGCTGAGTGGCCTGTGAGCTGTGGGGGCCCTGGTCCTTCCCTCTGTGGTGGCAGCACCCCCCTACGGCCGCCAGGTGGGCTGCTATTATGCTGGGGGCTGCCCCAGCTCAGACTTGGGGAACAATTGGATCGGGCTTGGGTGGCCCCAGGGGACGCTGCTGTGGAGGGAAGGACTGGGACTCCCACAGCTCAGGGGCTCCACAGCCCACCAGCAGCTCACATGGGCAGGCTTTGCTGGGAAGAAAACAAAAAGGCGGTGAGGGGCCCTTTTTTTTTTTTTCTTTTTTGCAGGGCCTGCCTGCCTCTCCCACAGCTGGGGAGTAAGCTGCTGGTGGGCCTTGAGCTGTGGAGGGCCCCAGTCCTTCCCTCCATAGTGGCAGCAACCCCCGGGGCCACCTGGACAGGTGGATGCTGCCCCAGCTTGGAAGCAGCACCCAGCCCAATCCAACTGTTCCCTAGGCCCAAGCTGGGGTGGCATCCAGCCTCCTAGCAGCCCACTTAGGTGGCCCTAGGGGGTTCTGCCACAGAGGGAAAAATCAAGGCTGCTCAGCCCGTTGACAGCTTGCCCCATGGCTATGGGAGACGTGGTAGGCTCCACAGGGAAAAAACAAAAAAAAAGGACTGGGCCCCTTGCAATAGCAGAGATGGAAGCCCCTAAATCAGGGGCAGGCAAAATATGGCCCACAGGCCAGATCCAGCCTGCAAGGGACTTTCATCTGGCCCATGGTGCACACCAATGAATTGTACCCCACTCAGCTCTTCCTCCCATGAGTGGGAGCGAGGCACCTACACGTGCCCCCAACATACTGTGTTATGCCTCACTCCTGCCCTCATGGGCAAAAGGGCCTGGCCCATTAGCACTGGGCAGGGCTGCTGCTGCAGGTTTTCCCAGTGTCCCACTCTCTCCGGGCATCAGGTATGGAAGGTGAGGGGTGGGGACAGGGCTGCAGCTGGGCAGGAGTGTGGAGCATGGGGCTGGGCTGGTGGCAGTGCAGACCTCAGCTGGGCAGCATGTGGCTGTGACAGAGGGGGTGTGTGTGGGAGGGGTATGGGGACCCCTCCCACACTCCTCCCCCCCCCCCCAGCCATGACGGGCAGCAGCAGCAGCAGGGGGGAGGGGAGGTGGCACTTGTACTTGGTGTTGGTGCTTGGCTCCAGCCATCGCTGCACATTGCAGTGGGGAGCACAGCCCCCACCAGGTTGTCATCTATCGCCGGTGCTCCTTGCACTCCCGAGGCACAGGAGGGAAGCCCCAGGTGCTGGAGCTGGCTGAGGCATGGAAGGCAGCCGACTCCAGGTGCAGTGCTGGCCAGAGCCAGGCACCAGCACCCCGAATGTCCACGCCTACTGCTGCACTATGGGGGAGTGTGGGGAGGCACCCCTCTCATCTTCCCTCACACCCCACAAATTCCACACCAATACCACAGTGTTGCCTATGTTGACTGCAGGAGAGGACAGTGTGTTCCAGAGCCATAGCCCGACAAAAGACACCCCACTGCAGTGGTGATGCATAGGGGGTGCATGGGGAGGGGGCAGTTCCCCAGCAGCTGATCTCACAGACCCAGAAGTACCAGCGGCATGCAGCTGGCACTTGCAGGTTGGCATGATAGGCCACAGGGGAACCCTCCCCCCGCCCAAGTCGGTGCGATCAGCTGCAGGGGGATGCCTCCCCTCCCGATCGCTGACTGGCCACTGGGGTGGCAAGTGCCCCCCACTGTGTACACGCACACAATATAAAAGACTAAGAATATATTTTTGAGTTATTATGCAATTGCCTCTATATACAGTACACAATCTCAATACACAATCACAAATCATGACAAAATATTTTTTAAAATAAAATTAAAATATGTTATAGTAGATGTTTGACTTTTAGTGTATGGGGATTTTTTTTCTGGTTCTAAGGTGGCAACCCTCCCGCCCCCGGGAGTATTTCTGGGAGTAAAGGGAGAGACATCTGGTCCCAAGATGGTGATGAGGGGGCAGGGCAACTGTCAAGGGGTGGGGCTACCCATGCAGCCCTCCATAGCCCACCAAATCTTGTTAAGCAGCCCTCCACCCAAAATAATTGCCTTCCCCTGCCCTACATTGAAACAATGGGTTTTTAATCATCTAATTGTCACAACCCAGTGATTTTGGTGCCTCGGCACGATGGAATTTTCTTGCCACATGAGAGCCTCTTGCACAGCGAGGGTTTCTGTTGCAGCAGAAAAACCTCGGTGCAAGAGAGTTCCCGCCAATTTGTAGCCTTCTTTGCAGGGTGCATTTCTTCCTTGCAGCACAGAAATGCATGGTGCAAAGAGTTCCCGCTATTCGAATGCAAATTTGTGTCCCGCTATTGGCCAGTTCTAAATTATTCACAGATGGCGGCTAGTAATTGGCTTTCTGGCCCCTTTAAAATTTTCTCGG
>NW_005842284.1:439814-454833 GCF_000455745.1 Alligator sinensis | reverse complement strand
GCCTCTAAAGAGATCTGACTTGCGGCTAGCTGATCGATAGACTGATCACCTATCGATCCTTCTTCTTGTTGCTGAGCGCAATCCCAGACGTACCCTTTTCTCGTCGGCTTGATTTACGGACGGATTCACTGGCTTGGGCCCCGCCAGCTGGAACAACTCACGTGGTTGTTCAGACGACTGGACCAGCTGCGTTGCAACTCCACGCGGCGTAAGTAAACGTTTTTGCAACCATTAAACCTTGTCTGCCTCTCCATTCACCAGCCCGCCCTGACGAACAAGCAATTTCTAACTCACCTCGAGTCGGCTCTGGCCAGCTGAGACACTAATTAGGGGGGACTAAACCCTGTCAAATGTACAAGCACCCAGAGATTTCAAATAGGAGTTCATAATCTTAAAACATGCTGACCTGTTATGGTTTCTCTAAGTCTTTTGCAAAAGACAAATTGCTCTAGTATGTTTCTGTTGTTTCTCTGGTATTATCCAAGGGGTGCCTTAAGTCTAAGAAGGAGTGTCTCGAGTCTAAAAACATTGAGAACCAATGGTGTAAAGCAACCTAAATAGCAATGGGAATTGGATGGGGTGAGGACACTTTTCCCCATGTGGGAGAAATGCTTCAACAGGTCTGCTGACAGAAGTAAACAATGGGCACTGACAGAAGTGACATTTTTGTCATGCAATCAGCCCCCTGAATAATGCTCTACAGACATGCCCTGACAGAAGTGCATGGCTGCAGAGCGCTTTAAAAGTGACCAAGTCTGCAATAAATGAACCCTTATTACATGAGGGTTCAGATGAAGGGCACTCCAACATGGAGTGCCTTCATTAACTTCTGTTAGTGCCTGCCTGGGAGCAAGGCTGGGCTCATGCAGTCCAGCCCTGCCCACCCCTGGTCCTGTCTTCGGGATGGGAGAGAGTTCAGTCTGGAGTTTGCCCAGCCTGTGGTGGAGGCATGGATTGGAGCCACCTTGAGGTGGGGGGACTCCAGTTCACTCATCCCAGCTCCCTCCTCTCTCCCCCCCGCCCCCATTCTGAAAACAGCACCGAAGTGGTGGGGGGGAGGGCAGCTAGGGGAGAATGGCTGCAGACGCACAGTCTGCAAAGTGGAGCTCGATTTCCCCCCCCCCCGTACTAACAGAGAACATCGGTTGGGTTGGGAGGGTCACTGTAGCTTAACGCTTCCTGTGAAGTGCCATGAGCTACATAGGGGAGCTGTACATCTGTAAGCGCACAAAAAGAGTCAATAATCTCTAATCAAACACATTTACTAAACATGCATGTACTCATCCTGCTCACTCTTCTTTCTGCTCAGAAACTGTGGGCTGCTAAATCATTTGAAAAACCTTACAGTGGTGCAGATAATATTACTGTAGTGCAATTCCATAATTATGAATTGCTGGCTTTCGCTTATGAAACCCTGAAAATTATTTACCACAGTTGTTGGAAATGAAGGTACAAAATCAATATTGGATCTCATTTATTTGCATAAAAAAAAACCTCTTCCCAAATAGAGACCAATCAACTCAAAATAAATGGGCTTGATTTTATTGAGAGCAAGTGACATAAGGAGATTATATCTCTGAAACAGGAGTGGGCAGTTATTTGGGCCTGAGGGCCACATGGGGAGTTTTGATCAGCTGGTATGGGCCAGATCAGCACCCCTCAGCCTGCAACAACTCACCAACACTCCCTATGGGACTGTGGGCAGGCTGGGAGCAGTGTTTGGGAGTTGGGAGGAGTAGGTGAGGCTGGGATCATGGGGCTGGGTTGCAGGGCGGTGACATCTCTAGACTGGAGCTCAGGCCACAGGTTCACTCCCTACATGCCCCTGCTCTCCGGGAGTGCGTAGAGAGGGGTATGTGTGGAGGCGGGGAGGAAGGGAGCACTACCTGGACCCTAAGTCCCAGGGACCTGCTATAGGTGAGGGGAGAGAGGCAGGATGGGATGTGTGTGCAGCACAGCTTGCTCAGACGGTGTGGTCCACGCTGCCCGCCTGGTGCTCTGCATGGGGCCAAGCATGGGCCAGGTGTTGCTCTGCACCCCCCACCTCAAGTGTTGGCTCCTGCTCCTGATTGTACCCCTACCAGCGTGGCAGGCAGGTGGCTTCAGCCAGGCAGCACTTGCCCCAGCATGTGGGGCTTTGGCTCCAGCACCCAGGAAAGTGGCCAGGAGCTGAAGCCGGAGCCCTACGTTCTGGGGCAGGAGCTGCCTAGCTGAAGCTGCTCGTCCACCTGGCCAAAATGGCACAGTGCAGCACAGCAGGAGCAGTTTCCAGCAGGCTGTTCCTGGTGCAACTGCAGCTAACTGGGTGCTGGTCTGTGCCCCCTGCCTCTAGCAATGGCCCCTGCCCCTGCTGTGCTGCACTGCACCCTGCTGCACCCAGCAAGCACACAGGGCTCTAGCTTCAGTTCCCAGTTGCCTTCCAGTGGAAAGTGGCCAGGAGCTAGAGCCAGAGCCCTGTGCACTGGTGCAGGAGCCGCCTGACTGATGCTGCTTACCCAGAACGGCATGGTATGATGTGGTGCAATGCAGTGCAGCAAGGACAAGATCTCTGCTGCTAGAGGCAATGAGTGCAGAGCAGCACCTAGCTGCAGCTGGACCAGGAACAGCGCACCAGAGGTTGTGTACGCTGGCTATGACCGGGCTGTGGGCACCAGCCGGAGCCCAGCACCAGCTGCCCCAGCATGAGCTGGTGGGGCTTGGTCTCATGCAGAGCACTTTGGGAGCAGCTGCGGGCCAAATCCAGTCACCTAGCGGGCTGGATGCAGCCTGCAGGCCATATTTTGCCCACCCCTGTTCTAAAATGACAACTCCTGGCCCGTTTCAGAAGTAAAAACTGGAAGTCTAAAGGGCCCGAGGCAAAGGCTTGTTTTTGTAGTACACTGTGCTTTTTGAGAAGAAAGAACAATGAATTAGCAAGGAGTTCTTAGGAAGAAACACAGCCCTCTCAGGGCAAAAGGGTAGGCAGTATAGGGAAAAACAAATTGATGGAAATCTTGTCTGTTTTCTGAATCCTGCCTAGAAATAACTATACCTAGCATCAGTCTCTCAAAGTGACAGTTATTTCCTATAAAGTATTAGTCAGACTCAAAGAGTAAAAGCATCTGTGGTAAGAAAAGAGCTGAAGAGAGGGGAATAAGCAAACCCTCATGGAATATTTGAATATTATTCCAGTGTGTGTGTGTGGGGTGGGGGGGGGGGTTACGTACTGGCACAGATAAACACTTGTATGCACATGCGCACACATGCATAAAGTGTATGTATGTTAATGGATTTACATTTACATAGGCAGAGAAAGGCAAGGATTTTTTATGATACTTTTTATTGAACCTTCCTCAGCCACTTGATGCACAAACGTTTGTCTAACACGTCTCCCAACTACACAGTAGGTTCAGTAAAAGATATCACAAAAAATCCTTGCCTCTCACATTTCCTGAAGTATCACAGCTACAACAACAATCCAGCCCTCTCTTGTGTGTGTACACACGCACAAAAATGTTAAAGGTGTTGTAGCACCTCCATAGGTAAAGTTGCATTGAAGTTTGTAGATATAGCAGTATTAAAAAGTGGTATTTCTAAATTTAAATGCTGGGGACTACTGAACAAAATGGAAAACTATCCAAAAGCAAGAGAGGCTATTTATGAACTTTCACTGCCAGCTGTTCTGTTGGAGTGATAAGTGGATTGATCCTGAAAGACATCAGAACAGAGTGTTAAACCCAAAGAGAACTGGAAGCATTACGTAATCAAAGCAGTGAGAGGAATGAAAGTTGCCTATGATGATGGATGTGACTTGCTTGAAGTGTTGATGATTCATATGTAGTTGTTTGTGTGGATGCATAATTATTTGTATATAATTATATATACCCACATGCATACAGAGGTATTATTATAGTGTCTCTAGGATAGTATCCCTATCTTGAGCAAAGATGCAAAGGAAATTACTTTCATTATGTATATTTAAAGCAAAAAAAGTTGATTGCATAGTGCCATTTGTAGCCTGGGTGTACATGGGTTTGAACTCCTCTCTCTAATTGAGGGAATTATTAGCAGGGCAGTGTGATGCGGAGGGACACAACAGCCCAGTGGCCACATCCGTCCCCATAGAGTTAGGCCCAGTCAATCAATTACTTAACTATATACAAATTTATTATTACAACAAAAGCATTAAAGGGTAAGGACATAAATTCGATATATGTGTAGAAATTTACAAAACCACAAGCCCTATAACACACACACACACACACACACACACACACACACACACACTCTTATTATTATTTAAAAATACAGATAATAGAATAACCCAAAACAAAGGATATTGATCGGGCAACCTTATAACTCTATTAATATACAAACTATTACTTCAGCTTATTCACATAAACTATAAGGCATAGTCAACAAATATAACCAGTAATCCATAGACTACCTGGGTGCCCTCCAGGGCAGGGGCCCCACTCCCAAGGTACCACTACAGGAAAGGAGGTGGGGGGGAAAAGAAAAAGAAAGTTAGATCCCAAAGACTCCTAAGCTCCCCCACTATCACCCAGGAGCAGCCCACATGGTGCCCCTTTGCAACCCTGGGGGCGTCCCTCTCCTGTTGAGACCCTCTCTCCAGGGTAACTTACTACTCCACAGTCCAGGAGGGTTGCCTCCCATTCTCCAGGTCGAGCTCTGTTCCCTGCCGGGCTTTCCTGCTGCCCAACTCTGCTGCCGCCATGTAGTGGGCACTTTACCTTGTGCTACAGGTTGGAGGCCTGGACAGCCTTGTGCAGCACCAGGTCTTGGTCTGCTCCCAGACCTTCTGGGCAGCATTGTCTGCACTGAGCTGCTGTCCCGAGCCACCTCGAGTGGCTCCCAGGGGCTCTCACCCTCCGTGCAGCGCCTCCTGCACTGAGCTCCCAGCCTCATGCTGGGGGCTGTCAACCTGAGCCGCCCAAGGGACTCCAAAGGTCCTACTCCGTGCACCGGCCTGTGCACCGTGTCTCTGGCTGCACACCAGAGGTTGCAGACCCAAGCCGCCTCACACAGCTCCCAAGGTCTGGACACTGTGCTGTGCACTGAGAGCTTAACCACTGGAGCTGTCCGCCGCTCCCCACTGATGGAAGTCTTCAGGGGCTCTTCCTGGGCTACTGCTTCGCCCTGCTTAGCAGCTCTCCTCAGCTCTTCTAAGCACTGCTCTTCTCTCTTCTCTGTCCCTGATGCATCTTCCTCATGCTGGGCACGCATCTCGTAAGCTCCAGGGCTTCACCCTGGAGACACAGTTTGTAGTCAGTGCTTGCTACTAGTTCTGTGCGAAGTGGCTAGTATTCACTTCGGATTTGTATTCGGCCAATTTGGGGGACAGCGATTCGATTCGGTGATTTGAATCACTCTCCCGAATTGATTCGGCTGAATCTCCAAATCATCAAGGCCAGGCCCCTCCCATGCCAGTTCTCCCAGCTGGGCAATGGCTGCCCCGCCTGCCCCAGCTCCCGGCACTTTAGGGGAAAAAAAAAGTCCTGACTCAGTGGGTGCTGCCAGGCAGGGGGCAATCCCTGCTGGCCCCCACTACCCCATGATACATGGGGGGCTCTTCCATGAGCCCCCCGAAGCCCCAAGGCTGTTGCAGGAGCCATGAGTCACGGGGGTTTTCACATTTTTTTTTTTTTTCCTTAAAGGGCCAGAGCTGGGGTGGGCAGGGCAGCCATGCGGGGGGCTGGGAGAGCGGATGGGGGTTGGCAGGAGGTGGGGGAGCAGGCAGGAGATGGTGCCTGGCAGTGGTCCCCTCCATGGTCCCCTCCCCACTCCTCCAGTCCCCCCTCCCTCACCCCCTACTTACCAGCTCCGAGTCTGGCTCCAGCTCCCTGCTGCAGCCACTGGGGACTGACAGAGTCATTGAAGCTCTCTGAATCTTTTCTGAAGTTTTGCAGAACTTTGAATCAATTTGTAACTTTTTATTGGTACCCTGATTCGATTCGGATTCGGAGATGTGGCCGCTGAATCGAGCCGAATCTCCTCCAAATTGAATCCCCACCCGATGCTTTACACAGCCCTACCTGCTACAGTAGGAGACATACATATTCCCTTCTGTTTTCAGGGACTGAGCACGCTGCATCCAGCATTCTCTTTATCTCCCTTTTAGTTCAAACAGAGAGAGGTGGAGACAGGGATTTTAAGCCTCATCTAAACCCAGACTTTGGACACTTTACACTGCCATAGTTAACTGTCTACATTAAACGAGTTGTATTCTGTTATATTGGTAAACATGGGCTTATACACTGGTATAGCTATACAGAAAAAAGAATCAGCTCAGTAGGCCATCTTTGTAATGGCATAACTGCATCCAGCCCAATGGTTGCTTACATCAAAACAACTAATTTGGTAAGGAAAAATTGCACATCTATTCAAAATAATTCTTCTAATACAAGAATCCTATGTAAAGATGAGACCTAAATCTCTCTCTCCCATCTAGCAGTATGGCATGTTGTTACTAGGCTAGCTAATTCATTTACATTTTGTACTTTTAAATATTTGTCATTTTCCACTTTATTCCGTGGCCAAAATAAATGCAACTTAAAAATATTTAATCAAATTATTGTTTGAAACATCAAGAATGCTGAGCCCAATTTTAGGTAGAAGTCAAAGCAAGAATAAGGGATAGAGATGGAAAGCATTCAGAGGAGGCAAAGCTTTCATAAAATGTCCTAGGATGGCTTAGAGAAGTTTGGTATGTGGGATTTTTAATGTAATTGTGAGTCATCAAAATGTAATTGTGAGTCTTCTAAGTTTTTGGGTCACAAAATTACAGAATGTTCTTGGTCTACAGACCATAATGTTCAAAAATGGTTTTGAATTATTGTTTCACATTCGCCATACTTGATGCTGCATTGTTCTGCACTTTTTATGTAGTCAATTGCACCAAAATAAAACAAGTTTAAAATGCCACTGAATTAAAATCAGACCCTCCTGTCTTATCTGTAGCTACTTGTTCATCTCTCTCTTTCTGGGCTGACTGCTTTCAAAGATCTTTGCCTACAAGGTAAACTCGGGCTGGTAATGATCTCAGACTTGAGATTCTAGCCAAGGAAGTCATCAGGCCTACAAAAACCCACAGAGCTAAAAATATATGGAGTGATGGAAAACAGGAAATAATTACTGCTGACTACAGGACTCAGGTTTTTTAAATGTTAGCCAGCAGTGGCTTATCCAATAGGACAAAGCAGATATGTGAAAGAGGCAGAAACTCTTAATTTAGTAGATTAAGGCATAAAACTAATGCCATGGGAAAGCAAGCATATTCCATTAGGTATATTTGTGTACTTGAATGTTTTGGTGACAAGCATCTGGTAAATACTTTGTAAAGAAGTTTACACTGTGGTCAGTTTTGATGACATCACACAACCCAATTACATAGTTTTTACTGTGTAGACCAATGGTCATTAACTGTTTTGGACTTGAGACACCCTTCACTGGACTTGAGGCACCACTCCATAACTCTGTGAATTGGGTGGCACCCAATTTCAAAAATGACTTTATATATTATAGTGCCTACCTCCTTGTAGAGGGGCTGGGCAGTGTGGGCAGGGAAAAGTCTGAGCCTCCCTTTATCTATTTATTTTGCATGCTTATCTCCCCACACCTTCTGTCATCCTTCAAAGGATCTAGCAGCCCTCCAGGGTACCCAAGCACCCTGGTTGAAAATCATTGGTTTTGAAGGTTCAATGAAGAACAATAACCCATTCTGCCTGAGTAAAGACCATATAACTAGATAAGATCCAATGGGACATGTAACTTGCAACTAAATTCAGTTTGTGAATAATCTATGCTTGCTTGTTTGCTTTCTATAGACCTTGCCCTCATGGGTAGGGACCTACTCAAATTGTGATTTCATGGAAATCATGAAATTGAGTGATCTCTGTGAAATCCATGGAGGGAAAAAAAACTTACTAAAAATAAAATGCTGGCTCTCCAGTGGGAGCCAGCTGTACTCCCTGCCATGCAGCCCAGCACAGAGGGCTGCCAACACAAAGGCAAGTGGTCAAGGTGGCTGCTGCCCCAACCCCTCATTGCTGATTGGCTGAGAAGTATGCCTGTTATGCAGCCTTTCCCCCCTCCACCAATCAGCAGCAAGGAGTTGGGCACATGACAAACAACCTTCTCCACCAATTAGCAGCAGGGGACAGACCAGCTGGTCAGAGGTGGGGGGAAAGGGAGGAGCCATAAGCCTGTGTAAATGGTGGCTGACCCTGTGATCTGCCCACAAAATTGGCCAGCCACGGCCTTGAATAAGATCCCTACTTCTGGGTGCAAAATTAAACTTTCCTGTATGAAGTTGACATAACTGATGAAGTGATGTTTATCTGAGCCTACAGCAATTGTGGAAAGGCAGCCTTGGGAAATATGGTGTCTCCTGCCTTTATCATTTGGCTGGATCAAAACTAAAGCTATGGACAGAATATCACTTGAAACAGTTCAAATGGCTTTCAAATGCATGCAGAATAAACTGCTCCTCAGTGTGGAGGGAACAGGTACTATTTTGTGCTTTTTCATTTTGGAGCACTTGTATATGGGAGGTCATTTCTATGGTTATCCTACAAAGTAGTGCTCTTCCCTTCCTCCACAATCCCCCCAGCCATGGTCTCCCTGTACGCTAGCCATTGTGGTTGCAGCATGGGCTGTTGGACCCATTTCTCCTGACTCCTGGCACTGAGAGTGCAAAGAGATGCACTCCTTCCCCCCACCAGGACTGAGACCCATAACCAGGAGACTGATCTGCCAACCCCAGCAGGGGAATGTGGGGTCTCCAGAGACGCTGTTTCCCTTTCCCAGAGCCAGGATTCCTGCTCTCCAGCCTCCAGTCACCCAGCTTCCAGTAGAGGGACACGGGATGTCCTAGTTTCAGTGTGGGGTTCCTCTGGGAGAGCAGACAGGAGAGCACACAGTAATATCAGCTCCAATGATGTAAACATCTGTGGGATTTCATTTTAGAGAGTATGGGATGCTATGAGTGTTAAATGTAGCTATCCCTTTCCTTCCTGAATATCACCAATCCCCAGTCATGTGGTAAAAATCATAAAGTATGTAAAAATAACAAATTATATGATATTTTTATTTGCATTTTGATTTCTGAGTCATGAGAGTGCACTAACTTTGTGTTCTCAACCCTTTCTATGATTGTGAGGAATAGAAAAATGTATCTTTAAAAAAATGAAAGTAAATTCTCTAGATACTTTTTGGTTCCAGCTGGTTGAATGTCAAGAAAATTACTGGACAGTGCAAGAATCCAGCTGGAACTCAGCTAATTAGAGGACAATATTGCCCAATCGCTCTTTCAACCTCCATCAAAGCTACCTTTGAATTTTAGAATGGACTTTTTTTTCTGCCACTAAGTTCCAAGTTAATTTTTCTTCACCCAAATTTCTGGCTTATTGGCTGTAAACACAGTATTTCTTGCAGAAGAAAGCCTTTTGCCCTGGGATCTTGCACGTGTACAAGTTTATTATCCTGCTTTAAATACTTGAGAAATATGCAAGATTAAATGTGCCAACACTTTTTCTTGGGACATCGCTACATGTGTCTGTAAGTTAATTGCAGGTCATTCTTGAGATAAGCTGACCGAGCTGTGTGGTCTTGCTGGCCATCTACTGGCAGGAAAGCATCAATGCAGCTTGTGTGTAAGTGGCTGTGCCACTCCTGTTTTGATCCTGGTCAAAACATGAGATAATAATGAAACATCTGTTTACACCCACTCTTGCAATGAGATGCATTCAAGTGGACCATTGACTTAACATGGAGGCCAGTTATAGATTTTTGCATGGTTGTATAGGTACACCTACCTTATCCATCTTAAAGAATCATGCCTACAGCAATAGGCACGCTAGATAGGCATGCTACTCCTCTCTAGTTTGTTCATTACACTGTGATTAGGGAATACTTTTAGAACTCTGGATATGAGTGAGATGTTCCAACTGGTTATTAGCATTCTACTTCTGTCTAATGTCCTATACATTTTCTGCATCCGATTTGTGTTCCTTCCCTCATTATATTTCACGTTGGCCATATGACCTTCAGTTCATTTTTAAAAGATTATCACACATGTGGTATGTTTAGTCATTAGGATAAGAGGCTTAGACCATAACCTGCAACATGCTGCAGACATAATTGTCCTGAAGTACACTGCCTTTTATTTCTTATTGCTTACTTATTCTCTGCTAACCTTTTCGTGAATGTAAGTCACACTTTTAAAAGAGAAATTAAATGTTTTAATAATTAAACAGTAATATTAATAACCTGCTCAGCTCCACTAACCTTTTATTAGATAAACCTTTAATAGCTAAACCTGTAAAGTAGGCTCCAGTGTTTATCACCTTTCTAAACCATGAGGGGATTTTTTTTGTTTATTGTGGGAGGCATAAATCTTTAGTGTTTATAGCTGACCAGTGGCTTGAAAATGAATTCAGACATAATACTAAATGTATGCTTCCAAGTGGCTACTTGAATCAAGACTTTCCTTCTATTTTTATTTTTCTGGCCTTCTCATTCTTAATTCCTTTCTTATTTCTTTAGTAGTTATTATTTCAGTAAATCCAATCCTGAGTATTCATGCAGCATTAGTGCTGGAGCCATAAACACTTCAGTAGTAATTGGATCTACTACCGCCTCATGGAAAATTTTTGAAAGAAACATTTCGTTTCAAGACAATTCTGCTGCTAGGTCAATATATTTTTGTCTTTTCTGTTGTCAAGTAACATTCTATTCTTTTACTTCACTTCAGGCTGAGTTCTCAGAGCTGAATCTTGCTGCTTACGTTACTGGCGGCTGCATGGTGGACATGCAAGTGATGAGGAATGGCACCAAGGTAGTAAGGTGAGGAGCATTAGCTTTCATTGCAAATCTTTTTTTCTTTGGAAAGATATGAGGGTAAGGACAATGACCCAAGGGACCTAATCTGCACCCTGGTAGGGGCAATGGACAGATTGTTAGTGATTTTCATAAGCTTTCAAGTCAAGTCTTTGGGAAGACTCCAGTTGACATCAGAGGGCTTTAGATCAGGTTTTGTGTGTGTATGATTTCCTTATTGTTTTCCATCCACACCCTTCCCCATCTGTCAATGCAGGTATACCATTTTCAGAATTATTCTAACCTCAGGCCTGCTGGTCCTGTGTATAGAAAATTATTTTTCTTTCACTTCACTTTTATCTTCTTTAAGATCTTATGCAATCACTTTATTAATTGTAAATCATATCTTGAAAGCAAAGGCACCAAATATGTGGGGGCCCAGAGAAGAGGTCTGTCACCTGAAATGCATAAAACTTTCCACATGTCCAGCATCTTAGTCCCCTCCCACCACCGGCAAAAATAAGTCAGTGCCTATGCTTGAAAACACCCCCCACACGCGCTATGGTTTGATGACATCAGACTGATCACACATCTGTAGGCTGTAAATTGTTCCACATGCTTTATCTACCAACCTGACTTGCTCCAAAAGGCTATCCTTCCTTAAGAAGAGTTTTTCATTCCAACATTAACTTCAAAATTGCCTCAAAGGAGAATTCCCTATCTCATTTCCAGCAGTGCTGGTCTCTGTTCATCTTGGCCATCCAACCATTTCATTATTCAATCAGCATTAGAACAGTATTTACTAGAATTCAAAAAAGGTTATTTTCCCCATTCAAAATAGCAGGGGGACCCTTTGTCTTGGCTTAGAGTACAAGGTGGCACAGACTGGCTGTTGTGGCCCTGGCCCTGGTCCCAGACTGGGCTCAGAGTTGGAGCCACAGCCATTGGTCTTCACCCCCACCACCCCTGCCCTGCCCTTTTCTGCCCTGCCACTTCTGCTCCACACTTTTCTGCCCTGTCCTCCTTGATGCTTCACATACTGCCTTGTCCCCCATGCCACCTGACCACAACTGCTCTGCACCATCCTGCCCCCCCTCACTGCCCCCCCCCCACTGCCTCTGCTGCATGCTGCCTCTGTCTCCCCAAGCAGCCTCCCTCTCCTCACTACTGCTTTTCCTGAGTCATGGCTCCTAGTCCAGGGGCCACAGCTGGGGCTGGAGCTACTGCTATTGCAACCACTGGTACCTGGCTCAGCCAGAGCCAGAGCTGGACCTGGAGCCACGACTCAAGGTAAGCAATGGCAGGTGGACAGGGGAGCCAGGGAGGGTTAAAAAGGGGGTTGGGGGAGGCACAGACACCATGGTGGTAGAGGCAGGCATGGGAGGGCAGGCAGCAGTGGGGGAGTGGCAAAGGGCATAGACACTGCAGGTGGGGACAGGTGCCAGGGCACAGACATGGGGAAATAGGCAACAGGATGACAAGTGGCGGGGGTCAAGTTGCTTGACTCCTTTACTGCTTGCCCTCTTCCTCTCCTTTCACTGTTGTAGTGGTAGGAGGGATAAGACCCCCAATAATTAGATTCTGTATGTGGAAAATTGTAACAAATTTATAATTTTTTTCATTTATAGAATCTAATTATTATGGGGTCATCTTAAATTTGAAGTAAGCTTGGATTCAGGCAAATACAGTACATTTTTCTCTAGTTTGCACAGTTTTTGAATGCAATGTTAGGTACAGTCTCATTAGTGCCATATACAGAGCCATGATCCCCTCCCTCCACTCCATGATGTGAAACAACTCTACATATGCAACCCCTGATGATATTTTTCTAAGCCCAGTTCCTGTTTTGTTCTTATAATCATGATCACATATATTTTGAGGGTTTAAACCTCATTATGTTATTCCAGATTTATTTTTCTAATTTGCCTAGTTCTTTTTGTATCATTGTACTGTGCTCACTCGTGCACGTAAAGTAACATCTCCGAAGGTATTATCAACCTGTTCATGGAATTAATATAGTCACTACCATTCTCCTTTAGTGTATTAGTGGAGGCAAGAGAGTTCAATAAGTCTGTGAAAAGGAATACATAAACATGGTGAATGGAACAGTGGGGGACTGGGCTCTATGACTCAGTCTTACATTCCTATGATAGTAAGAATCACGCTAACATCCTGCCAGAAGTCCACCACAAACCTGACATGCTACTACCTAGCTTTGTAAGTGATCTTTCAACCCATGTTCAGCCTGTGTGAAACTTCTGTTGATTTTTTTTTTTTCATGTAAGATTACACAAGTCTCTGTTAAATACTTTACTGTATAATCCAGTTACATCCAATGTGGTCTCTTGCGTCCCTAATTTTTGTGTCTCAGCAGAAAACTCATTTTAATGCTAAGTGAACCTTAAGTCTTAAGCAACACAGCTGTTTTGTTGTGAGTGTCTGGAAGGGGTAGAGGTTGTGCTTTCTGTCTGTGGTGAGTGAGTGGCTGTGTACTGTTTGTGCCATTTTGCATGATTATTTACCTGAGAGAGACTGTGTGCATCTTTGTGTTTACCATGCATGCTTGTAAATGCTGATATTTTTATGACGGAAGGGTGAACTTGTAAGTGCATATTGGTATGGGTACCTGGTATGTATGGCTGAAGGCATGTGATATATCCGCTCTGATATACTATTGCGCGCACACAGCATTTGTTCACCATATGTGCTGATGTGGCCTCCTGCTCAGTTTGCTTGGGAGCACTACACAGTCGTCTTACATTACCACCTTTGGAGCAGTTTAGAAGACGTGAAGAAAGCAATTCTCCCTCACTTTTGAAAGTAACTGAAGTTGCACATTCCTAGTGAACTGTGTGGCAAAGCTCTCCCCTTGCTTAATTCTTGGTCAGAGCAGAATTCCCACAGTATTCAAGTTCTTTTGTGTAGAAATGGAGAACAGGTTTTCTGCCTTACTGTGTTGCAGTGAACTCTTATTCCCCCTCCTCCAAATCCCATATTGTTCCACAGATGTTTTCTAGCCCTCATTCCTATTAAGTCAGGCTAGAGGAAGATGAGCGTGCACTGGTGGCTACCATGTCTTATTTTCCTGGATGACACATACATCTGTCATACTGTACACAGCTAGTTCACATTTGCACTTCATCTCTCTCCCTTTTTTCCCTCCACTGCCCTCTTGCCCTACTCCTGTCTTCTGTCTTTCCATGCAGCTAATCACAGCTAACATCTCACACCAAAAAATTAAAAACAGAAATATTGTGGTGTTAACATGATATTTTTTGGTTAGCACATTGTTCACCCTGCTTGCTATTCTACACTATTCCAGTCCGTTTCTATCCAGCTTATCTGTTTTGTTTTTTTGCACAGCATCTGATGAAGTAAGCTTGAGTTCATGAAGGCTCATGCTATACATCTCAGATTTAGCTGGTCTATAAAGAGCAAATCTACCCAGCCTTTACCTGGCTCGAGACTAACTTGGCTAACTACTACTCCTGGTTCTTTGGGCCCGTAAGTGTTTACTGTTTGGTGCTGATATGTGTGGAGCCCTGTTCGTGGTTGGTCCCCAGACACTACCACATGATAATAATTCATCCTGCTAATAAACATGCAAATATGTATGCATACACATCCTTAAGCATGGACATTGTGTACCCATGGGCACATGTAGCTTGCCTTCCACATGTGTGCAACTTGCCTTCTCCACCCCCATCCAGTACTTCTAAGTCACAAGAATACATACTGTAGGAACCTATAAATTCACCCATGCCACAGAATACACCACCCAGACACACCTCACAGCCCATATACACACAGACCTCTATTGAAGATAATTTGATAATCACTGTGGTTGAGTTATTCTAGTCTCAGCAAAAATAAAATGCTAAGGAAAATGGGAAGGATTGACAGGTCTGTAATATTGTGGGGATAAATGAGAGACTCTTAAGTTAATGCTTATTCTGCAAATACTGTCTTAGGAGAAGAGAGTACCTCAGAAGAAACAAGAGAGTAACTTCTATCTCTAAAACTCCTGTGCCAGGAAGTTTCTAGCTTAGGGAGTTGCTTCCATTCAACTGAGAAATGGAAAAGCTTTCTTGGAGCTACAGGAGACTCTAAAGAGAACTATACATTTGGAAACTGAGAATAAAGATTTGAAGAAACTAGAGTGACTGAGTGGTAGAATGCCAAAAAACAAAAAACAACCCCC
>NW_005842284.1:418285-439716 GCF_000455745.1 Alligator sinensis | reverse complement strand
AAAACAAAAACACCCCCCCCCCCCCCCCCCCAATTAACCAAAAACAAAACAAGAGATTAATTTTTTTCCTGGGTAGAGAATTGTTTGGGCCTTTGTGAGACACCTAAGCCATAGTTTATCTGAAATGATGCCAATGAGATGCAGTTCTGGAGATCATATTTTACTGACATGTGTCTCCTCTATAGCTCACTAAATCTCATTTAATTATCCAATAGGATTTTTACTAGCAAGTCAGAATACTTCTGAGATGGTGAGATGTAGTAAATAGTGCTGAATTTGTAATGTTCTTAAGTGCCCGAAAATCCTGTTAATAAAATATAAGAAAGCAATATGATAGTGCCTAACAAATCCACGCATTCAGTATTCCCGGCTGCAGAAAGCAATGTTCTGCCCATGTTTCTCTCTACAACGGCAGTAACAAAATGCTACAGTGAGGGCTTGTATTATTAATGTAAAACAGCATGAATATTACAGTGAATAAACTATCATATTATAAATAACAATACCCATTCTTCATTCATAAATTAACAAATCACACTTTCTACTGTGCTTCCTTCACTTTTAGAATGCTGCTAATTTAATATATTGCTGGTTCACTAAATTCTGTCATTTGCAATAGGTTTCCCAGTTATTCATGTGAATTAAAAGAGTTCTGTCCTATGATTAAATCAGATCCCTCTTTGCTGATCTCTTGAATCTTTTTGACATCTGTGATTTAAGACTTTGTTAGTCCAGTTTATTGGTCTTGCACTAGTAAATAACAGAGTGAGGGCCTTGTTCCACCTTGCACTGTGAGCAACACAAATGCTGATGGGTGTCAGTGCTAGCTCAGGTTTGGAGCAGCTGTATGATCAGACTAGCAGGGGCCTGAAGGACTAAAAGGAAAGAATCCCCCCACCTCCCATTCTGGGCTTCCCCCTGCCCCCA
Source organism: Alligator sinensis (assembly GCF_000455745.1). Classification (NCBI taxonomy): domain Eukaryota; kingdom Metazoa; phylum Chordata; order Crocodylia; family Alligatoridae; genus Alligator; species Alligator sinensis. The sequence goes on along the minus strand of NW_005842284.1, from coordinate 438,789 downwards.
GGGGCTCTCTTACAGCCTGTCCCAGGGGAGCAGGCAGGGGAGCACTAACCTGTCTTGCCTGCCACTGCTGCTGCTGTGCTGGTGCTCTTTGGGCTGAGCCTGGCACAGAGCAGCAGTGGCAGGCAGTGGCCATTCAGACAGGTTAATCCTTTCCTGAGTGCTTCACTGGGACAGACAGCATAGGTACCCACAGGTAAGTGTGTGTGGGGGAGGAGGGAGGTGTTTACACTAAGGTGTAGCCTAGAGTGGCTACTCTTTAGTGTAACACAAGCTGGGTAACATAGATCAGAGAGAATCCTTCCCTGGAGTGGCATAATTTTGAGCCACATAATAAGTGCTTAAAACTAATTTCAGGTGTTAATGTACAGACAATCCAGACGTTGAGAGTTCCAGGAGCCACCCAAAATTACTGTGCAACAAGGCCCTGGTCTCCTGAAAGAGTAGTCTATTTAAAGAGATCTGATTTTTCTTAATGAATTTATACCTAGCATTCCCTCAGTCAGCATTTACAAATAATTTTGGAGGCAATATTATCAGCTGGAAAGAGCAGGAGATAAGAAATTGGTTGTCCTTGGTTCTAGCATGTATTCTGCCATTAACTTGTGTGTTACTCTAGATAACATTGTCAAACTGGTGGCTGCAGTTAGGCATTTTTAAGTGGCCTGGCTTTTAAGACATGCGGTTCCCACGGCTGACATTCACTTCGCTAAGAACACACCTCTGAAAATCAGCTCACTTATCTAGCTGCCTAAGGGTACAGACAGGCCTAACAACTGTACTGATATCAGTGAGGGACATAAGCTGTTGCAATGCAACAGTTACTTCTGCATGATCCTGTAGCAACACAAGTGTAGCAAAACTTAGCCTGACGAAGGGTTTTTGAACCCGAAAGCTTGCTTAATAACTATTCTCCAACTATTTGGGTTGGTCTAATAAAAGATATCAAATTCACCCAAGGAACCTTGTCTGCAAAACTTCTCAAACTTTAACCCTGTTTCGTTCAGGGTCTATGTCGGACCAATTTAGCTCACTTGCTACAGGATTGTGCAGAGATAACAATTGCATCATTACAGCTGATACATGTTCCCAAGCTCCCCTTCCCCTTTTAAAGAAGCTAAAAACTCAGTATCCTTAATAAAGTTATTCATGTCGGCATTTGAAAATGCTAGTGTTATCTTCTCTGTGTTTCAGTTTCTATATTTCTATAATATGGGGAAAGCACTTTGAAAGCATTTGAAAAGCATGATATATAATACTAAATATTATTGTTTTGCCCATAGTTAAATTGCTTGTAATCTTAATTTAATGCATAATTACTGTTGGTCACTGGTAATCGGGTACAAGAGACGTGAAACATCATCCAATGGATGCAGTACATGCAAAGTTCCAGAAATTCAAAAGGAAAGAGACTATGTTACGTGATGTCCCCAGCTGCGTTTTGCTATGTGACTAGGCTGCCATATACATTGCAGCATTGGATTCCTATATTTCCTATATATGTTCCTATACTTATGAACATCAAGGGCAAAGGTCATCCTCTTTGTGTATATTTCTGTGTGGTGTCTATTGCAGTGGTGCTTTGGCTTATGATGTGTGGTCCCTTTCATGCTACAGTAGCAGGCTTACCTTTCAGAGCTTGGGTTGAGTCCCAGGCTTAAGATCCTGTGTTCTGATTGGTGGAGCTCATCCACCAATCAGGAGGCAGCAAGGGAAATAAAGTCATGCCCCTTTCCTGAGGGGAGGGGGAGAGGATTTTCCCTGGACCTGATTGAAGACTGCAAACTGTCAGGTCTGGAAGACTTCAGGGGCAGAGCCCTGGACAGAGAAGAGAGAAGAGGAGGGTTTAGAAGAGCTCAGGAGAGCTGCTAAGCAGGGCGAAGCAGTAGCCCAGGAAGAGCCCCTGAAGACTTCTATCAGCGGGGAGCAGTGGACGGCTCCAGCAGTTAGGCTCTCAGTGAGCAGCACGGCGCACGGAGTCCAGACCCTGGGAGCTGCATGAGGCAGCTTGGGTCTGCAACCTCTGGCATGCAGCCAAAACATGGTGCGCAGGCTGGTGCATGGAGCAGGATCTTTGGAGCCCCTTGGGCGGCTCAAGTCCACAACCCCCAGCACAAGTCTGGGAGCAAGGTGCAGGAGGTGCTGCATGGAGGGTGGGAGGCCCTGGGAGCTGCTCAAGGTGACTCAGGACAGCAGCTCAGTGTGTACAGCACTGCCCAGACGGTCCAGGAGCAGAACAAGCCCCAGTGCTGCACAAGGATGTCCAGGCCTCCAACCCCTAGCACAAGGTGAAGTGCCCAATACATGCAGCGGGGCATGTGGCCCTAAGCCAGGCTGGTGGCAGCAGAGTTGTGTGGCAGGAAAGCCCGGCAGGAAACAGAGCTCAACCTGGAGAACAGAGGCAACCCTCCAGGACTGTGGAGTAGCAAGTTACCCTGGAGAGAGCATCCCAACAGGGGAGGGACCCCCCAGGGTTGCGAAGGGGCACCATGTAGGCTGCTCTTGGGTGATAGCGGGGGAGCTTAGGAGTCTTTGGGGTCTAACTTTCTTTTTCTTTTCCTCCCACCTCCCTTCCTGTAGTGGTACCTTGGGAGTGGGGCCCCTGCTCCTTACAAGGCCATTCATATTAGGGCTGTGAGAAGTTTCACGCCCGATTCAATTCAATGGAGGTTTGACACGATTTGGTGGCCAAATTTCCGAATCCGAACTGAATCAGAGGACCCTTTAATCTCTCCAAATCGAATTGGAACCCTCCGAATTGATTTGGAAAGATCCAGAAATTTGGACATAGAGACAGCTTTAAATGTTTTTTCTACATATCTCTAGATAGCAGGGGCTCATGAACATTGTGAGGCTGGAGCACATGGAGCGTCCCACAGAAGCATGGGGGACTCCCCAGTGTGCTTTGCAGCAGACCCGGAAATGGGTCAGAAGTACTTCCAGTCCATTTCTGGGTCCACCAGGGAGCACACTGGGCTCCCCATCCCCCCTAGCTCAGCAACTGGTGCCTCTTGGTCTGGGGCACCCAGGGCCCCCCACAGCTGATCACTGCGCTTGAGAGGTGCGGGGGGGCGGTCCCCAGGGTGCTCCACAGAAGACCCGGAAGTGGACTGGAAGTACCTCCAGTCCACTTCTGGGTTCACCGCCAAGCACATGGAGGGCCCCCCACACTCCACGTGTGGGACGCTCCACGTGCCCCAGCATCGCAGCATTCACAAGCCATGTCTGCTACCTCAAGGTATGTAGAAAAAACATTTAAAGCTGTGTCTATGTCCGAATTGCTGATTCCTCAAATCAGCACTGAGTCTTCAGATTCAGATTTGGATGAATTGAATCGGGGACAGTGATCTGAATTAATTAATCGAATCACTGTCCCCAGTTCAGGCCGAATCTGAATTGAATAGGGCCTGCTTCACACATCCTTAATTCATATCCCTTTAATTAACATTGAATTTTCTATTGGTTCAATGATAGCATGTGTTCTAATAATATTGCTGGGGCCTATTGCATTACAATCCCAAATCCCCCAAATAAGTTCTCCCTAACTCACTTTTTTCCCCCACTGAGGACCATGATATTATTTCAAACCCTGGAAGACAGCCACTCACACATGGGGAGATAACTGGCAATAGGAGAGGCAGGTGTTTTCCTGCTATTCAGAGTCTCCTTATCCTATAGGGCTGTAGGATAGTCCCATTGTATAAGAACCCTTACTCCAAAATACAAGTATTTTAAAGCCAGTTGGGGATACCCAACCTTCCCAAATGGATGTTTTAAAAAGCCCTGCAGTATGGCCACACAAAGGCTACCTACCCAGGTCACGCAGGGGCTATCCCTTGCAGGAGGTGAGCAGTTTTCTTTCCTATGAAGCTGGTATTTTCTTGTCTCATATTAGTTGCTCATTGCTAGGTGGTGGGAATTTTTTCACCAGCTAAGAGCTGTTCTCCCTGCAAAAGCAGTCATTCTTTGCACTTGTTCTACAAAACAAGATTTCTGGGGAATACATATGAGCATTAGGGGAGATCTAGTCTATACATTGACACAGTAAGGTCTATAATGTGGAGCTCAGAGTTCACCTCGGAATTGTTTGTAGAAGAGCTCTGGCCATTCATCATTTCATGAGGTTCAGCACAGCTTTTAGGAACCCCCCGCCCTTTTTTTTTTTTTAAGCCAAACTATGGAAATCCCTATGAAGCAAGGAGAGTGTAGGACAATAAAAGAAACTGACTTTGAGAGTTTAAGCTCCCAAAAGCAAAATGGAGACATATATTTAGCATATAGTTTTTCCATGATTCACAGAATGTACTGTACTCTGTATATACATCTATATAGTACATACTGGGTGCATCTACATGTGATGCTACATCACCGTAGCAATGTGCTATGGTGACGTAGTGTCTGCAGGCAAGATCCGCGATGCTGCAGCAACATCACCATAGCAATGCACTTTATAGTAACACATGAAGACATGCCGTCCCCCCTCCTCCCCACTGGTGCAGTTTTACTGTGCCATCATTTAATACTTGCTTTAGGAAGTACTAAATGACGGCGCACAATTATTTCAGCAGCTATGATGCCATAGCAATGTGCTATAGCAAGACATCTTGTTGCTACCGTGATGTAGCATCAGCATCATGGTTTGTGCCCACTGGTGCTATGTCTCCCTTCGTTGCTGTAGCGTGTTGCTATGGCGATGTAGCATCACATGTAGACACACCCACTATGTATTTAACACAGAGCATATATTAGTAGTGGTAAACGTATTTCACATAAAACATATGTGGCAGATATGTTAAATAGGTGGTATAGTGCTGTGTTTCAGACAGCATGCAGTGTTGTTAAATATGCATTTAAACAAAAAACAAACCTCAGACTACCAGTAAACACCTGCCCTCACTTAAGTGATCTTCAGTTGAGTGAAGTCAGTGGGTTAACACAAGGTATAATTCAGGGTAGCATTTGGCAGCATTGTCATTACACATTAAGCATTTTAGCATGTGTGATATATCTTAATAAACCTTAGAAAGTATTCCCATGGTGCTTTACCTTAATCTTCCTCCACTGTTCCCCATTTTTTTAAGCTGTAGCACAAAGCGGGGATTGGGGTTTATTTTTTTTGGTTGCATCCATTCCAGTTGCTGCTGTTAAACAGCTGCTTTCAGGGACTGTTTCTCTCATCGGGGTTTAGTTATCTCCCAAATGAATAACGTCCCTCTTTGCCTCCCCAGCAGCTGGCGTCCAGCCGATGTGTGAGCAAGATGCTTACAGTTATTGGGAAAACATTTGGAGTGGAGGCAGCTGCCAGAAAGCAGAAGTTGCTGTTAGCAGAGCAGGGCAGGGAATATCTCAAAGACTAAACCTCTCCCTGGCCTGTTCACATTTAAGTTAACTCCTGATTTTAAAAAAATGTGCAGCCTGATTCTAAATTTTCATTAACGAATTAAGCCTGAGCTAAAGTTAAATCTGATGAGGGCATGGCTATATTTTTTTCCCTCAAGTTGATCATGTTTTGCTTCTATCTTCAATCACCTCCTTTCTGCCTGGGTTTTTATTAAGGTCTCTTTCGAGGGAAAATGCATAATGGGAGTGATGGGCAAAAGTCTGCTCTGTAGCGTGTATACAACCCCATGGATGTCTGCTGTCCATCTAACTCAGGGCTGTCCAATTGGCGGGCTGCATACAGCTGCCAAACAATTAGCATGTCGCCCATGGGCTCCCACCAAGCCACCAGTCCTCCTTCCCATTGCTCCTGCCACAACAGTGGGTTTTTTCGGGTCCCTCTCGCTCCCCAAGCTCCTTCCTGCCTCCACCTCTGGGGACAGGGCAAAGCAGCAGAAAGGGGTTGGAGTGCCTGAGGTGCTCATATGGAGCGGGAGGGTGCCAGGTTGCTTGTGCAACAAAGGAAGGAGCTGAGGTGCCCACATTTCAGGTGGGTGGCATACACAGCTAGGAGGGGGCGCTGCATGCACAGTGGAGGAAACTTAAGCTGCCTGTACTGCAAGGGGTGTGGGGGGAAGCCTATGCAGCTGGGCTGTCTGCTGTGTGCATGGTGGGGAAGGAAGGGGTGCCGGCTTGTCCACACAACAGGGGGAATCTGGGAGGGGGGCCCTGGATTGGCAGCCCACCCCTCATGCAGCTCCTGAGTCTGTGGCCCACATTGCATGTGTTCCCCAGCCCACAGGTAATTGGACAGCTCTGGTACTTCTAAAAGGCTCAGACCTCATATTTCACCAGTGCTTAGTCAGTCACTGGAACCCTCCTTCTTGAAAATGGGCTATAGTTTAAAAATGGTGTAGTGACAAGATCATGATCTTTATTACTGATTTCCAGACTAAATTTGTTCAGGTTACAATCAGAATGTTTGACACCAAATTTTGGAGACTGCTACTGTACAGCTTGGGGAACATGTGACCAAATCTATTTCCGAACAGCACCTTGAGGCTGCCTCCTAGCTATTCTAAGTTATGATGACTGTAGTGATCCCTGCAATGGCTGCTATTCCACTTCCATTGCTAGTGGGTCACCCTTTCTGCTGCTTCTGGGTTCCTCTATGCTGAAAGCATCCTCACCTACTTGGTTAAGTCATCTACTTACCTACTTCACACAGCCAGATGACTTTCACAGAAACCAAATCCTAGTGACTTTACTCACATAAATAGTCCTGTTGACATCACCAGGATTCTTTTGTAAAGGGAGACAGTTTTTGCCTTTTTCTGTTTAAAAAAAAAAAAGTGATTTTGGTTGAAAGGAGACCCTTCCTTCGAATATTTTCCATTTTACCCCAAACTTTAATATAATAAAAAGGTTGTTAACATTGTCTAGCATTATGAAAGATGTAATAATGAATGTAAAACTAAAAATAGCAAAGCTTTCCAATTGGTTGTTGATGATGTCGTGACTATCATTAACGCTCTGATAATTCATAAACAGGACATGTTCTTTATTTTTAAAAATGCTATTTTATATTACTTCTAAGAGGCCTGAGGCACTGCATTATTTAGGGATGGGGGGGTTTTTTGCACTTCTCAGGTAGTTTAATTTACTTATGTTTTGGACTTGTGCCTCAGAACATTGCCTGAAGGCTCAATTAATCTTCTAACAATGCACAGCCTGGTATATCTTATTGCTTAATTTTACATTTTCCATTTTTTGTTTGAGTATTGAGAAGGGGATTTAGAGGAGAGCCTTAGTCAAAATAGGATGGTCCGAAAACTGATTCAAGTATCTTAAAAGGTAAAGGAGGCTAGGAAGCACAAACTCCTTTGTTAGCCAAGATGCTGTCCTGTGTAAATATGAAGAGCAAAGTCCCCTGTGAAATTGAAATGATTGTGCAAAGAAAGAGAGCCCATCCTTCTTCCAGAGTTTGGCCCAAGAGCTCATTGCTCATGTGACCGGATGGGTGAGTACTGAAGAGGTCAGAGATGGGCAGCTCTTCTCTTGTGCAACTTCTTCAAAGTCCCAAACAAAAAGTAACAAGAAAGAAGCTAAAGACTTAATTTCTGGATATGGAAATAATTTTGACTGTCACCAAGTGGCTTGCTCATAGTGGGATGCAGAAAGGAGCTTAAAAGGCATTTTGACAGCATGATCTATTATTGAATGTTATTTTTTTCATGCACATGAAGCTCTTTGAAGTTCTCAGTGAGCAGCTGAAGGACCAGAAATCAAGCCAGAGCTATTGATATGTCCTAGCTCTGGTTATAGACATAGGAAGTCTCACTAAAACATGAAATTTCCCACCAGGATTTGCAGTCATCTTCTGCTGTGTTCTGGTCCACAATGAATGGAGAACCTGCTTACTGCAGTGAAATTTTAATGGTGATCTTTTCAACTCTGAGTTTCTTCTGGTTCCTAGAGCAGTAAGGCATCTTCAACTAGCAGAGCTATTGCTACGGCTCCATCAATGTTTAACCATGGGAACAACAACAACACCAACAAAAGCACCAACTCCAAAACCATTTCTGGAATTGGCCTTTGGAAGTTTACTTCCTAAATTCTAGCCCACCCATTGATAGCCAAGAGCTGCAATTAAAAATATTAAAACACAGATTTTGCTAAAGATAGCCAAAGAAGTAGAGATTTGGATTTGATTCCCTACTTTAAGGAAAAGTTAAGGGTATTTTGGATCCAGGGTTTTAATTTAAGCTAGTCTCTAAAATTTAGTCTTACTATTTAAAACATAGAACTAAAGCACGTTGGAGTAAACTGAAAAATGGTTCATTCTATGACAACTAAAATAAGGGCCTTGCATTGTACCCACAGAGCATTAGCACCAGGGGCAATGCGTAGGGGTGCACGCGCACCCCCTCTGTGTGGCAGTGTACTCCCTGCAAAAAGGTGCCACCAACAGTGTTACCGCCTGCTACCCTGTCGCCAGCACCACTGGCGGCATCTGTGGGCAGTCCCTGATTGCCCCTGGCCACTGCTGACACTGCCAGCGGCACCTGTGGGTGGTCGCTGACCCATGGTGGGCACTTGCCACCCCCGCCCTGCCGCCAACAGTGCCGGGGGCATCTGCAGAAGCTCCCCACTCGCCACCTCCGCACTCCCACTGTCGCCAGCACAGCCATGCCCCCCAGCTGCCAGGGGCAAATGCCATTCATGGTTAGCACTTTTAAAAGTTTTCTTATAAACCAGTACTTCCCAAACTTTTCCTCAATATGACTACATTTCCTCAGCATGGCCCCTCACTCCCCACCTACAGTCCCCTGCCCCTACCAGTGCCCCTTACACCCCATCCACAGCCTGTGGCCCTGCCAGTGCTCCTCACTCCCAACCTGCAGCCCCCACCCCCAGGTGCCCCAGAGCCAGAACGCACAGCCCCCTGCCCTCCCTGTAGCACCTAAGCCCCAGCTGCTGTCCAGGGGAGGCAACAATTGCTGCAGCCAGAGCAGACCATGGAGCCCAGGTCCCCTCCCCTCCCTTCCCCCATGGGGAGAGGAATGCAGGGGAGTGGGGGAGGATGCGGGCTGCCCACTGTGTACCTAAGGCTCCCTGCCCTGCTGCCCTCCTCTTGGGGGTCTCCACAGCCCAGTGGGCAGGACCAGGCGCAGGAGGGAGTGCCATACTGCCATAGTCACCAAGTTGAGGTGCCCTCTGTCTGCCCAGTACCAGTGTGGCAGAACTCCATACCACAGCCCCTGCTGCACCTCGCCTTGCCTGTGTGCACACGTGCACATGGTGCCCTCTGCTCAACCTTCCCTAATCCCCCTAACCCCAAGCAGCCCATTGCAGGCTGGAACTCTGCCAGTCTACAAGGGGCAACCTGCATTTTCCTGCATTTTTCTCCTTTAAAGGAGGCAGTACATCAGGAAAATAGTATTTTCTGTGAAGGAGCCAAGCTCTTTCCTTCCTGGTTCAATAGGGCACAGTTACCTGTTCATGTTTCTTCCCCCTTGGTGTCGTGCTTGCTAGTCCCACTCATGTTGATTCTTTGTGTGTTCTTTTTCATCTTTATTGCATTTTCTAATCTAGCTTCTTGTCTTTCTGACCAGTTTCTGCTTCTCTTTTACACTGAGTTTTTCAAGATTTCAGAACTTTGAGGGATGGAAAGTGATTTGCACCAAAAAGGCACACAGTTTGAGAAGACTTCTCTTCATCATACGTGCTTGCTCCCTGGTGGTTGTAGGCCCCACATTCCTGTGTCTTATTTTGTTCAAGTTATTCTGGGGTTGTAGTTATTTCTTTTGTTCAAGATACTCTGGGGTTGAAGTTATTTCTTTGGCAGCCTGTCCTTTCCTGCCTAGGAGGCTCTGTAGCCTGGCAGTGCAGTTGGGTAGAGTCTAACCCTCCTCTGTGCTCACCTGAACACGCTTTCCTGTCCCTTGTACTTCAGTTTGAGATCTACTGAACAATGAACCTGAGCTGATCTATCATGCAGAATTTAGATAGGACTGCATTATTTACTCTGCCTTCTTATTTCCATCTCTTATGCTATGATCTCTCACTTCCCCAGTCTCTCAAAGAAAACCATTTGATCTAACCTTCCATCTGATAGAATCAAGATTAGATTAGACAGTGTGGAGTGTGGATTTTTTTTATCCTTTTGTGTTCCTAGGTAGACCAGTCACCTTTAGTTTTAATGACACACAAAAAGGAAGCAAGGATGTACCTATCTGGAGCAGGTCATCACTTAGAACCTAGAATGTTTAGCAGCGCAGTGGGAGCATTGAACCCAAAGGGTTTCTTGTCCCAGCATGTTAATTATTCCTTTCTGGGGATGTTTCCCTGCCCAGTGGTTGTTTTCCACCTGGAAGGCTTAGCAGAAGTCAAGCAGTTAAAAATTCCAAGGTTTGCATTCACTTGCTGTTTCTCAGCATGGGGTCACCACTTGCCTTGCCTCATTGACATTGGGAAGGTTCATAAATCAGCTGCACATTAGCAAGCATTGCCCTCCAGACATGTATTACACATTTCACTGATTGAGGAAAATGCCACCTTTGCTGCCAAGTGCATTAAGGAGCCCATCTGAGTTTAAGACAACTGCATAGCATTTCTAAAGCCTCTGCATCATAACAAGAGGAGGGCATACTTATTGCTACAGCTAGATTAATAGCAAATGCCCAAGGCCAACAAGTAAAATGGAAAGCTTAAAACAATAAGCAGTTCCAGATTTTCACTGCAGTGTGTGTTGCCACAGTCTGGCCCAGAGTCACCATCTCAGAGTTCCCAGCCAAAGTGTCATAAATATAAATAGGAGCTATAAACCCCAAAGATTTCCAGTTCGTACATTCGAAGGATAAAAATTATAGTCTCGTAGCAAGGAAAATGTTCAAGGGCAGTGAAGTAATGGGACCTGGATATGGAACCTATTTCTCTTAAGAACTTTCATGTAATTTGGAAATTTTCCTAATGCCCTTGATGCTACCTTTTATTAAAATATAAATTTTTCCCCATGTTTGCGGAGAGTCCCTCTAGTACAGTGGTTCTCAATCTTTTTGATGCAAGGCACTCCTCATTGCACTCAGAGGCCCCCAGCAGTGTCGGCAGTCCTTTTCTCAGGGGGTGCACTGCCAATCTCAAGGGGTGCACATGCACCCCCTGTGCATCACCAATGTATTACAGTGCTTAGTTTCTTGCAGAGGGGCCTGAGCCTGCAGGCTTTTACTGCTCATCTCCTCACACCACTTGGCACCCTTCAAAGGATCTGGTGGTACTCCATGGCACCATGGATGAAAATTACTGCTCTAATGCAGTAGTTCTCAACCTTTTTAGAATCGAGGCATACCTCGTTAGACTTGAGACACCCTTTGAAACATGCCATCTCTTAGCTTTCACTTGTGTTTTGACTACAGAAAAATAATAGAATATTTTTTCTGTTGCAGAGAACTCAGAAAGATCACAGCAGGTCAGAATGTTTTCAATACTATTGATTCCTACTTGAAATCTCTAAATGTAACTTATGAGTCATGTTTGTACACCCAATAGTGCTAACATTGTATGGCATCCCCCACCACCCTTGTAAGGATCTCAAAGCACCCCAGGGTGCTTTGAGGTGTTGATTCTCAACCAGGTGTCTCAACACCTGGTTGAGAATCACTGCTCTAGTGCTTTCAGAAACAAACTGCTTACTGAGCATTGTTTTCGGTAAGCTTTCCAATTGCTGTTTCCAGATACTTTGAATTGATCCTAAGATACAATATACAAAGTGTCACTTACCAGTAGAGTCTTACCAAAGCTCATCTATCGGTTCAACCAGAAAAGACCTCTCCCCTCGGACTTAGTTAACACTTCTCCCTTAAAATCGTAAGGGCCCCAGTACAAATCTTAGCTCTGATAATGTGCTGGATTCCTACCACTGCCTGGAGGACACTATTAATTTGGTTAACTGCTTTGTGATGTCTGTTCCTACTTGTTTTTTATACATGGAAGTGGCCAATATGTGCTCTGCTCTCTATGTGGTAAATTGATTCAAAAGGAATGTGTTATATGTATGGATATGTGTCGCATCATTTGAGATCCTGAATGATCTACTGATCCATTCTGCTTCCTTTCTGTAGCTATTCCATTCCACCATTAACAAATCATCTTTTGCTGCTTCATCTGCTTAGCACATTGCCACTAGTGTCGCCAGTTGTGACCAACCCCCCACCCCCCCAACTGGGGAGAATTCCCCTCCCAGAGAGAATATATGATGGTTAGCAGCAGTTGTTAGTTGTTCCTATGCATGCCAGATTGGAATGGAAACTAGCAAATCCATTTAGAGTGTTTCTAAGCTCCTATGCTTGAGGCTACATAGGATTTTTTTTTTATTTTTAAACACTGGGTTTATTGGGGGATGGATTGTGTGTGTGCAGGGAGGGGTTTTTATTTTATTTTATTTTATTTCATTTTACTGTTTTTTGTAATATAATTGAGACAGTACTGCAGGCTTGAGAAGTGCAATGTATATGAAGGAAAGCAAAATGGAAGGATCGGGGTGGGGAAGGAAGGGGAGGAATGTAGATGATTATTTAAAAACTTTACTCTAATTATGTCTTGTAGATCTTTCAAGCCCGACTTTGTTCTGATTCGACAGCATGCTTACAGCATGGCCCTTGGAGAAGACTTCCGCAACCTCATCATTGGCTTTCAGTATGGTGGAGTTCATAGTGTCAACTCCCTATACTCCATTTACAACTTCTGCAGCAAGCCCTGGGTGGTAGGTGCTGACCCAGATTTATCTCTTTGGCAGGATGCTTAGTGCACATGTCATTTTAAGAGGGGAAGCTAGCTGAGAGGCAGCTTTGAGGTGGCAAAGGGAGCTGATTTGGAGACTCATTTGATTGGAAGAGGGCTGGGCTTGACCATATAAGCCCAGAGCCTGAGATGATCAGGGAATCTAGCCCTGAGAGCCACAAGGAAGGGAGCTCTTTGCACCAAGGCTCCTAAATGACTAAGGAAGTAAGTTAAGCAACTCTGTAGGCGTGGGAACAAGGCAATATTACCCAAGGTAGAAAGAAAAGGGTTTTATGCCAGCCAGTGGCTTTTATTTTCTGTTGGTACTCTTGTTTGAGTTACATGTCTTGAGCCCTGCTGGAGGCAAGCTCAAGGCACTCTGTGAGCCAGTAGCCCATAGAGGGGCTAAATAAGAAATGGGGCTCAGCAAGGAGTGCAGGAACTCAGAGAGAGGGGCCTAGCAGGGAGCGAGGAGCCCAGGCTGAGGGTGGGACCAGGAGGTCCAGGAGCCAGAGAGTGACTAATCATGGGAACGGAGAGTCCACCAGCCCAGAGGGCTGAGCAGAGAGGACTAGAGGGTCCAGGAGCCTGGACAGGAGCTGAGGATGGGATCAGAGGGTCTTTGAGTCCAGATTGACTGAGGGTCCAGGAGCCCAGAGAGAAGCTAAGAGTGGGGCTAGAAGGTGCATGAGCAAAGAGAGAGACTGAGAGGGGGACTAGAGGGTCTACAAGCCCAGAGAGAGGGCTGAGCAACCCAGGGGGTCTGAGAGACCAGAGCAGGTCTGAGGTGACCCAGAGGGCTGAGTGAGAGACCAGGGGATCCAAGATCCCAGGGAGGGACTGAGTATGGGACCAGGAAGTTGAAGAGCCTAGGGAGGGACTGTGTGTGAAAGAAATGTCAGGAGCGATAACACCTGTGAGGCTTGGGGTGCGGTGTTGGGGTGGACAGAACTACACAATTGGCCTTTAAGGTTACAGTGCCCTGGAGGGGCTTAGACAGGCTGAGGTGGTCCATTTATCTCAAGTACTGAGTGGAGATTAGGGGTGCCTGGGAGGGACCAGTTGAAGATTCTAATGGACTAAGGCTCACTCTAAGGCCTGTGGGCAGCCTTCCTTCCCTGATATTTATGAAGAACAAGGCATGGCAGGTGAGTAATGAAGGGAAGGCTCAAGCCTGACAGGATCCATACAGTCACCAGGAGGTGTCACAGCTGCCCCTGGGGCCTGGTCCTGCCACAGTCTCATTAATGCTGGAAAGGAGAAATCTGGAGCTGAGGAAGTCCCCAGACCAGCCTCCAGTGGCTGCGTCCACATGTGCATGGACATTTGGTTCCCCAGGGACAACTAGCAGCAGTGCATCCTGTGTCACTGCTACTTGTCCCTGGTGAATGCCTACATCACGCGTGCTCTGGAGTGCAGCAAGTAACCTCAGGAGTGGTAGGGGAGGCTGGGGCCAACACTGGGCTGACCCTAGCAGCCTTACCTGGAGTTCTGAGGGCCTCCTGGGGCTGCAGCAGTGGCGATTCTGCTGTGTGGAGCCTAGATGGCAGCTGCAGTGTGGATCTGGGTGGCCCAGCTCTGCTTTTGAGTGGCACATGCTGCCATACTTGAACTGCTCTGCTTTTTTCCTCCATGGGTTTTTTTGGCCCCTGGATATCCAGGGGTCAAAAAAACCTTCCATGCCACTCCCTTGCAGCACAGAGAACAACTGAATGTGCAGTATGTGGCGCCACAGACGTCTACATTACCACCTACCACATGGCTGCATGCATCTGGATGCGGAGAGTTTGTTTTTCTAATAAAAGTTCTGTTGTTCAGGTTATAAATATCATTGGTAGACTCAGATCTATACTGGGAGTTCCTTGAGAGCCCATCAGTGTTTCTACTTTAGCAACCTTCTGGGCCTAATGTTAGCTTCATCCTTCTCTTTTTTGCAATGCTTACAATGCTTCTTCAGCTTTCCTTGAATCTGTTGTCTGGATGCATAAGAAACAAGAACTTCATCTTAAAATCTGGATCTCTTACATAGCAGCTCATACCAATACTGCTGGGTTTCTGGACTGGCAACAAAGTTTATTTGAACTTGACAGAACCACTTGCTCATTTAGTTCTAGCAAGTCTTTGGATGGTCATTTCTAAGAGAGAATGTAATTCTGTGTCCATAATTTGTATTGCAGTAGCACTGGGTACTCCAGCCAAGATTAGAAACAAAAGTCTCTAGCCAAAAGATCTTTGGATTTGCAGACATAATTTGTATTCATTTATTAGATTTCTCCCACCCTATCCAAAAGGTTGAGGGCAGCTTTTGTGCCACTGTTTTGAGGGGGGGAGTGGGGGTTGTAGCTGTTTTCAATTTGTGGAAACTTAATTTTCAAAAAAAAAAAAAAGGAAGATAGAGAAAACTTTTTAAGTGGAGTATGTTAGAGAAAGATGGAGGAGGGAAAGGAGAGCATGAAATGACATGCAAGTAGAGTAGTTCATGAATTTTATGGTGAAACAAAGTTTTGTTGAGCCTGGGAAGTTTAATTGGAAATACATTGGATTCAGCAAACTTCTTCCAGCTTCAAGGCAGGGTTCTAGTGGAATCCATGGAGTATCAGGAATGCTGCAAGCTCTGGGATCCCTGGCCGCAGATCAGAGGTATGTGGTGCATCTGCCATGGGAACCTCCTCTAGCTGTTCAGTAAAAATGACATTCTACCTACACTGAAACTGACAAGAAGGTCAATTTTACAAAGGAACTGCAGGGTCTTAGGAGCTTCCAGTTTGTGGGACATTTTAAAAAGAAAAAAATGTTTTGGGTTTGATCCACACCAAAACTAAAATGAGAAACAAAAACAGAATGTCCTATGAGCTGGAAACCCTTGCTCTTTGGCAATTTCTGTGTATGAAGGACCAAACTGCCAGTCTTTATATGGAAGAGCCTACACTATAAAAACAGCTGATTCATTCATTAGCATTCGCAGATCCATGTGGCTGCTTGATTATCTTTAATTCTTCCGGTTTCTTTTTTGGCTGGCTCTTCCAATCACTTTGTTGCCCCAAGCTCAAACCAGTGAAAGAGGAGCCCTTCTTGAGTGAAGGTGCCCTCCAGAATCGAAGTTGTGGCTTCAAGGCAAGGGGCTTTGGGACTACAGGCTTCAGCTTATACTAGCTGTGTGAGAAGATGATAGGGAGAGTGCACTCCCCAGTATCCTCACCTGAGTGTCCTTGACAATGCAGCTCTAGAAAAATCCTTATATTACTAGGGGTGTGCGAAACAAGCTGTATTCGATTCAGATTCAGCCTGAATTGGGGACAGTGATTCGATTAATTGCTTTGGATCACTGTCCTTGATTTGATCTGGCCAAATCCAAATTTGAAGATTCAATGCTGATTTGGAGAATCAGCAATTTGGCCATAGACACAACTTTAAATGTTTTTTTCTACATACCTCAAGGTACCAGGCATGGCTTGTGAACCTTGCAATGCTGGGCCAGATGGAGCGACCCACAGAGGCCCCCCCACACCATGCATGGCCGCGAACCTGGAAGTGGACCAGAACTACTTCCGATTCACTTCCAGGTCCACCAGGGAGTGCACTGGGGGCGCAGCCCCACACTCCTTGGCTCAGTGATTGGCCACGGGGGGACCCTGGATGCCCCTCCAGACCTAGGAGGCACCAGTTGCCGAGCCAGGGGGAGTGCCCCCCCCCCCCATGCTCTCCCTGGCAGACCCGGAAGTGGACTGGAAGTGCTTCTGGTCAACTTCTGGGTCTGCTGCCAAGTGCACTGGGGAGCCCCCCATGCTCCTGTGGGACACCCCATCCACCCCAGCATTGCAGCATTCACAAGCCATCTGGTACCCTGAGGTATGTTGAAAAAAAACATTTAAAACTGTCTGTCTGAATCTCTGAATCTTTCCGAATCAATTTGGAGGGTTCCGATTCAGTTCGGAGAGATTAAAGGATCTCTCCTTTAAGATTCGATTTGGTGGCCGAATCTCTGAATCCAAATCGGGCCGAATCTCCACCGAATCGAATCAGGGACTGAAGCTTTGCACAGCCCTATATATTACAATATTTACTTGAATGTAAGATGACCCTGAATATAAAACAACCCCCCTAATAATTAGATTTTATATATGGAAAAATGATAAACTTGTTATAATTTTCCAGGCATTGAATCTTAATTATTGGAGGTTTGCCTTGCATTTATCCCTCTTCCATTGCTACAGCAGGGAAAATAAATCTGGTGCGGGGTCAGTTAGCCCTCTTGCCTTTGTCCCCTGCCCCAAAAAACTTCTACTTCTTCCCCTGCAGCCCCTTCCTCCCCTTACTACCAGACCCTGCTTTTCCTGAGCACATGGAAGCGAGGGGCAAATTTGAAAATATTGATGTTGAAACACATGCCTGTAGTAATTTAATTAATCTAGAATTGATGCCTATTACCTTTTTTATAACTGCTGTAAGTTTTAGTACAGGGACTCTATAAACGCACTTTTAAGTAGCACTTATATATATATATAAATTTATACAAATAATTAATAAAAAATATACGTATTAGTTCAAAACCAAAAGGCTTATGATTTATCCAGTTCATTGGACTGGGCCCTAGAAGAGTCAACAGAATTTCAAGCTATGGGGACCCCGTAGTTCAACACTGCTCAGTATGTCTGTGTATTCCAGATACCCCCATAAAGGATCCATGAGAATTAGCCCACCCAGTCATGACTGGAACTGGGTGTTCTTGGCAGAAGTCCTGGAATCCTCCAAAAATGAGACACGGGGCAACCTGGTCTGGCTGCACCTCATGAAGGACAGGGTCACAATAATTATATGCGACAGGCTGAGAGGAGATGGCAGAGGGATTCTGGGTGAACTGTTTGAGGCCCCATTTGGTGATGTTTGCTAGACATTCAAGGCTGGTGAAAAAACAGGAATCACTGGAAATGGGAAAGAAAGGCACAGCTCATCTGTGGGAGTGAAGAGGAAGTCAAAATGTATGCAATGTAGAAGCTGACCATGACTTAAAAAGAGTTGATGCTGAGGGAGACTGAGTGCAATGGGCCCCATAATATCTCTTCTGGGAGGGCACTGAGGTAGTTCTTTGCATAATTGTGATGGTTAAAGGTGATGGGCATGCAGGAACACTGGTGCACAGGTGCAGTTTTTGTAATGGGAATAAAAGTGCTTTAACTGTAAAGGTATGTTTTGGACTCTCAAGTGAACCACAGCAGTCACAAGGCAGGTCGGTAGGGGTATCATTATTATATTATATTTTATTATATTTTATATTTTTATTATATAATATAATATTAAAAACATTGCAAAAATACCCGTATCCTTGTGGTAGGTTCCCATCAGTATGTTTGTCCAATATGAGCCATGTGTTTTATAGTCATGCTCAGTGTTAGCTGCATTTAATCAACTTCATAGTTGGTTTCCATTACTGAGCACATACTGCTCTTGGCAGCAGTTATTTAATGATAGACCATGTATTTAATGAGGTTTTCTTGTACACAAGGAGCATTTTTCCCATGCTGATTAGGGTAAAAAACCTTGCCTTATATTTGAGTAAATATGGTATAGCATAAGTGCCTCAAAATGCTAGACAGAGAAATCATGCTTGTACAAAGAGGGTTTCACCCCAGGCTAAGTTTTCTGTGTCTTTCTTCTTTGGGTCAAATACAGCCCAGATCAGTAACAATTGAAAACTGTTTCCAGTGACTGGGATTGGTGGCTTCAATCCATTTCCTAATAAAAAGGTGGCTGTGTTACAGAGGCAAGCCTTTGCAATTTGCACTGTTTTTGTCGGTTTGTCTCATCACTGATACCAAGGATAAAATATTTCTCAAGGCCAAGATTTATTAAAATAGGGGCCTAAACCTGGCTTCTGAATCTGTATTTAGGCACTGGCTAACATTGCCTGAGTTTTGAAAGCACTATATACCCAGAAGCTCCCACTGACTTCAGTGCTGGTTGATCTGTGGAAGTGTCTTGAGATGCCAAAGATAATCTCTGCATTTGTGGATTAAGATGGGTTGTCAGTCCAGTTTTCAATCTGGGGGTGCTTCTGGATCCTATTCATGGAGTCTAACATAATGCTGGAGACCAAGCACATTTGTTTACATTTGAAATTGGTGTAGTGATTCCAAGTATTACTTGCTGTTCTCTATACCTGTGCAAAATCTTGTCTGGAGGATTTTAGCATTCTGTAAATGAGGTTCTCTTAGGGTATGTCTGCAACTTGGATTGCTGCTAAGAAGTATCCTCTGCCTCTTGCTCCTGCTCAGCATACACTAAGGCTAGGAACAGAAGTTACACATAAACTGGTTTAAGTAATCAGAACCTGGTTTAAACCTATAACAGAGCAAAAGTTCAGTGTACACAAGTCAGTTTCATAATGGTTGAAACTGGTTTAAGCTGCACCTGGTTGAATGTAGTATCAGACTTAACTGATTTGGGTCAAACCAGTTTATGAGAGTTCTGTCCCAGACCCCTTCCTGGTTTAAGTTAAATCAGAGTCCCCGAGCATCCCAGCTTGGTTTCTAGCCCTAGGCTAGGCTGTGCTGTCTGCTCCAGCAGAGAAGTGTTGTGGGGAATGGGGAGGCAGGGACTGCCCTGCCCCAGGCAAACCCCAGCTGGGATCTGGGGCTGGGGGGGCAGTTAAACCCCCCTTCCTCTGGTTAAACCCCCATTTCCCTGAGTACAGTGCTGCCCTGCCCTGCTAAACTTACTGAAAGTTACTGCTGGCTGTGACTATGGACTACAAATCCCAGAGGGACCTGGAAGCAGAAAGAGGAAGTGATGAACAACCCTGCAGAGTACTACTTCTGTGATTTTGGACTGCAAATCCCAGAGACCTTGGGGGCAGCAGGAAGAGGTAGTGAATACACAGCCCATGCTGGCTATATGCCAGAGAGCCATGTTGTTGTGTCCCCCAGGCTTCTGGCCTGAGCCACTGCAGGCATGTGGCTGTATTTCCTGAATCAAAAGTGAATGTGTGTCCAGTTGTTTCTCAGTTTTTTCTCTGCAGCTTAGACTAAACTGCAAAGACTGAATCAATTTAGCTTCAGACTCTGACTGTCTGTACTTAGCTAAAATGACAGAACTGAGGCAGTGTAGCTGCTTTAGCCCTGAGTGCATACCAAAGAGTACAACCAAGACAGAGAGGATGAGTGATACTGGGTTATATACCCTCAAGGCTGCTCTAGGGTAGCTACATAGCCTCATTCACAATCCCTACTTTTGAATGCCAGGGGCTGTTAAGGAAGGTATTTTCATTGCAAAGGCCTTCTCTTTGTAAATGGCTTCCGGTGTTGTTCCAACAAAGCATGCATGTGTTAATCTTTGCGCCCAGGTGGAAAGCGTCTATGTTTATACTGGCTCTTGCTGAGGAAGGTGGTGATGTGATGTATTGGTGCTATTGGTTTGATTTTTAGTTGACAAATATCAACTTGTTTTCTATCATTCTGTTTGTGTCTGTGTCTAGGGGCTTAGCAATAGAAGCAATAGGTGTATTTTTAGAGGTCTAAAAGAAAAGAAAATAAACACGCCAATGCTTTTATGAAAATGAAGCAGGCGGGCAGGACAGTGTGGGAGAAATTGGCTTTGGCTAGTGTCTCTGCTGTAGCTATTCTGGGCCTGATTCTGCTTTGCTTTACCCATAGTGAATACGACCTTGTACAACCCAGCAGCTGCAGAAAAGTTACAGCGACCAACTAAAATGATCTATACAGGTTTTTCTTAAACTACTCAAACTGGTATAGCAGTTAACTTAATCTATGATCTCAAGTTGGCATTTGAGTTGGGGTTTGGCCCCAACTAGCAGCTTTATCCATTTAAGTTGGCACAGGCGTGCATTTCAGGAA
>NW_005842284.1:400277-418254 GCF_000455745.1 Alligator sinensis | reverse complement strand
TCAGGAAGGCCTTTGATTCCCTGGAAGTGTAATCAGAAAGTTTTGTGGTAGCTATAAAACAAGAGCTAGACACATCAATGGCTTTTCTTGGGGACAAACAATATTTTTTCCCATGTGTGTTATATTTTGATTTGTAAAATGAGCATCCTGAAAGCAGGGGAGTGTTTGACAAAGATTACTGGAAACTTTCTGGACATGCATAATTGTAGGGGAGTGTGAAACCCGAAATGAGATAACCTTGGGAAATGAGCTGTTTCACCTGGATTGAATTTTCAAAAACAGTCCAATTCCATGAGGAACATGAAAGATGTTGTGGCATGTTTCCCCCTCAACAGTCTGTAACAAGGTTTCCCTAGTAAATGTAAAAATGGTCCAGTGAATACAAGCTCATACTCACTCAAACGCACGTTCTTGTGTGAGAGATATTACTGAATTTTTCAGAAATGTAAGCAATGGAAAATTATTTTCAACAAAAAGACACACAGTTTGAAAAGTGTGCTTCTTAAACCCCTTGAATTTCAGGTTCTCAGAGTTCCAGAAAGGTTGTGCTATAACCACAACAGGCATTAGCCAGTACTGTTACAAACATTACATATGAAATATTGTAGATCTCAAGGTAGTGACTTGTAGTAATGGCCTTAGGCGAGTAGTGAGATGCCTTTCACTTCTTCAGGGTGTGGAGTATTTGAGATCTCTTAAGCTACAATGTTCTAATATAATTAAACAGCACATTCTCATTGTCTGTCATAGGATTTTGGCTCCTCAGTTGCCTAAGGACTTTTAAAATGTGTTGTCCTTTGCCTTAAGATGCACTGAGTGTCCCTTGTTGTTCTGTTTTAAACTCTTCTGAATAGAATTGCTCTGATGTAGAAGAGCCCAGCAGCTTATATGACTGTGTAGGGTATGTGAGAACCCAGATCCCACCCCTCGTACTCACCATGAGGAGCTATGTGGTCTCTATATGGAATCATTGAAATCAAGGGAGTAAAGCATTGTATTGCTGAAAGTGCCTTAGTAGAATGGCCCTTTGGATGAATGAAATGAGAGAGGGTTATATCTAGCCAAACTGCTGATGCTATTTCTACAAACTTAGGACATGCATATGAGGAGGATTCTTCTTATCTAGAGGTCAGGTATCTAAACAGAAACATGCAATTTGCTGTATTGGGTCTGCTTTTCAGAGTCTCTTGTCCAGTCCCTGCCTCCAACAGGTATGACAGTGGCTGTTGGGGCTGTTATCAAAGCTGGTACCTTTTGCAGTCCTGACATGTCTATATGAGTGAGGCCAGAAAATAGGCCAGACTTACCTACACATCTTTGTGCCATACCTGTTGTTGTAGCTGTGACTAATCCCCCTGCTTGAGAGAGAGAAGGCAAACTGGTAAGCATATATACCATATGTCAACCAGACAATTATTCAACACTTCTAGATGCTTTGTGTATATTCCTTTGCTGGGGTAATACACAGATGGTTTCTCTGTCACTGCCTTTGTAAGGCCACTTCTGCTGTGTGTATGCAGTGTGGTGCATGTGTATCTCTTGGCCTCTGTGTTTATCTTCCTCTCTGTGTCTCAATCTCACTGTTTAACTTTTAAGTTCTGTTTGCTCACTTTGCTAGTCAAAACAGGGTTTTGTTTTCCTTTGTTGGGATGTGCAGGGTTAGTGCAAGTAGTTAAGAAAAGAAAGCTGTCCTCTCCTCTACATCAACACCTTCACTGCCAACAATAATTATATTCTAGACATGGAGTTTTTCTCTTATCTACTGATGCATGGAGAGGGGGTGGTTGTGTTAGAGATGAGATATGCCAGTGATAGAAGATTTCTGGATTTTCTCAAATGCTAGATGTTATCCCAGGAGATTAGGGAAGGGAATCTTAGCATTTGTCTACAAATCTAAGGGCAGCTGCCCATTCAGCATGTGGCCTGTATCTACCACCTGCCCACATTGGCTTCGTTTTTCAGGCAAGAATTGCTCTTTAATTCCCCGAGCGTTTGTTCTGCTCCACTAAGAAATTAAAGATTCGATTTAAAGAAACAGAAATGCATTTGCTAGGTTGGCCCAGTAATTGCAATGCTATGAGAAAAACCGAGATGAAGGCACCACATACAATGTTCTCAGCGGACCTCAAATTATCTTGAACTTAGTTCTACAATTTACAAACCTGATCTGATGCTTGTGAAAGTTTAAGCCAGCTCAGGCTGATGTGGCTAACAGGGATTCCCTGGGAAAACAGGGAGCTTTTCTCTCTCAGGGAATCTGTCTCCCTTGTTCCTTGAACAACTATCCTCTTCCTTTAACCCATCCTAGACCACGTGACCAGTGGGATGTTTTAGGAACAAAGATGGGTAGTTAGATGCATTATTCCTAGTCACAAAGACCATGAATCATTCAAACGATATTTCCTCCTGGAGATCCAGACATTTTCAATAATATGCTTCACGTAGTGCTTTCTTTTTTTCATCTACTGGCCTTAGGGCAAGCTGTGATCATAAAATCTGTTGTCTTTGTTTCAAGGAGCTTAGGTGGCAGCTTTGCCTACCACCCTTTTCATTATTAGATTAATTTTGTTTTGCACTTCACCACTAAAAATTTATGGAGTAGGCTGCATAGCAGACTGTATTGAATAATGCAAAGCTTTGCCGATTACCAAAACAGAGTTGAAACTTTGTAATAAAGATGTGTTGTAAGGGTATGTGAGGCAAAAAGAAATCAAGGCTGCTTTCTTAGACAGGTCCTCAAATTATGGGGAACTTTGGGTCTAGCTGTGTGTCCCTTAATGATAAACAGTTGATAGTATGCATTCTGTCTTGTGTTAGGCTGTCCAGTATTACCCCTTGTATGAGGATTTGTGAGGAGTCTGTTTTCCAGTATGGAAATCTCTCTCTCTCAGAATGATGTCCTCTTTGGGCTTCCAGTGAGAAAGTAGGAGTTTTCCTTCCACCCCCCACCTTTTCCTTCTGTGTGCATCATGCTGAACGTTGATGAGTGACCTTCTCAGACAAACCTGATCAAAACAGGTGCCTATATGACATGTTTCCAATGCTTGGTGCTTTAACTGAGCGCTATGGAAGACTCCCTTGAGCAAGTATCTCCACTGACTGGTCTCATTCCATTAAAAACAATTGATACATTTTTATTGTTTTTATTTTATTGATGGGTTGGAGGGGCTGCAAGAGCATTACTTTTTTCTAATGCTGTGCTTGCTTGATTCCCCTTACTCGTGTCCCAAACACTTCTGCAAGCTCTTTTCTCTGGGCTGTCCATGAGCAGATCTAGGATTTTGAAAAGGGGGGTGCAGGTGATGTGGTACCCCATATAACACAACCCATATTTTTATCCAGGTAAAAAGAAGCTAGAAGCTTTGCTAGGGGCCTAAAGCTATATTGTTCAGTTTAAGATTAAAGAAAAAAAATATCTTTATTGGAATG
This sequence comes from Alligator sinensis, assembly GCF_000455745.1. NCBI lineage: Eukaryota > Metazoa > Chordata > Crocodylia > Alligatoridae > Alligator > Alligator sinensis. The sequence continues at coordinate 414,825 of NW_005842284.1, read as the reverse complement.
AGTTAAAAACAGTCGGCAGGGCTATAAAATAGAAGCCACATTACCAGGAGCATCTAACAGACAGCAGAATTGAAAAACAAAGCATAGTTTGATTAGTGGACTATCAAGAGTGTTAAAAAGGAGAGAGGGTTCTTAACACCTGTGAAATGAGTTTAAAACAGGGGTGGGCAATTATTTGGGCTGGAGGACCACTTAAGGAGTTTTGGTGAGCTGTTGCAGGGTGGGCAACTAATCCCATCCGCCCCCCACCCACTGCCGGGGACACTGGATGGAGTGGGGTCTCCATGGAGACTGGCATGAGATCCATGAGGTCAGGGTCTGCTTGGCCAGGCAGGTAGGATGGGGCTGTGGGAAGGCCCCCAGGAGTGGGATAGGCGTTCAAGGCTGGAATCACAGTGTGGTGACAGCCCGGGGCCAGGCCCTGTAGCAGAGCTGTAATCCACTCCCGGCACGTACTTTTGACATGCTGGTTCTGCAGACAGGGACGTGCAGCAAGTGGATCACAGCTTTGCTCTATAGCCACCCCGCTATCCCAGCCCCAGCCCCTGCCTCCTGTCCTGCTCTCAGACGCCACTCCTTGCGTGCCTGCAGCACCATCCAAGCATGCCATGGAGACCCCAACTGCCCCATCCAGCACCCCTGGAGGTGGGTGCACGGCAGGCAGGCCGGGGTGCCCAGGCAGCAGAGCCAGGTCCAGCGGCAGTGGTGACACTGGCAGGGGCAACTGGAAGGAGCTGCTACCATGGGGCTACTGGGAGCAGAGCCCAGCTGTTATGCTGACCCAGCCTTACCATGTGCCCAGGGTCAGTGGAACCAGCCACACACACCAAGTCTTTGGCTGCTCCCTGTGCCTGGGCCAGGCAGGGCTGAGGGACCCGCCACGGGCCAGATAGAATCCCTTGGCAGGCTGGATCTGGCCCGTGGGCCATATTTTGGCCCCCCCTGGTTTAAAAGGAATCAGTTAAATTTTAATAAGCCATGTAGTCAAGTGACTCCCTCAAGTAGGGTGGCCATCATAGAGGACACTCCGGTTTTCTGCTACTCTGTCCTCTATTGATACGAAATCCAGCACCTTCAAGTCCTCTTAAAGGCATAAAGACATAAAGGCATCCAATTTCATATCAGTAGAGGACAGAGGACAACCAGACTGTCCTCCTTCATGGTCACCCTACCCTCAGCATTGCCTGAATAGGAAAGTTGCTGCCACTGCCATGCAGTTGGTTTTGAACATTGGGTGGAGCAGGAATCAAAGTGGGGTGCAACTGCACCAGTGCACCCCCCTTCCTCCGCCAGATGTGTCCTGGGGCTGTCCTTACTCTCAGCCCATCCATGCTTTGAAAGCTAAAGTTATTTTTAATGGTTCTGTAATTGAATGCAAAACAATCTGCCACCTGCCTCTCTCTGGGCCTTCATTAACTGCTACTTACTCTCATTGTGCAAGGGTTTTATACTGCCCACCAGAGATGAGTGTAAGGGACTATTCCATATTCACATTTTTCACCATCGTCAGCAGAAAACTATGAGACAGAAGGAGGAGGAGGTGATTCTTCCTTCCACTGCAGCACATTTTAAAGGGCTAATCTGTTGTACAATAAAGAGCTAATGTTTGTTCTTTCTCTCTTTCTTTAGTTTTCTCAGCTAATTAAAATCTTCAGCTCGTTGGGTCCTGAGAAGTTTCCACTTGTGGACCAAACATTCTTCCCAAGCCATAAGCAGATGGTGAGTGCCTCATGTTTATTTTGATAATGGCATAGTTGGGGGGGAAAAAGCAGAGAATGTGTTGGCAGTGAAAGGAGTCATTCTGGGAGCCCTGGGAATTTATACAATACCCTTGACTTTGTAGCCAAGAGATAATTGGGAGAAGAGCCACAGGTATATAATAGGGCTGTGTGAAGCTTCAGTCCCTGATTTGATTTGGTGGAGATTCGGCCTGCTTCAGTGGCTGAATCTCTGAATCAAATCAGAAGACCCTTTAATCTCTCCAAATTAAATCCGATCCCTCCGAATTGATGCAGAGAAATTCAGAAAGTTTTGGCCATTCAGACATAGAGACAGCTTTAAATGTTTTTTCTACATACCTCTAGGTAGCAGGCGGCTCGTGAACGTTGCGATGCTGGGGGGCATGGAGTGTCCCACAGAAATGCGGGGGGTCTCCCCAGTGTGCTCGGCAGCAGAACCAGAAGTGGACCAGCAGCACTTCCGGTCCGCCGGGGAGCACGCAGGGGGGGCCCCCCACATCCCTCTGGGTTAGCAACTGGTGCCTCCTGGGTCTGGGGGAGGACCTGGGGTCCACCTGGGCTGATCGCTCAGCGGGGGAAGTGCAGGGGGACACCCTACACACTTCCCAGAGAACCCAGAAGTACTTCTAGTCCACTTCTGGGTTCGCCGCAGAGCACATGGAGGACCCTCCCATGCTCCTGTGGGATGCTCCATCTGTCCCAGCATTGCAGCGTTCATGAGCTGCACCTGGTACCTTGAGATATGTAAAAAAAACTTTTAAAGCTGTGTCTATGTCCGAATCACTGATTCTCCAAATCAGCATTGAATCGGGGACAGTGATCCGAATCAACGAATCAAGTCACTGTCCCCAATTCCTGCCAAATCCAAATAGAATAGGGCCCATTTCACACACCCCTAGTATATAATACACTGTTCAGGAGGCCCCTTTTCTTTCCCACTGAGAAGTTGGGAAGGTTGGAAAGAAACAAAAATAAAATGAAATTTCTGTGTATAGAGGCTTGTTCTCTAATGCAAGGAATATGCTCATTTGGATGAGATTAAGTTGAGTCTTTGCCCTGTCATTGTTTATGATGCATGGAAGATTAGGGCTGCGATGTATTACACAAGATTTTTATACAAGAGCTCTGCTATTGGTTTGCCTCATCTGTGGCATAGTAACTATCTAATAAACAAACTTACCACCCCTAGCATTGTTAGGTGAAGTTGGTTTGACTTCTTGAACGTGAGCTCTTGTTTTCTTTGGCTTCTATCATTTATTTTTGCATAATTGTTCTTGGTGTTTATGCTTCTCTCAAAGGCCTGCATGGTCGTCTCTGCTTATTAACCATAGCCCCATGTTTGAATACCATGTGCTCTTCAGCTTGTTTCCCTGGGCTCATTCTGCCTTCTGAAGCAAGGTCAGTGGGACAGGCTAAAGATGTATTTGGGAGCTAATCTGTGGCTCTGGAGGCCTGAGTGCAAGTTCCTGTTCTGCTACACCCTATCTTGGGGCATGTTGGGTAGGGCCAGACTCTGGATGATATATGTAGGGGGGCACTGAGTGGGGTTTTTTGGAAGAAGGAAAAAAAAAACCTTTGGATGCTTCTGAAAATCCTGTTAAATGATGATCTGCATCATAAGACTTAAATACCTTTAAAAATATGACCTGCAGGCTGTCTTTGCTTCTATTTCTTATCTGTAACAAGGGGCTAATTGTACTTCCCTGCCTCATGGGGTGTTGCGAAGAAGTACAGTGAGGACTTAAGGTGGTCAGAGGCAGCTGTGATGGGGTTATATAATTCACTGGGAGAGAAGGGTAAACGGATGTGTTTTTTACCCTGAACTCCAGTTTGTCTTGGTCTGTCACATCACGTTTGTTTGTAGTTGTCCATTTAATCAAAGGGCGGCAAATTCATAAGGGAGATGCTTTGCTACCTGGGTCACTACAAAACAGTGGTCAATTTGCCTTGTCCTCCCCTTCAAGTGCTACAATTTGAACAGAGTTGGTCAAAATCTTTGTTACACATAAAGTAGCTAACAAATTTAGCCTTTTTTCTGTTTGGAAAACATTTGCTGATACTTTAGGCAAGTATATTTATTGCTCATGGAATTGTTTGGATTAAAAACGACCAGCCGGCAGGTTTTTCATGCTTTATTTTCAAGTATAGTATTTGGTTGCTCACTTAATTGCACCTCACATTGTGTTAGTTCTTGGAAAGAACGATGGAACCTTTGGAAACAGGGCAATAATAAAGTGAAATAATTAATAGCAAAAAGTCTTCCTTGTAGTTAAATGTGGGCGCAGATTCCTAAGCCTCTTGCTTACACTGAGTGCAACCTTGAGCAAGGCATTTACTCATATGCATCAGTCTCCAAAAATATAAAATGGGAATGATTTATTCCTCACCCATTTAAATCTGGGAGTTCTGAAGCTAAACCTGTTGTGGTTTAAGTCTTCAGATCCTTAGTTGATGGACACTATCAAATACCTATAAGGTACACTTAAGTTCAGTCTGTTCTGTAGAGAAATTTCATCTTTCTGGGCATTTTGACTTGTGCTCTGGGAGGTGTTGGGGGCGCTTTAATTAGTGAGCCTGAGTGTCATGTGTATTAGCATTCACCACGCTGACAGATGGTGGTGGGGCGCTTTGAACTAAAGCTCATCAAACAAGCTTTAGTTGAAAGCGCCTTATAAGGTACACTTAAGTTCAGTCTGTTCTGTAGAGAAATTTCATCTTTCTGGGCATTTTGACTTGTGCTCTGGGAGGTGTTGGGGGCGCTTTAATTAGTGAGCCTGAGTGTCATGTGTATTAGCATTCACCACGCTGACAGATGGTGGTGGGGCGCTTTGAACTAAAGCTCATCAAACAAGCTTTAGTTGAAAGCGCTCTGCTGCCATTTTTTGGTGCGGGGACACTAATACATGTGACGCCAGAGTCTGCTGGAGCGCATTTATTTCTGATTAATCGAGTCTGCTCTGACGTGCTGGATTTCTAGCGCGTCAGAGCTGGCTCCCTGCATGTGTATACGAGCCCTCTGTGTCCAAACTCTTCCACATCTTAATGAGATATTACTTGGAAAATAATATGCATCAGGATTAGTAACAGAGTTGGTCAGAAAATCTCTCTCTTCCCCCCATGCACAGACAGAAAGAAACACACGAACACACGCACACCATTCCAACAAACTATTTTTTACTCAATCAAAAATTTCAATGTTATCAAATTTTCAGCATAAATTTTTATTTATTTTTTGGTCTGAAAATCAAAATGTAGGTGCTTTTCTGTGACCATTTTTCTTTAGCTGAAATTGAGTACCAGGTCTTGGAGGGAAATGTTCAGCCCATCATAACTACTAATGTTACAGTGATATTACAGGGGCTGGGATAGCCATATTGGAAAGAATTAATTTTTACTTTCTGTCTTCAGGCAGCCAAATTATGTGCTTCAAACAATTCTACATTAAGCAATTTTCAGCTGCACAAATGTTCTTCAAGAGTGGTATCAGTGCTATGTATTAAATATAGGGTATGTATTGCTCTGTAATGACCTCATATGGTCAATTAAAGATCTGGAAACACAATCCACAAGGATATCTTCCAGGTCTTGGACTGGTGACCCTAACAGGTCCTCAAGAGAGATTACTCTTGAGGAAGTCCTCAGGTGCAGAAGAAAAGCTGCTTGTTTAATTTCTGGATAGGGTCCAATGAAAAAACAGCATCCTTAGGACATGAACAAATCCATACCCAGATCCAGTCATGTTTGATAGAGACTAACACAAGTGAGACGGAGACAGAGTGTGATAGAAATAAAACCACTTTACTGTTTAGAATAAAAGGACACTATAAAAAGTGAACATTATGCAACATTACCTTAAAAGACAAAATACATTCACTGAATACAAAATTTATAAATAACAAGGAGGAAAACTGTAAACAGTGCTACAAAATTTAGCAACAAATACATTCCTTCGGGACGAGATTTTTCTCCTGGGCTTGGCTTCCCTCTCCCCCTGCGACTATCAAGTACAGCAGAATGGCCCTATGAAGGAAGGAGTGTAAGAGACAGCGAAGAGCAAAAGCAGTAGAATAGAATTAGTGGTTTTTAAGAGGATTTTGTTAAGACTGATATATCCCAAACTGACTTGCTTTTAAAAAATAATTTGTTTGCAGTCCTTTAAATGTTGTTCCTCCCTCATAAAACCCAAAGGAATCAGATATAAAACACTTTACTTTGAAGCATGTAAAAAAATATACCTGGAGGCCCTATGAAACTTGTTCCTTTTACTGGGATTACATTTTAGGAGGTGCTATTATAAATTAGAGTGATGTGTTCATAGTACCCTGAAGTTGCATTTTGAAGCACTTGATGAGACTGGAGTGGAGATGCAGTGGTTGGCATTTAGTTTAATCCTATTTAAAGGATCATGTTTGACCTTCCAAAATTAGAGAAGCTTGGTTCCAAAATTGTTTTTGGCTCTAAAACAGCAGAACCCTATTGGAGCCTGTGGGAGTCCACACAGGACATTTTACACTCAGATATGCCCTTCCACTGTTTTTCCTTTAAGGGAAAAAAAGTAATTCCTCCCCAGGGTGAATATGTGCTTGCAATTCTTGAAACTCTAAAGGACATCATTTTTAAGCAAATAAAGAGCCCTCAAGTCAAAATCCAAACTTTACAGTCTTATGTTTGCGTAGGAAAACTGGAAAGTGAAAATGGTTAGGTACTGACCGCAAAAGAAGTGCAACTGGCCGATCTGTTTTCCAGGCTTAAAGAAGGGGAAGAAAACCAAATGCCAGTAAAGAAACAAACAGCGAGAATAGTACATTCACAAAAATGTGAATGAAGTATGTAATGTAAAAATGTAGGCTTAATGATATTTAGAGAAAAAGCAAAATGGTATTTCTATTAAGGTCCTGATCTTTTTTACTCATGTGAGGAGCGCAGATGACAGTGTCCTTTTAAGCACACTATACTGGTGGTAGACATGTGAAATATTCCTGCTAGCTACTTGTGCTGCTTCAACAGCAGCATGATGGTCAGGCATAGTAATGCACTGAAAGGTGTTACGGGCATCCGGAAAAGAGGGTGCCTTCATGTCCTAAGTAATCTTTAGGGTGCTGTGCCTTGGCAGACAGGAGCAATGTTAAGTGAGGCAGGAGGAGAAAGGGTACATAGAAAGGCAGAAGTTTAGGGGGCTGACCTGAAGCTAACAGAGTCCATAGAATAAGACCCATTGACTCAAGCAGGTTTTGGGTCAGGCCTTTAATCCAGGTGCAAGGTAAAGCTAAGCCCACAGAATACATGTCCCTGATAGTACTCATTAAACATATAGGAAGTCTTCCAACAGAAATGTATTTTTGCTAGTCTCTTTCCCCTTACGCTTTCCCTCCATTTGGCTCCACATTTTAAAAAGCCTCTGTGACTGCGTCTTTATTTAGCAAGGGGGCAGGTTGTTTTGCAACCCTCTACCCCTTGCCACACTAGCTGTCTGCATGTTGAAAGTATTTTTACCCTCTGCAATATATAATGGGAATCTGTAAAGAAAATAGATTTGTTGGTGACGGGGTTGTTTTTCATGGTGGTGGTAGTTGTTTACAAAACACACAGATACATTACAGCTACTTAGGAACACATCTTCATAGTAGAATAAAAAGATCTTCGTGATAATTTGATTGTAATACTGTGGTGTCTCAGCTAGTTAAATGATCTGAAACTATACAGTCAGTGAACAAGTAAAATACACAGAGCTATAGTTCAATGGAAATTAATCCCCAACACCTCGTTACATGAGAGGCATCTTCATCTTGCCTTCCAAAGCTGGGAGAAGTGGCTGTAGCCTGATGATTTAACTCTTGCTAAAGCACCTTTGATAGAGCAGTTGAGTTGAGTTTGGCCTTGGTGATCTCCAGCAATGGTGATTCCTCAAGTTGCAAAATGTGCTGGTGGAGTCGTCATTGCTGAAGATGCAGGGCAGAGGTACTGCAGTGAGTGACCCCTGTGGCTTCATTGGGGTTGCACAGTTCAAACGGAGCAGAAAATTGTCCCCCTGCATTCCAGGCTTGACTCATTGACACTTATCTCAAAAGGCAAGTATCCTGACATGGCACCTGATCCTGTGACAAATGCTGAGAATTACCTCCCCCTCTCACTGGTTTCAGTAGGAGCCAAAGATCAGGTCCAAAATTTAAAGGTAGGGATAAGACAGTGGGATTTTCAAAAAAAAAAAAAAGGCCACAAGTGTTCTAGGAGGATGAATCTCATTGAGTTGCAATAAGCCTCCTGATCTGCTGTCACTCAGGTGCTAACAAAAATTCCAGACAAGATTCCTTCCAACTCAAGCAACTATGAAAATGCTGTTTCAGCCAATCTTAAAAATAAGACCACGTGCCTTCTACGGTAGTTCTCCCATAAAACGGGCCATTTCCCATTTAGATCTGCGGAGCTCCAAAATGTTACAGGAGATCACACCCTTTCCTCTCCTAGTGTCCTGCTATTATGGCACAGAGGCCCCAAACAAAGCTCCACTGGTGAAATGACCACTGAATGCAGAATGCTCCGTTACCCCCATCTGGGGTTATTACAATGCCTTTTCTTGCTTACAGCAGCTCTGCTTCCTAGGTGGAATGAACTGAAGATACATGGAAATATATGATAAATAATTATAATAATAAAAAAAAAACACAATGAAGTTAATTGTAATCCTCTTCTCCCCCCCGACCCCTTCAACTCAGTAAAACATAACAGTCACACAGTTTGTCATCACCCCTGCATCAACATTAAAACTTAAAATATTTTTATTTGATAAGAAAAAATTATATTATAGTTTTCTTGATAAAAACAAAACAGAACAAAATCCTCCAGTCACCAACGAAGCAAAGCCAGGATGGCTCTTTCCCCCTTCCTCCTCAACCTTATTACCACAGGACTCATATGTGCATATGCACAACTCTGCTTAACAATGGCTAGACAGGAACACAGCACTTGATTCATGCTGCAATCCTTAGGACAGCTGAGATATAGGGTTCCAGGAAGTGCTGCCCACTTTTTTCTCTACATGCAAACACAGCCAGTGTCACTGCAGGAGGGAGAGCCATGGTACTGGGAGGTGTGGAGGAAGCAATGGATCTATCTGCTACTGCAGATGCACTGGACTTTCAACATCTTTAAAAAAAATAATAAAATCACTGACTTGGAATGTCAAGATTTCTGTCTTTTCAAACACAATCAAACCATTGTTTGTTTATAATACCAAGTAATTCCACGTCCTGTCGAAAAATAGCTTATGTCATTATGTGTATATACATCTTAATACAGCTAAATACTATTTTGGCAATAGATTTTTTTTTTTTTTTTTTTTTTTTTTTAATAGCAATAGCCCTGGTGCGTCTCCCCTTTTCCCCCTCCCCACATGATTGACTTAGTGATGGGTCTTTTGCATCTGTTTGGTTTAAGATGTTCACCAGGTCATTTTGCTGTCAGAGTTAAACTGCAAAAATTTCCAGGGCCCACTCTGTTTGAAAGAGGCAGGTTCACTTTACACCTGCTCCATTGGAAGTGAATGCCCTCCCAGAATGCAAAGTAGTTTTTAAAAAACAGCATAATATCTTTCTCTTCCACTGTATGACTGAATGGGCCCAGTACCCACTCATCCCATGCTGCTTTCACACACAGTGCAGAGTCTGGCACACAAGCTGAGGTCTCCCACCACTGCGACCAATTGCATTCTCAGTTCCCCATATGGGAAAGGGTTTGTTTTGGGGGTGGTGTGTGTTTTATTTTGGAGCTGGTGGGTTTTTGTTGGCTTTTTTTCCTTGTGTTGTTTGCTGATTTGATGGATGAAACCTGTTTTCCTTCTTAGGATTCCCCAATTTAAGCACTGAGTGCATAAGGAGGGGCTGGGGAAGCTAGGGCCTTGAGGAAAGTTACAGGGCCCACCTGGCATAGTTTTTAGATTTTTGTTTTCCTAAAAAAATAGAGATTATATTGCTATAGCTAATGATACACACTGAGAGCAAGGGCTCCATTTTTTTTTCTGGCGTGCAAACAAAAGTTCCCAGACAATTGTCACCTGACCAGAATGAGCAGTATTAAAACCAGAAAAAATGATTAAAACAAATTCAGTATGAGAGCACAGGCTTTTGTGTTTAAGTGTTCGAAGTGCTAAAATTTGCAAGAAAACAGGCACTAATTTCATTGTCATCATCAGGATCTGGTAAGAGTTAGTGTCCAAGGGAAGTTCAGCCACAATTAAGGGAGGGAGGGAGACAGAGAAGGGATTGTGTGTTCACGGATCTGTGGCATTGATGATAGTTTTATCAGGAGGTGCCCATCCTCTGTACCAGCTGCAGTAACCTTCCACCCGCTGGATGCAGGCGTAGTTCTTTGATTGGTATCCTGAATGGCCGAAGCTGGAGAGCATATCTGTCCAAATACACTCACTCTTAGAGGTGACAAAGCAGGGCAAGTAGTAGCAAGGCCTAATCTGCAATTATAAAAAGCAAATGGGTAAGGATACATTGAAGGCACATTTCTAGACGTTTGGTTTAAACTGGAAACTGATATTTTGAATTCCCTCTTCAAAACTTTAAAAGTAACTAAAAATTAAATAAACACTTAAATCTGTGCTTAACTGCACACACACCCGCCCCACACCCCTTTTCTTCACACTGAAGTCAATTAGACTTTTCATCATCTTGAAGTTAAGTGCCTTGTCCTTTGCAGGACTGGAGCTGTTCACTGAGGGTAAACTCTGAGCTTGTAAATGCTCAGAAGATTTACAGAGAAAAAAGGCCCATTTTGCCAGCCCTTCTGCACATAAATAGCTGATCTTCAAATTGATTTTGCTGGAATGTTTTTAAGATTTCCACCTTCAAAATTAAAGTAAACAGCTTAGAGAAGAGGCACAGACAGAGCATATTAAGTTATTCATTATTAAATTGTGAGACCAGTGAAAAGGAAAAGTTTTGTCACTGTCTTACTTCTATATAAAAATGTTATCCTCTGTTTCCTTTCCCTTCTGTTCACCTGCGTTATTGACTGTACCAGCTGGAATAGGCACAGTACTTAGACTTTTTGACTACGTCTAATTGAAGACAATACATACCTTGCATCCACAGCCCAGGTGGTAACGATGATTTAGTCCTTTGCGTTGGGCTTGGGTCAGTCTGTCCCATTTCTCATACCAGTTACACAGACCAGTGTAAACCTTTCCTTCATACACCCGGCCTTGAAAAGACAGAAATAGACACATGTGAGTCCTCCTCGGTTCAAGCTGTTGTTTACTTTTCCACGCCTACCGATGTTTCTCAATGCCAGATATTTGGCTTTCATTATTGTTCAGCAGTCACTTTATTTTATACTATTGACTCTGGCATTGGTGAGAGCCACGGCACACATAGGATGTGTTGCCACATCTGTGTTAGTCCTGACAGCGTGCAGGTGAATAATACCATATACAGCAGGGCAAGGCTTAGACATGCTGAAACTTTCACAAGAAACGAGATTCATCGTGTGCTTTGCTCCTATTCTCTTTTCATTCTTATGTTAACAGCTCACTTTGCATCAACTCATACTGAAAGAACTTTTCTATGTCTAGGTCAATGAACAGTATCAAGGTACTTCCATTCAAGTGGCCTCTGTGGGGTCGATAAGCTATCTCAGTTATGGATTAATAGCTATTTATTCTCCGCCCCAAAACACTTTGTCACAAGTTATATGGTTGGGGGGCTGCATACATTTAGGAAAAAAAGGAGGGATGTGTTGCCAGAAGGGAGCCAAGCTCTTGGAAACTGAACTGCTATTGATGGAGTATCACTGCATTCTGAGTTCTGTGCAACTTCCTAGCACAGAACAGCAGATGTGGTGCTTTTGGGAAACTATTTATAGAAGTGATCTACCCAGCTGCCCCTTTCTGTGCGAAGCATTCGGCAGGTACAGTTACAGACTGAAAAGAGGTCTTGAATCTGAGGAAACCCAGTGGTCCCTTACCTGTAATCAGATACTGGTACTTGTTGACCTCCAACTTGACACCACAAAGACTTTCAGAGGCTTCTGTGTAGATATACTGAACGTGTGGCATAATCTGAAAGCCTCTGTACATCTAGAGAAATAATAAGCACATGTTAGGCTGGGAGGACAGTTTTTCACTGTTATGTTGGAATTTCATTAAATCTCTTAATGCTCTCAGGCTATGGGTCTGGGCAGTGAACTTTAGTACTCATGAAAGTGAGGGACTGATAGCATTAGCTGAACCCTGGGGTAATGCAGGCATGTGATTTGTTGGCATTCCTACATAGATCTGCCAATAGATATCAGAATCCTCTTATAACCCATTACTATACAGCACCAGGACCCAACTTGCCCCATTCCCAAGTTTTAACCAGGAGTAAACCCATCTCTTAGAGTTCCAAGATTTCCAGATGTAACCATTTTTTAAGGAGAGGAAGGGGAAGAGGGATCAGAAGGGGAGGAGAGGTGAAAAATGGATGAGTTTGGGAATCTCTTTTCCTGTAATTTAAAGAACTTCTCCTTCCCTAATGAGATTTTTAAATAACTCGGGCTCAAATTGTCCAGTGTCCATATTTTGTATGCTTCAGTTTTTGGAGCCCAACCTAATACAGCCTACCGCATGGCCTGATTTCTACAGATGTTTAACACCCACCATTCCCCAGAACTTCAATGAAAGCTAATACTTCTCTGGCTAAGTGTTCTCAACCTTTTGGGGATCAGGGCACCCCTCAAAAATGCCACCTCTTAGCTTTCGCTTGATTTTGACTATGGAACAATAATACTGTAGAATAATACTGCTGTTGCACAGGACTCGGAAAGACCACAATAGGCTAAAATGTTTTTAACACTGTGGATTCCTATTTGAAATCTCTGAATTTATCTTGTCAATCGTGCATCGGCGCTTGCACACCTAAAAGTACTAGTATTGCGCAGCATCCCACAACACCCGTAAAAGGATTTCATGGCACCTCAGGGTGCCTTGGCACCCTGGTTGGGAAGCACAGTTGTACAGGAAAGCCTCTGCTGTGTATAATGTGCAAAACTCTCCCACACCCTGCAAAGCTAGTCTGGTATAAATGGGTACCATTGTGCCAGCATCTCTCTGGACAGTTTATTTTTTCTAGAGAATCTTTTTCTACCTTCCTACACCTTTTTTCATAGTCTCTCATAAGTGGAGCCCAAGTTTTTTCAAGTGTGATTGATTGAGCTCTGAATCCCTAAATCTTTGAATAAGTTTAAACTTGAGGAGAAATTAGCTTGAGCTTCCCTAGTCAGCACTTGCAGTAACCACATTGTAGACTGCAGCTTCTTTTGAACACAAACTCCCAATCGCATACAGTAAGTTGTGTCGCAAGGATAAAATAATCACAAAGAATGAAGGCTGAACTTGGCCAATTTTATTTATTTATTTGGTTCGTTAGTTTTGAATTCCTGGTGACTATTTTTCTCAAAATACAATTAAAAAAAAATGCATGACTAATTTTTATAGTGGGTTTTTTTTTCTGTTGCTCTTGACTAACCATACAGCTGGCCGAAGTTTACAATTTAGATTGAAGCAAATGGAGGACAAGAGAAACCAGAGTTTTAAAGGATGCTCTCATGCCACACTCCCTGCCCTGCCTCTGCTCACTTCCTTGATTTTTTTCTGCCAGTTTTAATACTGCAACATTAGTGTATGATCAAATCCTAATTAGAACTTAAACCATGAGCAAGGGCTGCTTGATGCACTGTCCCTCGCTACATCCCCTCCTGTTTTGCCATGGTCCATTTTTTCCCCATCCTTTTACTATATCATCAAGACAACGTCTATTTTCCAGCTTGGAGAGAGACCCAATCAAACCCAAAGTTATTGTTTTTTGTCACTGTGTCAGCTGGGAAGAGTCCTGTTCATTTTTTCTTCCAAGCTGTTCCATATTCCTACCATCCCAGAGCAGACATTAATATTCATTCTTCATTAATTTCCCTCCTAAAAAAAAGCTCTTTCTCCTCAAAATTCACCAGGTCTACTTATAATGAGATTAATGAAAAGATTTCTATCAACTTTGAACCAGAGCCTAGCATTGTTGCAACATTCCATGAGGACATTAAAAAAAATTAATATCTATATTGATATCAATATCTATATATCTATAGCATATATCTATATATTGTATAGCATCTATATAGATCTATAGATATATCCATAGATATCTATATATCTTGCTACGCTCGGAGATAAAGCCATCTGCTGAGTATGCAGGAGCTTGCATACCTATCTTTTTTCTCCCTATTTATATTGCGCTGATCAGAGGGATGATTGAGCAGTTTAACATAAAGCAAAATTAATTCCACAGGGCTTATATTTTCCAACCTTCCCTCTAATTATGCCCAGCAAATATGCAAAGAAAGCATTTTTTAAAAATTAATTATACCATATCAGCAGAAGTATAAGGATTATGTCTGGAATGTGCAACTGCTTCCTTCACTGAGCATGGGCCTCATGGAAAGCTGAACAACTGATCCTTACCTCATCTTTGCTACTGTGTTGGTAGAGGAATGATCTCCAGATGATGTGCTTAGGTTGCCCTAATTCTGTTGTGCCCTTGTAGATAGTCCAGCAGTTAGCACCAGCCTATGATTTGGGAGATGTGTTCAAGTCCATGCTTTGAAACAGACTTCTTTTGCATCCTCAGACAAGTTGCTTAGCCTTAACAGGCCTTCGTTTTTTCCCCCGTAGGGGGATAATAATAGTTCCCTATAAATTCATAGATTCATAGATGCTAGGGTCGGAAGGGACCTCAATAGATCATCGAGTCCAACCCCCTGCATAGGCAGGAAAG
>NW_005842284.1:365573-399992 GCF_000455745.1 Alligator sinensis | reverse complement strand
CTCTTGAAGTGCGGCGCCCAAAACTGCACGCAGTATTCCAACTGCGGTCTGACCAGCGCCCGATAGAGGGGAAGTATCACCTCCTTGGTTCTGTTCGTCATGCATCTGCTGATGCACGATAAAATGCCATTGGCTTTTCTGATGGCTTTGTCACACTGCCGACTCATGTTCATCTTGGAGTCCAGTAGGACTCCAAGATCCCTTTCCGCTTCCGTTCCACCAAGCAGGTCATTCCCTAGGCAGTAGGTATGCTGGACATTTTTCCTCCCTATCTCATAGGGCTGCCAAGTGGATAAATACTAAGGCTGTGTGAAGCTTCGGTCCCTGTTTCAATTTGGTGGCCAAATCTCCGAGACGAATCAGAGAACCCTTTAATCTTTCCAAATCAAATCAGAACCCTCCAAATCAATTTGGAGAAATTCAGAGATAGAGACAACTTTAATTTTCTTATTCTACATACCTATAGGAAGCATGTGGCTTGTGAATGCTGCAATGGTGGGGCAGATGGAGCGTCCCACAGGAGCATGGGGGGCTCCCCAGCGTGCTCAACAGCAGACCCAGAAGTGGACCTACTTCTGGTCCACTTCCAGGTTTGCTGCCAAGCACTTCTGTTTGATGCTCCATGTGCCCCAGCATCGCAGCGATCACGAGCCACGCCTGGTACCTTGAACTATGTAGAAAACACTTTTAAAGCTGCGTCTGTCCAAATTGCTGATTCTCCGAATCAGCATTGAATCTTCAGATTCAGATTTGTCTGAATCAAATCAGGAACAGTGATCTTGAATCAATTAATCGAATCACTGTCCCTGATTCGGGCCGAATCTGAATCCAAATCAAATAGGACCCGCTTCGCACACCCCTAATAAGTACATCAATCATGAGATGCTAATGTAATGGGTGCCATATTAAGTATCTAGGATAGACAGCATAAGGTATAAGATCTTTGTAATAGATAGTGACTCCTTTATTTTTGTATAGCATCAAGCACATCAAGACTACTTAGGAGTTAACTAATGATAATGCCCTACTAGATGAGGCCCAGTTTCAACTTCTCAGTCTATTCCTTTGATCACTAAATTATCAGGAATTGAAAGTGTTGCCTAAGAAAGTATGCTTCCTCCTTAAGAGGAGTTCTGTATCACTCAGCAGTGACTTCTCTGGCTGATTCTGGTCACCATGCTGCTGAACATTAGAGAAATTCTCATCTGCCCTTCAGTGCATGGGAGCGCAAGCCTTTGAGAAGCTACAGAGAGGGAAAATCACCTGCAGAGGAGCCCTTCTAAAAGATAAAATATAAAACTACACCAAGTATTATTTTTGGTTGCAAAAAATATCCTGCAAGTGCCATTAGGATAGACAAAAGAAAACCAGTCATAAGCTGGCCTCTCTCCTCAGTGCTACTCTCAGAGTCCTCCTGTCGCCACAGAGGTATATTTTAGGAAACTTAATGACAGGGAGCAAAGTATTAACAAGCATTGCATGGCAGTGCCTGCTAGCACTGTTCCAGTTCCGGTTGTGTCAGCATTCCCATTAGCAATTCCCATGCTTGGGGATTAGGTTGAACTCTGCCACAGAAATACACGTGCAAATCATGTGGTTCTTTTTTCGTGATGAACTTAGTACTATGATGTCCTTTAATAGGATATTTTCCCCTATGAATTTTAACTGAGAGCAATCTAGATGCTTGTTCTTTCCCCTTGCGACTATCAGGTTTCATCCTTTTACCTTACTTAAAAGGTGAGCTGCAAGCTGAAGAAAGCCAATTTCCTTTAGGCAGCATGTGCTGAATGCTCCTATTTAGCCAGACTAAGAGGGGATTGAGTATGCATGCAGAGCGGCAAAATCCAATTTCTGCATTTCCTTTTCAATTCCCTGAAGTCAATCTGGACAGTTCCTAGAATGCAGTGTGATGTCACAACTTACAGTACTGGACCACAGAGTCTGGTCACATCAGGTCAGTGCAGATTTTCTGACAGCAGCCTTGTAATACTTTACTTTTCAAGAATTTTAGAATCCGAAAAAGAAAAAATAATAATGGCAAGATTTTTTTGGAATTGCACACCTCTGTACTGAAAAATCTGCCACTGCTGTGTCTGTGATCTGGTCATATGGTCCATCCCAGTCCCTAGGAAGTCTACCTGTAACATCCTGCGATGGACTTGGGGGCATCACAGAAAAATGGGAGCTGGCTAGAGTGAAGTTAGGGGACCAAAAAGGAAATGGCAAGACAGTTTATTACTACTTCATTTTTTTTTGCAAAAATGTTGTTGGTCTAATAAAAGAGATCACCTCGACACTGAGCCCTGATTGCTTATTACTACTTAATGTACTTAAGGACCCACTCGCCCTGCTTATCTGGGCCACTCAGCATATGTCAAAGTAAATGGTCTATTTTTTTATTTATAGGTGTAGGAGAATATAAAAGGGACTGGAACAAACTGACATGTTAACTTTATTATCAGTGCTACTGACATGTTACTGTGCAGAATCAAATGCATAGTTAGTTTTCTTTCCAGCAGAAGTACAGATGATCTTCAGTGGGGTGACACAGGGAAAGGTATACTGCATCAGCCCATATTCCCCCACAGCATACAAGTGAATACCCTCTTACAGTGAATACTTTCAGCACAGCAGAGAGACAGTGGTGTTTAAAATAAGATACTCAGGTTATCTGTTTATTGAAAGTTATGTCCTCAGGACATTCCAGTTAAGCTCAGCATTGTGATTGCTCTGTTTTCCTTCCTGTCCAAGGTCAGGCTAAAATGTATGATACATGTTTCACCTCCCACAGAACGGCACAGTGTGCCAACAGAAGCTCATTTGCCAACTTATGATCTGTTTAATTCACTGTTTTTGTTGGGCCCATGACTTCCTGTCAAAATATTTCTGATCAGTGCTTGCACAAGAAGGCAATTGTTCTCTTGTCATCTTGGCCTAGATAGGTATGGATCAGTACGTCTGCTCTAAAGTCCCCCACCCTTATAGCACAACCTAATGCAAACAGATCTGGACAAGTTCACACATACTGGCTTTCTTAATTTTTAAAGGTTTTCAGGTTACAGTAAGGTGACTTTTCACAATGGAGTATCTCTCAATTTGTTCACCCTGTCTGTTGTGGCACCTCCACATCTGTAAGCACATGTTCCTTTTCTAATTGACAGCAGAGGTGCTACTGAAGTCTATTATAGTCTATTTGGCGACCCAGATTCCAGTGAGGAAACTGTTTATTGCTGCCTGAGAGTACACCCCACTGACATCCATCTACTGACAATGGGGCAAACTCTGTTTTCCCTAGACAGGGAAAGTCCTATTTGACAATGCCATACAGACTCATGGAAATCTGTGCTTGTCTTGCAGTAGCCAGCTCCATCATTGCCAAACCAGGCCACCTTCCTCTATCTGATAGTGGAACAGACATCTCTATTGCCTAAGGTATTCTTCAGGTGCCATTATTTTACAAGATTAGTACTTCCCCAATTTCTGACTTGGGGAGCAAATGTGGGATCATAGAAGAGTAGGGCGGGAAGGGATCACATGACATCATCTAGTCCATTCCCCTGTTCAAAGTCCGATTGTCCCTGACTAAACCATCCCATTCTAGTGTCTAGGGATGGAGATACCAGAACCTCTATAACTTACTTGTTTCAATGCTCAACTACTCTCACAGTGAGAAAGTTCTTCCTAAACTCCAACCCAAATGTAAAAACATTCCTCTGCTGCAGCTTGAGGCCATTATTCCTAGCCTTGTCCCCTAGAGTCGCAGAGAAAAGTCTGTTTCTATCTTCTTTATAATCTCCCTTCAGGTACTTGAAAGGTGTTATCAAATCTCCAAGCAGTGTTCTCTTCTCCAGACTAAATGGTTCTGGTTCTTTCAGCCCTTCCTTATAAGTCATGTTTCCCAGGCCTCTAATAATTTTTGTCACTCTCCACTGGACTCTGCCCAGTCTGTCCATATCTTTTTTGAAGTATGGGGCCCAAAACTGGACACTGTGTTGTAGATGAGGACTCACCAGTGCTGAAGAGAATGAAATAATCACTTCCCTTGATCTGCAAGAGACGCACAGTTCTCCTGGAGATAAGTACTTGGAGGTTGTCACGAAACAAACAAACCACATTTGTTTCCTCACTCTCTAATGGTATTTTTGCATAACTCACTCAAGGCTCTTGGCAAGTAACCTCTGACCTTCAGGCATGCCAGATGTGGGACAAACAGTACTGTGTTGCCCTTGCCTATCGGTACTTGAGAAGACAGAAATTAGCTGTGTTATGTCTAATGGGGAAAGTTCATGTTCACTGACTGTTTCGTTCCAACAGCAGGTGCCGTCCGCCTGCTTGGAGAGGGAGCGTGCAATGGAGGTCTAAATTAGCAGGGGATACTTTACAGTAGGAGAATGAGAATAAGAATCAGATGTGACCTGAGGGAGATGGAGAAAGAATAACATATGAAAACTTGCAACAGGCAGGTGCTGAGCAGTGCTAGCCAAGACTGCAGCATGTTAGCTCAGCAGGCAGGTGGAAAAGCAGGACTGGAATAGCACAAGATGCTGCTAATGAGGATAAAGGACTGTTGGCCAAAGGTGGGGAGTGGCTGCCCCATGTATTCCTCCAGCCAGTGTTACAGGGCATTGTTCCCATTAATATGCACAATATTCATAATCAGACTTTTTATTTAAAAGCAGAGACAATTATAGAGGTTAAAAAAATATAGGAAGCTGGTACTTTATACCCTCTGAGGTGAAATGCAAAAATTCCACTCAAGGAGTTCCGCCAGGGCTGATTTTGGCAACGTATGTGTTTTTTTGCGATAGTTTATGAAACAGGCTTTATGTCTCCTCCTCGCAGCTTTGTTGCTTAGCTGTAAACTGCCTTATAAAGAGAGTTACTGTGATGAGGCAGGCAAGTGACTGTGTTTTTTTCCCTGAACCTTTAGTTTGTCTAATATGTTTCAGATTTCTGCAATCTATGCCAAGACTTTTTCATTCTCTCTCCTTTTTTTTTTTGCCCTCCTTCTTTTAAAGACATAAACCAGTCTTATGACTGGGATGCTGCAGCCAAGAAAAACACTTGGGCTGATTTTTAACATTACATAACAAGAGGTCAGTTCACACACACGCCCAAAGGCCCAAAGCAGCAGGCTACATGCAATCTGTATAGTGACTGTAAGACTCAAGAGGGAGTGACTGGACAACTCTAGGGACTGGTAACTTCGATGCACCTTTTTCATCTCTAAATCACCAGTTCAAAATTAACTTGATTGATAGCTGCAAACTACTTTGTCTTTCTGGGTGGCTGAACCATTTTGTGTGCTGGTTCTACTGAATGCGTACCCACATGGAAAATGCTATCATGCTAATTGGTGTCCTTGGTGTCAGCAAAGAGAACAAGGTAAAAACAAAACCTGAACAACCTCACCTTTGACAGAAAAACCTTCAAAAGGTAGGGCTGCAACTTAAAGATAGTGTTTATGAATCTATGAGTCTCCTAAGGAAACTTGTACTTACACAGTCTACACTGCATCTGTAGATGACATGTTTCCATAACTCAGGGTTGCCCATCTAGCATGTTTCACCAGCATAAAAGTTAAGATGAACCCAGATGTTCAGCATTACATGGTTAAGCATGCCCTAATGCCTTTCTTTGTCTCTGTGTGGGTATGACTCTATAAACTTCTGACTACCCTGTTTTCTCATTGATCACAATGGGAGACAAGGATGCTTAGCAACTAGCAGGACTGGACTTTAAAGCTGCATATGTTGGTGTTCTAGAAGTAATTGAAATGGTCTTGGTGTCTAAATCCAGCCTGAGGTGTCTGCACACATACCTTCATCTGCTTGACGGTGTATCGCATTGTTCCGAAAGGTCCATCTTTCATGAGCTTCTTCCCCACCACTTTGGCCCGGATGACTGTCATGAGAGAAGAAAAGCAAGATGTAATAAAAAGCATGCCCACTGGGAGACTAGAATTCCAGGCTCTCTGGTGGAAAAGCATTTAAGGCATCCTGCTATGACACTAGAAAACATGAGTTCAAAGCCTCACTCTGCTCTATGCTGAAGGCTGCCCCAAATCAACCCAACTTGTAAATTCATATCTGGCCATTCAGACAGGGGAGTCTAAAAGAGCTGGACATGATGCTCCCACATCACTCCATTTTGAGTTGTTTGCTACAGTAACTGAAGTACATTAAGCATACTGGCCTGATGAGCCACTAGGCTCAAGTGGACCTTGGACTTGAATCCAGACAAATTTAGCCTACACCCTGCATTTTAGTAAAGCCACATGGATATATAATTGTGTAAAATAAAAAGAAACCCCATACCCCAACACATCCGAATTTCAGATTGATTGTGTCCAGGGCACTGTTGTTTGTCCATCCATTGCATGTATCAAGATTAAGAAATTCAGTTTTGATTCATATGGTTCTCAATGGCCAATGTATGCCTTCTATTTCTTACAAATAAATAAATGAAATCTTCTTTTATAATGGAAGGATCCCCCTTATAATTGATCTGTACTCACTGAGCTAAAGTTAACCCTGGTGTCTATGCCACTGGCTGGGGAGAGAATCTACCAAGAAAGATTTCAACAGCACAACATAGCTATAACCATCCTTGCCAGCTGGTGGGAGACAATATTATCTGAAAAGTGTGCGCGCTTTCTGGGGAGGGGCATAATTAAGAAATATAATTTAGCACATCCCTTCAACAACCTCCACCCTCCACTGTGGGGCTTATATGAGCCCTGACTGCAAAAGGGAGTTCTCCTCCTGTACAGTGAATACCATTAGGATTCCATTACCATTAGGATCACTTGTAAACCTGGTGCAGTGATCAAATACTGACCTGTTAAAATTGTTTGGTGATGTTGGACTTTCATCAAGTAACCATAGATTCTGAAATGCTTGGGTCATTTGTAAGAAATCTGAAGTATACATATATGACAATATGGCCCCTCTGGGTCCAGAGTCTATAGCTGTGTAAAGTGTTTAATACCCGGTTTTCATTTTGCTCTCTTACAAAGAGAGTTGGGAAGCAAGCTGCCTGGAGATCCAGGATAAAGAAATAATGGTGGAGGTCTTTAGTGAGGTGAATCTACCCTGTACACAGGGCAAGTATGAGCTGAGGGCTACCGCTGTAAAGTAGAGGTGTAACAAAGCATCTGGGTGTCCAGGGTAGGGGGACATACAAGGGAGGTGGCAACTTCTGACTGCTACTATTCTATCAATGTAATTGGGCTGCTGTGGTAGCAGCTGCTATTTTTCGCACTGTCCCCCAAGTCGGCACTTAGGACAGCTGCCCTGGTCTCCCCACCCTAGTTACACTACTGCAGGAAGGTCCCATTTCAATCATCAAAACAGAGCTTAACTGGGACCTGAGTGGTGCAAAATCTTTACACTGGACCTAGTAGGATGTTCTTTCTGAATGCTTTAATTAGGGAGAGTGACACAAGGGCATTCAGCAAGTAACTTTGCTTTTCTAAGTGTATTTATGATATAAAAGTAGAAATGTACTCCACTCCTGGATCTCCCAACAAGTGTAAAGCCTTAGTATGATGCTCTTTGATTGTACAAATATTAGGAACCCTGTTGCAGACTTGAATCCATAGGATCCCAATGCAGTACATTTTTCATGTGTACTAATATTGACATTATTCTGGCTTCCCGTAAGTGTTCTGTCTCAACTGGAGTTACTGTTGTCTAAAACATCACAGAACAATGCCACTATAAGTCCCCATAGTGATGGAGAGCAACACCAAGGTCCTGAAATCAGTTCTGTGGGTCTTTAAGTTGGTTCACAGTTACCTATACTGAAATGTCCTCCAGCTCTTCAATACATTTGGCAAATAACTCCCATTGCATCTCCCCTGTCTTTTTATTTTCCTTTTGGAAAAGGTTTACAGGTCACCCTCAGTTCTCAGCAAGAGAGCAAAGATTAGACAGAAAGAGAGGCTAGCTGGTATTACTCAGCTAAAGCTTGCTCCTCCCCAACATATTATCCAAGCAACAGAAGTGGTTTAGTCTTTACTACAGCAGCACAAAATGAGATTGGAAAGGCTCAATCCTAGGAAATAGAAAGAATACAACTTTGTCTCCTCAACTCCGCCCCCACCCAAAAACCTCAAACCCCAACTCTTATCACAATCAATAATGCAATGATTTTCAAACAGGGTGCTGGGCGATCCTTTTAAGGGTGCCATGGGGAGCTGTGCAATATTAGCACTGTTAGGTATGCAAACAGCTACACAAGATTCACAAGATAAACCTAGAGATTTCAAATAGGAATCCATGGCGTCCAAAGCAGTCTGACTGGTTGTGGTTTCTCTGAGTTCTTTGCAACAGCAGAATTGCTCTATTCATTTTCCATAGACAAAACACAAGTGAAAGCTAAGAGCTGGCTGAAGGGATCCCTGAGTCTAATGAGGAGTGTCTTGATTATAAAAAAATGTTGAGAACCACTGCAATAATCATTTTAGCATTAAGACAAGTCCAGCTAAAGCCTATGGAAAAGTTTTCATTTTCAGTACAATAAGCCTTCCTTTATAGACAGCCATTTAAAGTGCTTCAGCTATACTTAAATAATCCCAAGAACACAACATTTTCACAAAGGGAGTGAAGATTTTGACATGTTTTCTTAAATAGTTTCCTTTTTTGGACATTCTACAGTGTCTGAGGAAGAGACACCGGACCAGCTCTACAGCTGGTGTGCATCAACATAAGTCCTTTGAAGACAATGAAGCTACACTGATTTACACCAGCCAAAAAGCTGGCCCGATGTTCTCAGGTTTCTGATATGCCGGTAGCCAAAACCAGCCTCATAAATACTGCATTTCTCTTGACCTTGCTAAAGGTCTGGTATTGACTCATTGGACTGGGAGAGGGGTTACTCCCTTCAGAGAAATTCAACACACCCTTTTATCTATATTCCATTCAATGTGTGGATTCCACACATGTTTTTTTTAAACAAAAACTGAAATTGTTATTTTGCTAAGAGGCACAATCCCCTTGACCAAGTTGGGGATTTAAAGGCACAATCATGGTGGGTGGAAGAATGTTAATGGAATTTTGAAATGTAAGCTGTTTTATGACAAATCTTAACAGCTTCCAGGTCTATTAAGTTATGAAGAGACATGCCTCTGAAGTCTGAGTGGGAATGCTACATCTTTCCCCACTGAAGCAATCTCTGACTCAGACTGTGCTAGTTATAACCCATTCTCAGTGAAAAAAGAAAAGAAAAAAAAGAAGATTCTTGCCAACTGAAATATGCTGTGATTTCCAGCACAGGCACTAGAAATGTTTGCTCTGATTTTAAGCCCTATACACGCCCCCCAGAGGTTTGAACGACACTTCATGGGGTTGACAGTCAATGCAGAATTTAGGCATGAGTTTGAAAGAGCTTCTCTGTGCAACACGTGTTGCACTTTACGCCTGACAGCGTAAAGTCAGGCATGGCCTGGCATTTAGAAAGTTTTTGTGTCTCAAGTGGTGTCAAGACTGTTCTCCAGTATCAGAAACAGGCTGGAAGTAGAGGGGGAAAAGGTCAATTTAACTGAAAGACAAACACAAATAATCTTTCACTGTGTCGCACCAAGAAAGACTTGAGAACTTCTCTCTCTCTTCTGTTTCAAGGACCTTTTTGTTAACATCAGCATGAGAGCCAGACACTCGTCAAGCAAGATATGGCTATGGAGGTACCAGCAGTGCTGAATAAAAGTGCCAGGGACAAACCCTGTCTGTTAAGTTTGGAGATTAGGTTTTATTGATGCATCTTTTTTGCAAACATTTGTTTGCTTTCTTGTGATCTTGTTATTTCTTGCATTACACTTGTAATGCTACAATAAGATGGACTCATAGGGGAAAAAATTGTATTATTTGAAATCATTCAGTAGTTATAGATCAGATTTAGATATGACCCCCTCCCACCCTGCTTTGGTAAGTATTACAAATTTGGTGAAAAATGCCCTTGAGCAGGGATTGGCAACCTACAGCCTGTGGGCCATAACCAGCCTGTGAAGGGGAGAGGGCATCCCCAGGGTCCTATCACCTGACTTATTCTGTCTGTTCCCTCCATAACATCTGTTGATGGCTCTGCTCTCCCTGCTCGGTTCCTAGGATACCACCAAATGTAACTCTTTCCATTGTTCTTCGCCACTAGAATCAGTGGCAAGGGTAAGCACAGGTGGCTTGGGTACTCTCGGGGGAGAAGATCATCAGCCTGCAGCAGGGTTCAGAGTTGCAAGTGGTGGCCCACAGCAGCAAAGGGTTGCCAACCTCTGCCCCTGAGAATGCTGAATATTGTTAGTTAGGTTGTTTGCTAATTCCATCCATTTTTTTCTGTGAACCCTCAAAAAATCAGAGTACACCAAAAGTTTTCATTAGAATAAACACAGTTTCAGCCGGGCAGAAAGAATTTCACCTAACATCACAGATAGTATTTGTGTCCAGTAATGGGAATGAACAAGAGAGGGCCAGGTCAGGTTCTGCTGGGTATTAAGGTATTGTGGGTAAGGACAAGAAATTAATGTTTTCCAAAGAAGACTGAAATAGTTACTGAGGAGACCTTGAAAACAAGGGAAAGATATGCTGTGTCAGAGGGGGAAGATCGAAAGCTGTGATTCCAAGCTGATAACATGTTTAAATGTAAAGATGACAGACAAATTCTTAGGTTCTGACAAAATAAGTGAACATCATTTTTCTTCACATACTTGCCTGTCCCCTTGGCCGTGGCTTAACAAAAAAGCATTTAGAGCAGCATGAAGATTTCATAACATGCTGGCTTTGTTTTTTATAGCAGTCAACACATTTACCAATGAACTAGAGAATTCAGAGCTTGGATCTTTACAAGCCAATGAAAAAAGGGCCTATTTTCAACTAATGCCACAGTTGTGAGCAGGCAGAGTGGTCTGCTAACTAAACGGTCTTTCGTGCCTCCTTTCCATTGTTCTTAAGGTGGTTATTCCCCAGGATGGTCAGACAGCAACAGTGTCACTGCAACCCCAGAGCTCCCCTGTCAGAGCTACCAATTCAGCCCTCCAGTAAATGGGTCAAGTCATCCTTACTCCAAAGGAGCCAGCCTCCTTCTGTCACCCAAGCAGCAAATCTTATATAGTTTCCTGCCCTTCTGCTGGAGAACCTGATCAGCCTGCGAACTCCAAGTCAGTCTAATTCTCCTCCCCAAGCACACACAAGGGGAAAACAAGCCTGTTTGCCAGGAAACAGATGCTGCTCTAATTTAAGTCTATCCATATGTCCTGGAGGCTAAAATCCTGCCCCCAGGGTCAGACTGGTAACTGCAAGATAGGCAGGATGAGGGGGAATGCTCCTGGATGTGAATGGAGCTGTTCTGCAGTTGCTCCGTCAGCCTTACAGTTACATCAGTGTGTATCCCCTGAAGCTAGCCAGCCCATACACCCTCCTGTGTAAGAGCATGCAATGAGTCCTCCCAGAATTCAGGCTCCTAGTGGTGGTGGAGTTTGTGTCTTCTATTCAGCCTCATGAAAGAGAAATCCTTTCCTTCCCCTCTCATGTTGCAATCCACCAAATGTCTTGCAAGGCACCCCTTCACACCTGGGCAGAGGATACAGAACATGCCACAGAGTGGAAAACTTAAAAATGAAACATATGATGTCTATTTTCCCAATGCGTGTTTGAAGGTGTTTTCTCCTGTAGAACCCAAACTCTGCAGTATTTCTGTGGCAAACTTAGTCTGAATTACCTAAGGAAGCACATTTACTCGTGGAGACTCCTATTTTATCAACACGGTGCACACTAACCAGCAAAAGGTGCCATGAACATTCCCCCAAGTTCTCTCCTCCTCCCTGGAGTCCTGTTACAGCCCTGCTATTACTGATGGGAAACTTTATCCCACACAAGTGGTCACCAAAATAGCTGCATATTTTTAAACCACAGTTCCTTTGAAGTGGTGCCTATAAAAATACTCTGAGATGAATGTTTCTCAGTACTTTGGGGTTTCAGGTTGGGTCACTTTGTGGGATCGGAGCGGTTGGCAAGGTCTCACGAGCAATTCATAATTATTTATGTAAAGCTAAATTAGATGGGGCTATAAATCTTCAATAAGATAAGCAGAACAGCCACGCCACGGCTTAAAAAGAACGCAGTGGGCCAATGCTCAAAAAATGTGATGTTAATTTAAAAAAAAAACAATGAACGAAGAGTATTCAGGGAGAGAACCATTTAGTTGTGCTTCTGAATGAATGGTTTAAAATCAGGGTCAGCGATGTGCTGGATTTGACCCTCCAGACCCTTTGGATCCAGCTCATGGAGCCATGGCTTCAATGGCATTTGGTGTCAGGGGTCTCTCCCTGTGCCCTGCCACAGTCAGCTGTCTGGGCCTCCAACGGAGGGGGAGTTCTGCCCCTGCCATGCTGCAGCCAGGCAGCGCAGGCTCCAGCAGAGCCGGGGCTGTCTCCATTCCCTGCTGCAGCTGAGCTGTGGGGAGAAGCAGCAATGACAGCTTGGAGCCTAATGTCTGCCTGCTTCTCATCCAACTTGAGTAATTCCAAACACTGCTCCTCCCCCACTGGAAAATGTGGCCGAACCCCTGGTTTAAAACACCCCTGCTGTCTCCTAGGACTGTGGAGTTGCCTACATTGTGAATGCCAAAAATATACCAGAGTTTACTTATCTTTGTCCTTTGGGGGTTTTTTTATTTGGGTAAATTTAGCACTTGGGAAAGCACAGAGCTGATAGCACTGGCTAGCCATGTGCCTAGTGGCCTGCAAGTATCTCCATCACAGCTCATTATTTATATTTTATTAGCATCTGCAATGTGGTAGGCACTGTGCACAGTTTCTGGCCAAAGGAAGTGACCAAAACTTTCCCTTGACTTGAATGGACACTGGATCCTAAGTAGGATCCAGGCAAGCAAAATCGGAAAGATGTAGAAAGGCTCCAAATACTCTTTCTTCTCTTCGATTAAATAAGTATGAATCAACTCTAGTCAGGTGTTATTTGACTTATAAATTGGCCATTTTCTAGAGCCAGTGGGATGGGAACCAGAAAACACAAGTCCTGCAAATCAGACTGGATCAGTGAACATCCCCTTCTTAAAGAGCACTGTGCAAGAACAGGAGAAAACTTGCATGGCAGAAGTGGCCAAGGGTGAGATTAAGGCTAACATCATTTGCAGAGCTGGGGAGGCAGTATGATATAGTAGGTCTGTCATATACATATAAGCACCAGCTAGCCTGCACAAATACAGCAGCTCTTGTTCCCATTTGAAAAACAAAAAGCCACTATTGCTGCAGTTCAAGTGGAATTTCCATTTGTGGGTAGTAATATTAAAGCCTGGATCTTTTCTTTACAGACCTGCCACTAGATGATGACATTATCACAAATCTGTCATTACATTAGTCAGAGGGAAGTGGTATGCATACAAAAGTAACCAGCATTTTAAATGCTCCATTACTGTTGATCTGCAGAACTCATTGCCCCCTGGGTTGCTGACATCTGAAGAACTCTTCTAGTTGTCAGAAACAAAAAGAGATTTTAAAGATAGACAAACACCCCGTAAGGACTGACATTAACCCAAACCCACTTCGTTTCCAACCCAAAAGCTGACAAAGATAGCAAACAGCAGGCTTTGCATTTGGGTATCAAGGAGTCCATTTATGAGTGTGTGATTTGGGAATTCTTAAGCAGGAGGTTCTGGTGAAGGCGCGTGCTCTGAGAAGCTGAGACTTGCTAGCTGAGTGATTGCTGCCTGTGCCTGACAAAAGCCCTAACAAGGGACCTGAGCCAGTCCAAATCCAGCAGAGTATAAAAGGAGTAACCAGGGAGTGAGCGAACAGGGGCAGCAAACAGGGCAAGTAGTTTGCAGGCAGTTCACTGGTCAGTTCACAAGTCAGTTTTCCCCCCCATCCTTTGAGGAGGAAACCTTTCAGCTTGGTATGAGGGAAGCAGGGGAAAAGGGACCTCTTCAGGGGGACAAGGATCAGTAAGCAGGTCAGCTTCCAGGCAGATTTGCTAGGGAAGGTGTTCTTGCAAGAAGGGCAGTAAGAGAGAGGAGACAGATTAAGAGATACAGAGAAATGGCTGGAGGACGTCGCAATGCTAAAACCACTGCCATTGCCTCTGCTTGCACCTGTGAGGTTTCTGTCCAGACAGGACCGCTCACCATTGAAGCCAGGTCCAGGTTTGGCACTATGGGGGCTGCAGCTTGCAGGTTCTCTCCAGTGACAGCCAGGTGGGGGAGTGCCTACACTGTGAGCGGTGCTTCCTGATGGTGTCTCTCAGAGAGCAGGCAAGAGAGCTACAGGAGGAGGTGGTGAGGCTCTGAAGCATCCTCCGCCCTGAGTTCATCGATTCAATGCTGGAGATCTCTGGGACTGAGGAGGAAGCACTTGCAGAGGCAGCACTAGAGAAGGGAGAGGACATGGACTCCTAGGAAGGTGGAAGCTGGAAGTTTGTGACCTCTGACAGCAAACAGAAATCTTCATCTCCGCCTGCAGCAATTCATCTGGAGAACAGATATGGAGCCCTAGCAACAGAGGGGGAAGAGCACATTCCATTGGTGGAGGAGGACAGGACAGGCCTCCCCAAGGTGGGAAGGATTTAGACCACCACCACAGATGATGATGGTTGGAGGCTCCCTTCTGCGGAGGACAGAGGCGTCCATCTGCTGGCCTGAGCTGTTGCCCCGGGAAGTCTGCTGCTTGCCTGGGGCCTGGATCCAAGATGTCACAGATGGATTACTGAGACTCATCTGGCCCTCTGACTACTACCTTGTGCTGCTCATCCATGTGGGAACCAATGATACTTCCAGGGGAGATCATGAGCAGATCAAAAGTGACTACAGGACTCTGGGTGCAAGGGTGAAGGGGACGGGGTCTCAGGTGGGGCTCCTTGATCCTTCCAGTCAAGGAAAAGGGCCCAGGCAGGAGTGGGCGCATCCTGCATAGCTGTGCAGGTGGTGTCACCAGCAGGGCTTAGGCTTCTTTGACCATGGGATGATGTTCCAAGAAGAAGGATTGCTAGGAAGAGATGAGATCCACCCGAAAAAGAGAGGGAAGAGCATCTTCACAGACAGGCTTGCTAACCTAATGAGGAGGGCTTTAAACTAGGTTCGCTGGGGGGATGGAGACAAAAGCCCTGAAGTAAGTGGGGAAGTGGGTGACCTGGAGGAAGAGCAAACAGGAGTGGGCAACAGGGAAGGTGTTCTCATTCTTCCTGAGAAATCAGGGCAATCAGCTAGTTACCTCAGGTGTCTGTACACGAATGCACGGAGCCTGGGAAATGAGCAGAAAGAATTGGAAGTCCTCGCAGTCACGGCACTGTGATGTAAGTGGAATAACAGAGACTTGGTGGGAGCTCACATGACTGTCGCAGTGCATCCATGAGCACTGTCATGGCTACATATAACCTGTTCAGGAAGGACAGCCGGAAGGGAAGAGGAGGAGGAGTTGCACTATATGTAAAAGAGCCCTATGATTGCTCAGAGCTCCAGTATGAAGCTGGAGCTAGGCCTGTTGAGAGTCTCTGGGTTAGTCAGAGGGGAGAACAAGGGTGATGTCATGGTGGGGGTCTGCTATAGACCACCAGACCAGGAGTAAGTGGTGGAAAGCAACACGCTTTCTTCAAACAGCAAGCTAAAATTTCCCAATCACAGGCCGTGGTTCTCATGGAGGATTTCAATCACCCTGACATCTCCTGGGAGGGCAATACAGCAGTGCACAGGCAATCCAGGAAGTTTTTGGAGAGCACTGGGGACAACTGTCTGGTGCAATTGCTGGAGCAGCCAACTAGGGGACATGCTCTTCTTGCCCTGCTGCTCACAAACAGGGAAGAATTGGTGGGGAATGTAATAGTAGATAGTAACTTGGGCAGCAGTGACCACAGGATGATTGAGTTCAGGATCCTGAGGAAAAGAAGGAAGGAGAGTAGGACCCTGGACTTCAGAAAAGCAGACTTTGACTTGTTCAGGGAACTCATGGACAGGATCCCCTGGGAAGCTAGTCTGAGGGGAAGAGGCATCCAGGAAAGCCAGGTGTACTTTAAAGAAGCCTTACTGAGAGTGCAGGAACAAACCATCCCAATGTGTAAGAAGACTAGCAAGCATGGCAGAAGACTAGCTTGGCTTAGCAGGGAACTCTTTAGTAAGCTAAATCATAAAAAGGAAGCTTATAAGTGGAAACTTGGACAAACAACTAGGGAGGAGTATAAGAGTATTGCTTGGGCATACAGGGATGAAGTCAGGAAGGCCAAAACGCAAATGGAGTTGAAGCTAGCAAGAGACATGAAGGTATAATAAGAAGGGTTTCTACAAGTGTGTCAGTAACAAGAGGAAGATCAGGGAAAGTATGGGTCCTTTACTGAATGGAGGAGGCAACCTAGTGACAGAGGATGCAGCTGAAGTGCTCAATGCCCTTTTCACCTCAGTCTTCACAGGCAAGGTCAGCTCCTAGACTACTGCACCTGGCAGCACAGTTTGGGGAGAAGGTGAGCAGCCAACTGTGATGAAAAAACAGATTAGAGACTGTTTAGAAAACCAGGACATGGGGCCAGACAGGATGCACCCGAGGGTGCTGATAGTTGGCTGATATGATTGTGGAGCCATTAGCCATCATCTTAGAAAACTCATGGCAATTGGGAGAGGTCCCAGACGATTAAAAAAGGGCAAGTATACTGGCCATATTTAAGAAAGGAAAGAAGGAGGATCCAGGGAACTACAGACCGGTCAACCTCAGCTCAATCACTGGAAAAATAATGGAGTGTATCCTCAAGGAACCCATTTGTAAGCACTTGAAGGAGAAGAAGGTGATTAGGAACCATCAGCATAGATTCACCAAGGGCAAGTCATGCCTGACCAACCTTGCGTGCCTTCTATGATAAGATGACTGACCCTGTGGATGCAGGGAGACCAGTGGATGCGGTATACCTTGATTTTCACAAGGCTTTTGCTGTGGTCTCCCACAACATTCATGCAGGCAAGCTAAGGAAGTATGTGTTGGATGAATGGATAGAAAATTGGCTGTATCATCAGGCTTAGAGGGTAGTAGTCAATGGCTCGATGTCTAGTTGGCAGCTAGTATCAAGAGGAGTGCCCCAGGGGTGGGTCCTGGGGCCGGTTTTGTTCAATATCTTCATCAACAACCTGGAAGATAGCATATAGTGCACCCTCAGCAAGTTTGCAGATTACACCAAGCTGAGGGAGCAGTAGATATGCTAGAGGGTAGGAGTAGGATTCAGAAAGACCTAGACAAATTGGAGGATTGGGCCAAAAGAAATCTCATGAAGTTCAACAAGGACAAGTGCAAAGTCCTGCACTTAGGACAGAACAATCCCATGCACTGGTACAAGCTGGGGGCTGACTGGCTGGGCAGCAGCTCTGCAGAAAGAGACCTGTGGGTTACAGCAAACAGTAAGCTGAATAAGTGTCAACAGTGTGCCCTTGATGCCAAGAAGGCTAACACCATGCTTGGCTGCATTGGTAGGACTGCATTGCTAGCAGGTCAAGGGAAGTTATTATTCCCCTCTATTCAGCACTGGTGAGGCCACATCTGGAGTACTGTGTCCAGTTTTGGGCCCTGCACTACAGAAAGGATGTGGACAAATTGGAGAGAGTCCAGCAAAGGGCAATGAAAATGGTTAGGGGGCTGGGGCACATGACTTATAAAGAGAGGCTGAGGGAACTGGGCTTATTTTGTCTAGAGAAGAGAAAACTGAGAGGGTGTTTAATAGCAGCCTTCAACTACCTTAAGGATAGGTCCAAAAAGGATGGAGCTAGACTGTTCTCAGTTGCAGCAGGGAAGTTTAGGTTAGAAATTAGGAAGAACTTTCTCACTAGAAGGGTAGTGAAGCAGTGGAACAGATTATCTGGAGAGGTTGTGGACTCTCCATCCTTGAAGGTTTTTAAGACCTGGCTATACAAAGCCTTGGCTGGGATGATCTAGTTGAGGATGGTCCTGCTTTGAGTAGGGAGTTGGATTAGATGACCTCTTGAGGTCCCTTCCAACCCTCATTTTCTATGATTCTATGGTTCTCTGAAGGGAAACTCTTTCTGCTTCTAAAGAACTGAGAATGCAGGGTAATTTATAGGTAGAGAGAGGAAAGAAATAAATCCTATTCCCAGTCTCTGTAATATAGAAAGTGCAAAAAAACACCCTGCTGAGCAATCAGTCCTGTGAGAGAAAAACGGAGGCTAGCAGGGAGCTGCCACTTGGGAGTGTCATTTAAAGCAAAGGGAGAAGAGAAGTCTGAACTCAAGCCAGGGAATAGGGAGTTAAATCTATGAGAGGATGCAGTTACCCACATGTATGTTCTGGGCATGGATGTAGCTTAGTATGGTAATAGG
The DNA here is from genome assembly GCF_000455745.1 of Alligator sinensis. Lineage (NCBI taxonomy): Eukaryota > Metazoa > Chordata > Crocodylia > Alligatoridae > Alligator > Alligator sinensis. Next base: position 381,686 of record NW_005842284.1, on the reverse strand, counting down.
GGATGAATATATATGATGTCTTTCACCCACAAAGGCAGTGAAAGCAAAGGACGTGGGAGCAGCAATGTGACCAGGACAGAACTGTGGCCAGGCAAAACCTTATTTGCCTCCAAGAGAACAATAGCCTTCAAGGAGCATCCTAAATACTGGTCTTGTGGAACCCCAAGGATCAAAACTGCCTTTTAACTCAGCCTATGGGCCACAAATAGGGACTGTGTTCACCTGTTGCTGTAATTAACTAAGGCTTTGTATGGAAGGGATTTGCAGCCTTCCCTTTCAGCTTGCTCTCATGAAATCATCTTTCTGTTCACATGTGTGTGGGAGGGTTCACTGAGAACCCACCACTTGGTTCATCCTGCAATACCAAAGCACTTGTCTACACCTCTAGCCTGTAACCTAGTACCTTGCAAGATCTGGCACACTACGGCACTGCCAGGACCCCCCAAGCAGGAGCCATTTACACAGCTTTCTGTCACTAGGCAGACGCTGACAATCCTTCTCGGCTGCTCTGTCCTTAGAACAGACTCCCTCTGTGTGTCTCCCTCTCCCCATCTCATGAGCTGCATTCCTTTCCCCACCCCTCGGGCTGATCTGTTAGTAATTACACCAACATTGTTGGCTTCTTTAGTCATAGAAGACCAGAACTGTGAGCCAATTGTGACCCTCTGGCAAGGCTCTCTTGCTTAGTTTTTTGCAGTCTCTTGAGAGACTTCCTTAAAATTGCCTCTTTTGCTATGTGGTTATGAGACAGGCAAGTGTGTGATGGGTGCTTCCCTTGGACAAGAGGCAAGAAGCAGTCATGCACCCACCCACCCCACTATCTCCACAGCAAAGCAGAATTCAGAGTTAAATATAGTGAACACTCAGCAAGAGAAGGGAAAAGCCTCTTGGTTCTTTTGCTGGAAGCTGTCTGCATCAGTAAAAATCACCTGCTCCAAAGAACCACACACCATGTGAATTAAAATGAGAGGATTCTTCACAGCTTTGTATGTTGGGAGGGTTTGCACAGGAGGAGGGAGATCGGAGAAGAATCTCTTCTTACAACACCAAATCCTTTCCAGCCAAATCCACCACAGTGCATCAGTCAAGCCATTCTCTTTGGAATTAGCCTCTGCTAGCCAAGCTGCACCTGAGTACCATAAGATAGCCCCTTGAAGGGGCAAAAGAGGCTGTGAGGCTAACGATGCTAACCCACCAACCTAACAACCCTGTGCTCTCTGCTCCTGCGGGCCTAGGGAACTAGAGGCCCAAAACTTGTTCTCTTGTCCCTCTGACGCTGTGCGCAAGCTGCCGGAAGCAGTGTTTAGCACAGGGGTGGGAAAAATAGCAGATTCGGCTGGCAGCAGCACTGACAGGGCACATGGCTGGGCAGGGAGCTGCTCCAAGGCCGGGCTGGGATCTTGCAGCTTTGAGTGTGATCAGGAGCCGGGGCAGAGTTGCAATCCACTGCCTGCATGTCCCTGCCAGGGGTGTGCGGGCAGCAGATCACAGCTCTACCCCAGCTCCAGACTACGCTGTCACCGCCACAGGATCCCAGCCCCAGAGCAGTTCCCTGGCCTGCAACATGCCCTGCCAGCACTGCGGGGCCAGCCTCCATGGAAACCCTGGCAGCCATGTCACTCCTGGGGTCCCCATGGAAATTGGCCACCGTGATGGGGGCAGGGGCTGCTGGGAAATGGAGTCCGCTGTGCGCCCGATCCAGGCCATGGGCCAGACGTTGCCTGCCCCTGGTTTAGCACCTGCCTTCTTAAAAATTGGGCATCTCAAATTGGACACCCAGCATTACTTTTGAAACTTCTGGATTTTTTTCTGGTGCCATGGGAGATGAAGACTGCAGTTTCTGTCCTCAGCATGGAGGAAAGACATTTTCTGACTAGTTGTCATGATTCTACTTCCATGCACTTGTTTAGGGCGCTGCAGCCAAGTAAAAGTACAGGACAGAGCCATGGCATTCATATACATGCCTTACTCTTTGCTGTAACCCACAGCACATTCCTGGTGGGAACTGAAGTCAGAGGGATGCCATGCAAGCATTGCAATTTAATTTCCAGTAGTCTAAAGAGCTTTGACTCCATGCAGGGACTCCACTAGCAGCTGCTCACTGTGATGACCTTAACCATGGAGCTAGATCAGAGGTTGATGCCAGCACTGCAAAGGAGTGTTTTGCTGAGAAAGGCCCCATCCTTTAGAGTGATATGGGTGAGGTATTTGTCATATGCCAGAGCACCACCCAGTGCGGGGCAAAAGGTGGTGCGTGCTGCCAGATCTCTGGAGGGGACTGGAGCTAACTTGGGAAAAATGCCCAGGCACCTCCCCTCCTGTGCACATGCCAGAGATGAATGGAAAATTCTGACACACATGAAAGTCTGATAGAAACACGAGGTGGAGGGGGGGAAACCCCCTGATGCTCTCCTTTTCCCATTATTCAAGCAGATTTAATGCATTCCCTTCTGGGCTGCCTCCAATCTGGCATATGGCAGGGCTGCTTGGGGTAGCTTGAAAGAGATGGATGCATTGCATCTCTTGGAATTTGAAAGCAGGGGGAGGTGGGGAGTGGGGGGACTAAGTGGCTTCATCAGGGTCCCAGAGTTGTTTGAACCAGCCCTGACCAACTGCAGTTGATGATAAATCTCTTGCTGCTAAATATTAACTAGGTTTGTCATGTCCTTTTGTTCTGCAAATTTCCCCAACACTAAAGGACTGTTTGTTCCATTGCCTATAATGCCTTGGCTTCCTACAATGCAGAAGCGATTGGGGCAATGGACTTCTTCACAGAGAAGCTACAGTAGTATCAAGCATCGTGTGGTTTCAATTAGTTGTGAGCTGTACTGACAGGGCTTTCCAACCTGGGAATACAAGACAAAGAATTTAAGTAGCTAAGTTGCAGACCGTAAATGAAAGGACTGTGGTTGTGATGGGGGGCTCCCCCATGTACCACAATGGGATGACACGCTGTTATTTGCACTGTTTTAGTACCTGGGAGACCCTCATCACAAAGGCCACATGACATCTGATGACCTCAATTTTAGTGTTAGCTGTTGTGTGTTGGAAATGTGAAAAGCCAGGGTGTAAAAGGAACAGTTTATAGTCAATTAATTGGATATTGTTTTTAAACTTCCTGCACTAGTAACAGTTGTATGTTCCTTGTTGCAGTTGTATACCTCACACTCCTGAGGCCTAGGTATGGTCCCTTTTGAAACTGATCTATAAGACTGAGACAGAGAGAAGAGAAGCTTCTGTTAGAAAAGATTTAGCGGCCTCCCATCTAGACATGGTGTTCAGGTCCCCATAAACAGTCCAGCTGAAGGCTTCTAAAATGCTTTTAATTGCACCCTTACTATTCTCTCTTTATCTAGCCCATAACGTGCAGCTTAGCCCCTCTGCTTCCTATCAGCTGTTGCTACTATTGTTTTAAACAGAAAGATTTCTAACAATTTGTAACGTGAATCTTTACTCTTTGTGTGCACATGGGTTGTTTTTTGCCAAGAGACTGGTTTCAGGAAACACCTTGCAGAACACACACACAGCAAAACTAAAGGAATTACAAAAGTCTTGGGAAAACATGTGGGGTCCATTGTTACTGGCTCGCCTCAAGAGAGGACAGGCAGGACGAAGCGCCTCACTGGAAAGCATGCAACGTAGCCGTTTGAGTCGTAAGAATTCCACACGTGTCATTAGTTTAGATTCACAGCTTGTGTCAGCAAAGCATTTGGGGCTGGCTATTGATTTAACCAAATACGTGTGAGCTAAGGCCTGGTGTGGGCTGAAAGACAAGCATGCTTCCAGCCTAGAGAGGCCTTCAGCAAAAAAAAAAAAAAAAACCCTGAAAGCATATCTGCAGCCTTTCCTTTCCTTCATCCGTCCTCCCATCCTTTCTCTCTTTCTTAGCTGCTTTGGGGTACAGCTTGGGGACACAGTGCAGAAGGCAAGCAGCAGAATTAATGCAAGGGTGAAAACAGGGTGTGTAGAAGATGGTGATGCATGAATAGGTTCCAGCTGAAAGGTGCCATCACCTCTCCATGGGACACTCGGTGGAGTTGACTGTTGGCTCATTTCATTCCACTAGTCATTGCCAAAGAGGAAACTATTTCCTTTCAGCAGAGGCTAGTGACAGTGGGCAGGGTGGATGGCAAAACCAATGCTTCCAGAGCCAATTTTGATATTGGGTTAAAAATTATGCACGCTTGACCTGAAACTGATTGGGACAGGGCTTATCCCGATGCACCTCTACGGCTTGATCTTGGTTCCTGTGAACTCTAGGGGTTGAGCTGTAGCCTCTCCTCTGATTCTGGAATCATTAGTGGGAGCAGGACAGCACATCCTGGAAGGGTGGAAGTCACTCTGTGACAAATAGGCTGTGTTTTCTCACATCTCTCTTGAATAGTTAGGTCTCCACGTTCCATTTAGAGAGAGTATGGCAAAGCCGAGGAGAGACCAATTAGGGACAAATGGAAACCACATGAGGTTTTAATGAAACAAGGAGCTGGTGCGCAGGGCTTATTGCTGCAGGAACATTTACTGCCTGACTGGAATGCGCATCTGGCATTGATTGTTTCCTGACCCATCAAGTGAGCGGGAATATGGAAAGCAAATTGAAGCTTATACGGAAAGATGAATTTGCTAAAGAAGTGCAGTTTGGGTCATAATCTTTGTGAGGAAGAAACACGTTCTCTGTATGTCGCTTAAGGAAAAAGTTATGGGCAAAACTGGTTTTACATCTCTTCAGATCGCAGCGTAGATGCTGAATGTTGTGAATTGAGTGGCTTGGCAACTAAGAAGCACAGGGGGATGTACTGGAGAGCCATTTATCACAGAAGGCTCCATAACACCACCTATGCTCACACTGAGCAGTAATTTGTTCCCTTGAAATCACAGTAGTAAAGTACTTCGTATGGGGTACAAAATGGGGACCTGTGACATGAAACTGTGGCCCAGCTCACAGTTCACAGCCTCAAAAGTTGTAATTGTTGTGGGAAGGGCACTATCAGTGCTTCAGTTATCTTGCCTGCAGTTTCACTGCCAAGTAGGCAAATTTTAGCCCTAACCAAAGTGCAGCCCGAGATCAAAGCCAGCCTGGCGAGCCAGCTTACATTTAAAGCACCTTCAAACCTGTGAGAACAGTAAAGGGGCTAAAACTAAACCGCAGGTAAAAGCCCAGGTTCAGGAGGCACTATTTCACTGTCAGGGCGGCCACAAGCTGGAACCGACTTCCAGGGGAAGTGGTGCTTGCCCCTACCCTGGGGGTCTTCAAAAGGAGGCTAGACAGCCACCTAGCTGGGGTCATTTGACCCCAGCATCCTTTCCTTCCCATGGCGGGGGGTTGGACTAGATGATCTGCTCAGGTCTCTTCCGACCCTACCTACTATGAAACTGTGCAGTGTAACCATACTCATTTCTGACAGTACTGAGCAATGCAGGGGTAAGCTGTGCTGTGTTACTGTTTCCACACGGGAGATGTGAATGAGTAAGCCGGCTGCCTTGCAGTCAGTGTCTGTAGCCCAGCACAGGTGTGATAGAAAATTTTTTCATGTGTGTAACTAGGAACAGAGATGCTGCTCACCAGCACCAGAGCAGGGGAGCTAAGCTATGCCATTTTCATTCCTTGCTCTCCACCAGTGCTGCAGTCACACACCATTTCTGGGGCCTTTACACTCTAATATAGTGAATGCTTTTTCATACCTTGCTTTTCTCACTGAGAAAAGGTCACCTCTTTTTCATGAATTACTCCATCTCTTTCCCGAGTTATCTCAGGTTAGCAAATACAATGCACCGTTTTTTCAAACAGCTAATAGGAAAATTTTGAGCAAAATCTGCCCCTCTCCTACTTCTCCAAACCCAGCAGCCACTGATGTCCAAGTGATATCCACAGTGAGGAGGGGGAAGTCCTGCAGGATGGCAGTGCCTGAATTTTCTGCTAGACAGAGCAGTCTAAGCAACTGTATAACCTTTATAAATAGAGTTGACAGCTCCCTGCTTGGGATACTTATGAGTCTCTGACGTGCAAGAGGACTCTCCCTTCTCAAGCACCTCGCCCAGCTGGGACCAGTGCCAACATTTTGTGAGGAGACCGGACTCCACTGATCACATGTTTTACACACATTTTTGCACGTACAAGCTAGAGAATAAATGCAGTTTGAGAACATGTATACATTTCAAGAATACTAGGTGGGCCTGCAAATTCCTTCCTGCACTACAAAACCTGCCTAAACTTATAGACTAACCAGCTGTCCAAGCCAAAAAGATGTATATATTTAAGCAGGACCAGACCTATATGTGCTGCTTTGCTTTCCTATTTGCTTTGGACCTGAAAACAACCTAGTGCTAGGCCTGCTTTACATAGAAACTAAACTTGTATGCAAACATACCTTCTCCCTGTGAGAAGCCTGCGTCTTTGGCTTACCAGTCTGCTCTGAATTAAGAGCTGGTAGTTATCAGTTGCACTAAGCATGACAATAAATATGTCCATGACTCTTTATATGTGTGGATAGGGCTGGGGAATTTAGTAATATGCTACATTATTAATTGGTGAGACCGTAGTCAAACCACAATTCACGAACAAATAATTAAATAGCACAAGTCTTTTTGCACTGAAGTCTGGCCACCATGTAAAGGTATATGCCTAGAGATCTTCGTACTGGGTTCAGTATCTACTGAAGTCAGTAGAACAGGGGTGGCCAGAGGTACGCACCCTGGGAGCCACATCTGGAGCCACGTCAAGAGAGGGAGGGGGGAAGAGTAATGAGCGACCCGGGGTGGAGGTGACCACACCCCTCCTTCCCTCCCCCTGCACAGTTGAGCCGCTCCGGCTTTCCCCACTGGGAGCACACCCTGGGGTAAGTGGTGTGGCTGCAACCCCCGCACCAGCAGGGGAAAGCCAGAGCAGTGGCAGGTGCTGGAGAGCCACAAGTATCATGTCGGCGAGCCACATGCGAGCTTGTGAGCCGCGGTTTGGCCACTGTGGCAGTAGAAGTTTGTGTATTGACTTCACTAGGCTTCCCTTGGCGCACAGATCCACTTCCTCCTCCTCCTTTAAGCTTAGCCAGTTAACCTGCAGGCTTTGAAGTCTAAGTGAAGCATCAGCAGATCCTCAGTGAATATATCATGCTTTCCTGGCTGATGTATCCAGCAGTGCAGAGGTTCCTGGTATTCTAAGAGAACTCGTGATAACCAGGATCCTGTATCTTTCCCTTAATTTTGAACCATCCAGGTGCCATTGTAAGTTATAGGCTCTCAGTATCAATTGAAAATGAAAATGCAAAGTGCAGCTCAATTCTCCATGGCAAGGCTGGTCAAAACACCTGAAATGTCTAAGAAGATGTTCTAAGATAAAACAGTATATACGGGGGAATGGAGAGCTAGGAACTTTCTGCTATCGAGACACAGAACTTTCAAAGTGGAACATTACTGTAGCACTGAGGGCTGAGCTAGGAAGTATATCTGTTTTATGAACAGGTCTAAGGAGAGCTACAATGCTAACAGGTCCTAGGAAAGATTAGTCAAAGATGCAGTTGTTCAGGTTTCCAAAATCTTAAGAAACTTATTCCAGACAGAGGGCTACCTAGCTCTTTTGTCATGTATGGTTTTTCAGGAAAATTCTGTGTCAAAAATTCCAAGTAATTCTAATAATATATTTGTAGAAGTTATCTGTTACTACTGTGGTACGCTCTCATATATACACATCCATATCTTACTAATACAGTATTATTGAGAGAAACTTCTTAGCTAGACTTACAATAGTAGAGAAGGTAGCAAAAGTAAACTGTATGCAACATCCACCTTTCACAAATTACTATTGCCCTTTTCTGTACAATAACTACTTACAGATCTAAGTCTAAACCATGCGATTTACTTCACAATCAGTGCCATCAGTCTGGCTCTTCACTTGGATCTTCCACCATATTCTAACTTCGATGATCCTGCTCTGTATTCTTGTTCCAATTGCTGATGTCTTCTTACCCCCTTAAAACAGTCCAAATTCTGACCTGGTGAATCCATAAGTAGCTATTACTGAGCCTTGGCAACTAAGTTTGCATAGTGTAAGGCCCATTAATTGTTTTGGGAATGCGGATGTTTTCTGGGCACTGCTTTTCTGAATGTTTTCAGACCAGGGTAATTATTTCCAGGGAGCAAACCAGGCTTGACTGCTTCCTACTTGTCTGGATCTCCTGAGGCATGACCGTGACAGGATCATTTAAGTAAAATAATGAATTCCAAGTACCCTCCCAGGAGCCAGCATTTCATGGTTGTGGTGCAATTTGCACCTGGTTCACAGGTGTAAGCAAATTTTAAACACTGGCAGAGAGGGAACTAACAAAAACAGATGGGGAAATACCTCGTCTCAGTCCATTGGCAGCAGCACAGAGACAGAGTTGTTTTTTCACTAATGGAGCAAAACCAAGGTGAAATGCCCGTTGCCAAGGACTGGAAACAGACAAGGGCATGTGGAAGTAGGTGTTTGTATTATACAAAGTTCTCAATGTTTGGAGAGATTTAAGGAGACCTGGAATCTTTCATGGGCTGTTGCCTGTTCAGAATCAGCAGGTTTCCAAAGGAGGAGACTATCACTGTTAGACCATAAGGAATAGGACTGATAGAAACACACCTGACAAGTCCTTCCTGTCAGAAATATGGGGTTTCATCCAAGTGAGAATTTTCTGTGGGGGGAAATCATTAACTTCAACAAAAGCATTTGTTTTTTCCATTCAGAAAATTTCATCCCGAATTGGCATTTCTACTTAATGTGACTTGAAGTTTAAATGTTGGTTTAAAACTACCCGGCTTTCAAAATCAACAGCGCTTGGAATCGACATTTCAAAATGCTTCATTTAGACAGTCAATGTTTGTAAAACATTTTGTTCTGCACACATCAATACTTTGACATGTTGCTCCATTTCAGAATATAAACAGATATTTAAAATTCTGAATTTCTTTCAGGACAGAAATTGCATTTTCTGATAAGCTCTGATAATTGGCCAGGTTTTCCTTTCACTCGTGTAAATCAGGAGTAATGCCAGTGAATGAAACTGGTGGAAGAAAGAGGAAAATCAAGCCCAATTTTTTTCTGGTTTTCTAATCAGATGAGAATTTACAAATCTTAGGCAAGTGAAGAGGAGATGGAAATACCACACCTCTTCAAATAGTAGGCACTGAGTCGCTTTCAAAACTGAGGACCACCCAAATCATTGCCTCTTGTGATCTGAAATGCAATTTGAGCAAGGGTTAAATACAGACAGTCAAAAAGCCCAAGGCTGAATCAATTCAATCTCTGCAGGTTAGTCTAAACTGCATAGATTGAACATATAGGCAAGTGAACAGACATTCACTTTTGATTCCAGAAATGCAGCCGCATGCCTGCAGTGGCCCAGGCCAGAAGCTGGGGGGCGGTAGAGCACGCCTCCCTGTTTGGCTGCAGCAGACAAGATTTGCCTGCCTACCCTGCAAGGGGTGATTTGCAGGGAGGTGCAAAGCATCCTGGGATGCTGGGGAACTGTAAGTTAACATGAATCTAGAGGGGATCTGGGACAGAAGTAAACCAATTTAACCTAAATCAGTTAAATCTGATACTACATCCATCCAGGTTTATCTTAAACCAATTTCAGTCATTCTGAAAGTGGTTTATGTGCACTGAACTTCTGTTGTGTTACAGCTTTGAACTGGTTTCCCATCATGCATACTGATTTATATGTCATGTCTGTCCCTAACTAGGCGGTCTCCCAGAATGAAAGGAGACCTGATGTAATGTAGTACACCCCTGAAAGTGCATCTAAATTACACATTACAGCGTACGATAGAGGTAAAGCAGCTAGATGGGGTGCTGCAATCAGGCTAGCAATGGGAGTGGATCACTCCTTGCAGGGTAATGTCTTCTGATGATCAGATACATCTGCAGTTTAAAGTGTAGATGCCTCATAAGGATGCATAGCCAGTCAGCGAGGTGATGAGTTTCTTCCCACTCCCTCTTTGTTTTCTAAGCACTACCAATATGTTGCAAGAGCCCTGCTCAGCTGCACGCTGCTTCCTAAAGGATACAATCAAGCTCCCACTGAAAACAAGGGGGATCTTTCCAATGTCTTTAACTGTAGTGGGATCAGGCCACAAATAAGCAGTGGTGGAATCTCAAGGCTTGAAGCCATAACAGCTGCCTCAAACATTCCAGCCGAAGAGAGGGAAGGTTACCCCACAGCTGTGTCCCCCTAAATGCCTTTACTCCAAACACTGTAACACAACTGGGGGGGAGGAGAGAGAGGTGGAATTTTAATAACCCTTTTAAAAAAGGAGCACGGGCCATTGCGCGGCCACTCTTTCAGTCCTGCTCTTCTGGGGTCATTGCTGCAATGCTCAGACACCCCAAAGGGCACGGGAAAAGTCTTCCCGTCATTTTCACATCTCGTTCATGGCATGTGAGGGGAGGGGAGAGGATCCGCTTTTGGGTTAATTAGCAGCATGACCAGACAGCTGTGTTGTCATCGCCAGTTCAAAAAGTCATCAGGATTGTCACTGAGTTCTGAGACGAACACACATGCACACGCAGCACACGTCCAGAACAGGGATTGACCACTTTCCATTGCCTCAGGGAAAGTTTCTCAGCTCAAGAGCACTGAACCAGTGGGGGCCATGAGGAGGAGGGGCCAAGGTGTTCTCTCTAACTGGCATTTGCTCACTCCCTTTTGCACTAATGTAATTTCATGCGTTGTATACTGACTAAGAATAGCAGTGTGGTCTGTTTCCTTAAGATAAAGAGAAACTATTTGGTCAAATTCTAATTCTGGCTCTGTTACTGTTATATTGTTTGACTACATATGAACTGTTTTTAAAATGGAGTTGATACTTCATATTCTTTTCCCTGTTTCAATGCAGAAGAAAGGAAATAAAGGCAATTTGATAACATATTGGCAAAATCAGAAAGAAAATCCTGGTAAATAATAATAAAGATAAATCCCCAAAGCTAACAAGATTGCACTTACAAGGCACGTGAGCAGGATCTGGGCCAAACAGCTCTCCTCAGTTTGGGCAACAGAATAGCAACCCATGCAGAGCAGTTAAATATAGTCTCCAGTTCAGATCATATATCATTCTAAATATTATTGTGCTTAGTAACCCATAAAAGAGTTCTGTGAAGATGCACAAAGGGACACAATGATGCTTCCTTTCCTCCCTCACAAGGAATATTATAAAGATTGCTTTATGTTTATAAACACTTTGAAAGCCTAAAGCATTTAAGCTGTATTCCTACTTCTGCAAAAAGGAGACTGACTTGACAAATGTAATTGCTGCTCTGAATTTTACAACCAAGGGACTCCCATTATAATACATTTGCACCACAATGCAGTTTCTTTCTCCTGTGTTAGGGCCATTCATGCCATACCTTCTGGTTGCTGTGCAAGTGGGCAGGTATCTCGTGAGTCCATGCACACATTTTCATTCAAGTGTATGGTCTTTGCCAGGACAAGTAACTCTAAGCATATTATAGCACTGCTGGTCCTAGCATTCAGTGACTACAGACACTGCTGAATCCACCACATGCACATTAACAGAACAGTTGGAGCAAACTGATTAGAAAGGTTCACACCCCCCACCATGGTGTCTCAAAAGTGACACATTGGGTACATCTATACATGCACATTTATTGCACAGTAAGTGAAATTACTGCACAGTATGGGTGTACATCTACACGTTCATGCCCGTATTGCGTAGTAAATATGGCGACTTACACCGACTTGAGTGTAAATTAGATACCTGCATCATGCAAGTATCAAATTTACACCCGATTACTTACTGCGCGCTAACGCACATGTAGACACCTTACTGCGCAGTAACGCTATGTGTGTGTGGACTGATTTGGGACTAACTTTAGTCCCAAGTCAGTCCACACATAGTGTTAATGCCCTTTAATACCTGAACTTGTAGATGCTGGCTTATTCCTGCTTACTGCACAGTAAATTTAAGCCGGCGTAAATGCACAGGTAGACACACCCATTGTTCATTATTGTTTGGATCCTAGGCTGCATCCAAGTCTATTTGGGCACAGTAAGAATGGTTACCCTAATCTATGTAAAGGAACATAATGGCAGAGGGTTGCTCAAGTGGGCAGAGTGTAATTCTTTAGAAAGCATCCCTAAACTGTCCTTGTCCTCCCCCCTAAGATTTCTTCAACAGCTTTCTGGGATAGGGACTGTTATTTCGTATACATTTGCACAGCACCCAGCATGATGGAATTCTGATATTGATGGCCCCTAAGCACTACTGTAACAATAAAAGTACTTTAAGTTCATCTTGCTAGGAAATGCTCTGTATCTGAGGAGGACGCCCCATGAGAACAATCCTGTCAAATTGTGACTTCAGGCTTGACAAATGGACTTCTAGCCTGCACAAAGATACCCCCTCCCCCCACCAACACAACCCCTGCTAATGCCACCCCTTTGATCCCTTGTTTGTTATCCTGTCCTTCCATCAGAGAAGCAGCCTAGGTCAGGAAGTGTGTAGGCATTGCTGCCAAGATTAAAGAAGGGGAGTTCTGAACTGCAGAGAGGACAAAACTTGCGTCAGTGGCCCCAAACTGCCAGGCTCCACAAAGAACAAACAGGAAGAGGTAGTTATTGAGGGATGAGGACACAAAAGACATAGTGCTTCCACCACCCCACCCCTGCTAACAAACATCAGGGCTAGAGGAAACCAGTGTCAGAAGAGGGTGTGTGGCAGCTAGCACGAGATTCTCACAGCCAGAGGAAGGAACCTATTGGTTTGAACACTTTCCGGCAATAATAAAAGATTTGTTTCCCATCCAGATATATGCACAGGCGCCATTTAGTATCGTCTGTACTGCCATGACCAAACTGCTTCATGAAATGGGGCAGGCTGGAGGAATGGAGGAGCCATCGGGGTACCATCATGTTAGTTGGGATCAACTGATGTTTCTGTTAGTAGACAGGAAGCCCGGACCATTAAACTAGGGCTGCTACACACTTCCTTGTGCTGCGAATGCTTACATAGATATATTCCAAAGTTGAATAGCTTGACAGGAGGCCATAAAATGAGGGCTGCTACACACTTCCTTGTGCTGTGTATGCTTTTCAAAAGGAAGAAGAGAACAGTTTGTTGGAAGAGGCAAACTTCTCTGTAACCAAACATAATCTAGTCCATTAAGACAGGGCAGTTTTGTCTGGAGTTACAACCAGCCATTGCAGGGAGTAGGTAGTTTAATTGCTCACGCAGAATCTACTGCACCACTAGTAGGTTTTTGTAATACAGGGAGCAATACTCTGACAACCTTCAGCTAGGGGGAAACAAGAAGACAAAAAGCATTAGAGAGCTTGCAATAGCTCAATGAGCCATTCATCTGCCAGTGTGCAGACAGGCACATCCCACAAGGTACAAAACCTAGCTGTTAATCACCCAACATTTAGCATGCAATGCTACTTTGGCCGACTCTTGCTAAGCCTTATTCCACTCAGCAGACAGAAGAATCTGTAAGCACAAGGATTTATAGCTCTAGTCCAACACTCCTATAATTATTTGATAAGCACCAACAGAATGTTCAGCACTGAACAAAACAGGAATAAACAGATAAATCCTGTCCCAAGGGGCCTTACAGTCTAAGAGCTGAATATACTGGGAAACAAGAATGGCAGGAACTTAGCTTCTGTATGGGGGAGGGAGTATGAACATTTATACAGATAACAAGAATAGAATATCCAAAGCTATAATAGCAAATGTTTAAAAAAGAAAGCTGGGGGGAGGGGGGTTTAAAATCTCATGCTCCAGGGTTAAAACCAAGCTCTAAATGTTGGAGATTAGGAGAAGACTGGTGGATGGAGAGCTGGGGAAAGACAGATGACCCTTTATCTGCTTTCTTTGAGGCTTCTTGTACCTTCGTCTAAACCAGCTGGTACTGGCCACTGTCAGACTAAGAGCACTGGAAGTGGATCTGATCCAGTATAGCAGTTCCTCTGTTCAGGTGTGCATTTATTAAGCTGAACTTTTTAATGGCATTATGCCAGTGGGAGTTATTGACTGTTGGTCAGCTTGGCTATTCTGGATTCCAGCTCAGTTTATAATAATCCATTAAGAAAGTCTACTGTGCAAGTTTGAAATATCTCTATGTAAGACCTTTGGTTTCTGTTTGATAAGGCGGATTCTGTCTAGCTGCATCAGACTGCAGACTCCGCTGTGAGCATGAGAACTTGAATAACTATTTACAGACAGCCTTGTCTCAATAGAATTATAGAAATTAAAGATGGAAAAGAGACTTACGAAAATCTCCCTTTTATCTTGATCCTCAAAGGAAATGCCCAACTAATCCCTTAAATCCCTCACCCCACCAAAATACAGGTGCTGCTCTTTCAGTTGAAAAGAATAAAGCAGTTTGAGGAATCTGGCCTGTCCTTAGCACAACTCTTGGCAAGGCAGCAACTTCTGTGCAGGTAATACTGCCCCTGGATTTCCATGCTACTCTTCAGGACTTTAAAAATTAGTGTGCTGTGCCTGGTGGTTAAGGACATTCTGTAGCTTTCTCTCTCTCTCTGTCTCCCAACCCCAGATAGATTCCACTTCTGGCCAGGGATACCAGAATCTGGTTGCAGGCCACCGAATGTTATATGGGCTGGCAACACCAAATCTTACATGGGGTGCAGCCCCTTCCCAACTCACTGACCAATAGTCACTCTCACTCTTGATCTCTCCAGACAAGGTTAGCATTGGCAGTACAATCCCTGGAGACTTCTCATCCACCCTGAAGGTACAACCACTTGGGCTCACTTTTCTTTTCCCTGTTGTCAGGGTTGCTTTCTTTCCCCACCTCCATTTGAAATGTTCATTACTACAGCCCTGGCATGTTTCCTGGAAGAACAGTTTCAATTTCTTTATGAGCCTCTGTCCCATCCCGTACGTGCAGAACAAGATCAAGGGCTTGACTGTTTGTCAGCTTTTAGCTACACCCACAAGCCATGTTCCTTAATAATATTTTAATATGAATTTATGTCATCAATAAATTAAAGGAGATCTAGTCCAGACATAAGTACAAGTGGAAAAGCTACTGAAGTCCTACATTGAGTCACTCTCCAGCATGGAACGTTAAAGCAAGGGACCCAGCAACCTCACGGTTCATAGGAGTTGATCTAGAAGCTGTTTTATCCAGTTGCCTTAGTCCCCTTTAATCTGCAACATGCATATTTCCAAACTGATGGAAGGCAGGCAGAGTATTTATAGCAGTGTCAGAAGAAGAGGCAGGAAATAGAAAATCAGGACAGGGGCTTGGAAGCAATATAAAAGGGCCAAACCACACCACCAGCCTGGAATTCATTCCCTGCAGGGGAACATTGTGTTAAGGAGAAATGTCACAGAGAATGGTTGGTTTAACTCAGATATCCGCTGGCTCTCTAGCCCTCTACCTGCTGCCTTTCAAGCACCAGCTACTTCCTGTCTGTCAAAGTCAGGTGAATGTTTTTCCGTTCAGTGGTTTTCTTGTCTCACAACAGGAAGCACACTTCTCCCTGCTGTTTTAACCATTTAAAGGCCAGCACTGAAGCCTACTAACTAAAGGGAAAGGCTTCTTGGGCCCAACAAATTAGAGAAACTGGATTACACCTGCATCACTGGTTGGGAGGGGGTAGGGAGGGAAGATTCTTGTTTGTTTCCAAAGCTCATGTCATGCATTGTGCTTGAGGGATGAATGTGTTTGTTTTGCTCCAATGCTTTTCTATAAAGATTTAAAAAAACATACTAACATGATGCCAGCAGCCCCTCCCCTGCAGGGAACCCTGTACACCCAATGGAAGGGGAGGCATTGGTAAAGAGAAACAGATGTTGTTGTCCCAGCAGTCCAGTGGAGGAGCCGAAGTTCACATCCTTCACCTGAGTCAGCAGGGGCCTGGGAAGGCAGCTGTCCTCCTAGCCTATGATACTGCAGTAGCTTTAGGTATTGCCAGAGAAAGATATGGTGGTGTCTTTATGCTGTTACACCTTGTGTGCAAAAGAAGCATAAGATGCTTCTGCCTTTACACTGGCTTTGTTCAGGCATAAATGACTGCAAAAGGGAGCAGAGAACTGGGCCTTCTGATGGTGACAGGGAAGGAAGAGAGCAAAGAAAAACTGGGAGGAGGGAACAGAGGCAGGGGG
>NW_005842284.1:356729-365563 GCF_000455745.1 Alligator sinensis | reverse complement strand
TTTTTTTCCCCCCCCCCCCCCCCCCCCCATTTTCTTGTTCTTATGCATCTGTGCCCTACTAAGAATCAAAGGCATAACTAGACACCTTTATGGCCAGCTGGTTATTAAACAAAAGCAATAACCATCATCTACAATTGACAGGTTTGACTAGGATCCATATCCAGGAGCTGGCTGTGCAGGGAGCTGTTTGCCTTTGGCACTTTCTCCACTCTTCCCTGGCTGCAATGGTTGTTTTATTTTTTCCCTTGAATACTTTTTGACAGCGCATCAATTCTTTCCGTCTGGTTCACTTACTTGTCAGTTTGCACCACTTTCAAACAATGTGCTCCTTCCCTTATGATCCAACTGGATCACAAAATAGAAAGAAATTCTTTCCCTCCCCTTGCATTTCAAAAAGGACTATTTAGGCATATTCACCAGAGTGAGGGAAGGACAGCACTTAGCTAGAGCCAAGATATGACCATTTAGGTGGGCACCATGAAAGGTCACTCCATGCAGAGCTCTGCTGCTTAACATCCTGAGCCAAGACTGTCAGTCAAACAGAGGAGCTGTGCTTTTCTATGATGGGTGTATACAAAGAAGGTGAAAGATGCATTCCTCTCTCACTCTCAAGAGGTTAGAGTTTAATATATACCTTTCTATGGAGACAAACCCATGACCTACCTTATAGGTTAGGCCTTATCTAAAGAGATCCATATGTGGTGTAATAATGGTATGCTTTACACCGACCATTCCCTACTGGGTATATCCATGTTATCCACTCTGAACCAGTGTCAGGTCTAACCTTGCATCCACAGTAAGGCTGTGTTACACTAGCTTAGGAGTTATCACCTCTCTGAGCTGAAGAATCTTCTTAGTCCTGCCAGCCTTCTTCAGCAATGGCCACTACAAAATTCTTCTCCTGCCCTCTCCAGAAATTCTCCTACAGCTTTGGTCTTCTCTAGGGGTGTGCGAAGCAGGCCCTATTCAATTCGGACTCGGTCCAAGTCAAGGACAGTGATTTGATTCGTTGATTCGGATCACTGTCCCGATTCGATTTGGCTGAATCCAAATCTGAAGATTCAATGCTGATTCAGAGAATCAGTGATTCAGCCATAGACACAGCTTTAAATGTTTTTCCTACATACCTCAAGGTACCAGGCTTGGCTCATGATCACTGCGATGCTGGGGCAGATGGAGCATCCCACAGGAGTGAGGCAGGGGAGGGGGCCCTCCACGTGCTCAGTGGCAAACCCAGAAGTGGATCGGAAGTACTTCTGGTCCATCTCTGGTTCTGCCAGGGAATGCGCTGGGGAGCCCCCCTGCACCTCCCTGGCTCAACAACTGGCCGCAGGGGGACCACAGGTGCCCCTCCAGACCCAGGAGGCACCAGTCACTGAGCCAGGGGAGCGCGGGGGACTTCCCCCGCGAACTCCCCAGTGGACACAGAAGTGGACCAGAAGGGCTTCTGGTCCACTTCCAGGTCTGCTGCCGAACGCACTGGGGAGCCCCCCCGCACTTCTGTGGGACACTTCATGTGCCCCAGCATCGCAGCACTCACGAGCCGCCTGCTACCTAGAGGTATGTAGAAAAAACATTTAAAGCTGTGTCTATGTCCAAAACTCCAAATCCCTCCGAACTGATTCAGAGGGTTCCGATTCAATTTGGAGAGATTAAAGGGTCTTCTGATTCGTTTCAGATTCGGAGAATCAGCCACCGAATCGGGCCGAATCTCTGCCAAATTGAATCAGGGACTGAAGCTTCACACAGCCCTAGTCTCCTCCTCGTGCTCCAGACGAAATATTCTCATCTCCTAAAGCTTTGGTAGTATTGAAGTGATGCTGTAGCCATGATGGTCCAGGAACTGTGTGAGGGGCAAGAATTGTGGGTGATATCTTTTATTGGGCCAACTACATGGTTGGGATAGACTTAGACAAGCTTTCAGGTATCACAGTACCCTTCCTCTGGTCTCTTGGCCGGCAACTCAGCATGCTGAACACAAAGAACCAGGAATTTAACATAGACAATGACTTCATGATCTATTAGTAATGTACTTGATGCTCACTAATCTCTGCACGTCACGTGATAACAACCCCCCTGAAGATCCTGCTCTTCCGCTCGTCAGGCTTTTACATCTCGCTTGTCTGTTGGCTACCTGATAACTTCTCTTATATCCATTTTTTATTGACATACGGAGTTTTATTTTATTTATTATTTATTTATTTATGCCTTTGTTGCATCTGCTGTTTAATCTGCTGTGCCTGCTTCTTTCCCAGAGACCTGAAGAAAGGTACTGTGATAGTAGAAGCTGTTCTAAATCTATCCCAACCATGCAGTTGCTCCAATAAAAGATATCATCCACAAAAATTCTTGCCTTATCTTCTAAATGAGCTATCCAGTTGTAGTTCACCTGCTGAGAATATGATCTCTGTCCCTTGCTGCGTTGACAAGAATGAAGTCAAAGATATCAGCTGACAGAAACACAGAGATGAATGCATAAGCGTGACAGTGTGTTGCATCCACACCGGCATTCAAGCAAGTGAGGTGTTACAAGTTACTGCAGCTTCAACTGACTATAGCTTCCCTATAATTTGACTGCTGCATTCACATTTATAGGTGCCAGTGTATGCTAATCAATGGCAGATTATTAAAACTGATTATGCTCTTCAGTATGGAAAGGACCTTGGAGAGGCAAGAATAGAGTCCAATCTGTGTGCAATGTGTATTAATGCAACTCTTTGCTGAGTTAGATGGTATTTTTACATACTTCTCTGTGCTATTTAATTTGAGTTTTACTGCATACCATTTCCAGAGGTTGAAACTGCCCTTTGGAAACACCAGCAAAAATTTGGACTACTCATGATCAATATTTATTTTACCAGCACAGAACTCAAGAGACTTCTATCTCATTTCAAAGTGTTCTAGAATATTTTTCTGGTTGGCAGAAGCACTGAATAAAGGAATTCATCAGGGCTGTGTAAAACTACTTGCATTTTTGTGCTATTAGACATTGTCAACACAATCAATTGTCACTCAAGGGAACCACTTCACGTTACAGAGGAAGATTAACTGGTTTTTAATAACGGATGTCAATATTCTCCAATATTTGTAATATTCCTCTCAGAAATCTGAAAAACATCAAGTCAAATCCATCTCTGACATCACATGTTGAAACATTACTAGGTTCAGTGACCTGCTTAGACATGTCACAAAGTTGGCCTAATATCTCTCCTCCAGGTGGCAACATGTCAGCCTTGCCCCTTGGGTCAAGTTTAGACTTGGCATTAGATGGAACTCCACTAGGGAAGTCAATGTGGTTGCACCCCTGGTCTTATCTTGAGTTCCAAGAAGCAGAAGTCACCAGTCTCCTTTTCCTTACCCCCTTGTATCCACACACGATCATAATGTACTAAATTGGCATGGGTCTCGGAAAGCCAAGGATCTTGGAAGAGTTACACCAGTGTGACTCAGTTTAACTGGGAACCTAGAACAGAATGGGGTAGACTGTTGGCAAATCAACAGCTGCAGCTGAGTCAGTAGAGGACACCATCCTACTTGTGGTGCCGCTGTTTACGTTACCTGCTTTACAGAAGGATTTGAGGTTTTTATGTAGCCCCAGGGAAGTGCCATCTTCCTCTCCCTCGTGTAACTGTACTACTGATGTTACTCTACATAATGATTTTTAGCTGTAATATTTATAACTATTGTTATGTCTACAAAGTTATGTGGTATTTGGCCCACAGTGCACCTCCAGATGTACTAATCTCCTAACTTGAGGATGACTTCATTGCTGCCTTGTTTCCCCATGACCACTTTATGCTAACATGAAGTGTAATGAAAGGGTTGGATCTGCCCCAATGACTTCTCCATGGGTGCATCTACACAAAGAATTAACATGAAGCAATAAACTCCAGAGCAGTTTGAGCCAGAGTAAATTACTCCCAGGCACAGCATCTACACATGAGCCCAGGACAGCAACAATTTGAGCTGGGGCAGAGCAGGCCCAGGCTGGCAAGGTACACAGGAGGTCAGCCTCAGGCTCCAGGTTAGCAGTGTCAGGCAGCAGAGGAGCTGGCTGGGGCATGAGGGTGTGGAAAGTGCAGAGCTGTGTGGCTAGGTAGCAGGCAGACATCTGGTCCCCAACTAGCTGGGCTGACTAGGCACAATTTATGCCTGTGGTCAGTATCTACACATGCATTTAATTGCAGTAAATTACTCTAGTATAAGATAGTTCTGTCCCCAATAGTACTGTCTTATTGTGGCATTAATTAGTTTACTGTGCCCTAACACCATCACATGTATAGATGGTGATGCTTTACTCTGCAGTTAACTAGTCTACTCCACAGTTTAGCACATGTGTAGATGTGGCCCTTGAGTAGGAAACCCTCACTGGAGTAGAGAAAGTGTTGGCAGCCTTAAACATTGCCCCCTTGCAACACCCTAATGCAAGGACATGGGTTGGTGGATGTCTATGGCATAGCATGCCCACACCACAGATATTCCCAAACTAGCCCCTTGAAGTCCCAGCATGAGTATGGCATAAAGCCACTTCCTATTTTCACCCAGACCTCCTACTGTGTTCTGCATCACCACAGGGATAAATTCAGCCCCTGATGTTTAAGATATATCTAGTGGGGGGGGGGGGGTATCCTAGTTAAACAGATTTACTGATAAACAGTCAGAACAGAACATGTTTCTAAAACTAGAGTCAGTGAGTCTGCAGTGCTGTCTTTGTGACTGTAAACTATTTGTTAAAATGCTCAGGCTGCATATTAATTATCTTTGCTCATTACTCGTTTCACCTGCCTTAAAAGGGAATTGCAAACAGTTTGATTAATAGATGGAAAAATGGTCTAGCTGCACTGGGGGCTTTGGAACTGCCTTTCTATTCCCGCTTAAAACTAATGCTTTATTCTTACTGCCTAGAGCAACAGTTCTCTGTGAATCAGTACAGACACCTCATGAAACAGCACTATGTCACTGGAATGGAACCTTTCTTTTTTCCCCACTCTGAGCAGAGAGGTTCACCGGCGTCAGAACAAGCTAAGCTATATAAGGATGCTACTCCATCTTATTGGCAGTAATAAGCCCTCCACTTAAAATGCAGATCTAAAAATGACCAGTGTAACAAATGCCAAAGCATATGCCAACAAAGAGTCTAGCGGTGAGAGAATAAGGAGCCTTGTACCAAGTCCAAATGTATTCAACTGCTGCAATCAATTTGTATAACTAATGCACAGGGAAATCAAACTGTTTCACAATTGCAATATTGTGGCATACATTCCCCACTGATATTTGCTCAGCTTCAGTGGTTCTCATGCTCTTGTACCACAGGTGGCAGAAAGGACACAGTTAAACTACACGTGACGTGGTTTGAGAAATACAAAGTACCCATTACAGTTCTACTGATTAAAAGTTACAAAGGGAGCATACAGTGTCTATTAGAGTGTTAAGTAGGGTGACCACATGTCCTGGTCTGGCTGGGACAGTCCCAGATTTTGTGGGCCATCCTGGTGTCCCAGCCAGTTGGTGAAAATGGAAACAAAAGTCCAGGATTGTTACCGCCTTACCCACACTGCCCAGCCTGGCTCCTCCTGAGCAGCAGCTGGAGGCAGGGGCAGGCTGGGCTGGGCTGGGTACCTTTCTTCCCACCTGGGGCAGGGATCAGCTGGTAGAAGGTGGGGGTTGGGGAAGGGATCAGGGGTAGTGTCCAGGATTTCCTTAAAAATAATATGGTCACCCTAGACTTAAGGCATGTGTACAGGCCTCTGTCCTGATCATGGGAGCTGTTAAGAATACTCCCACCCACTCCACACATCCCAAATCCCAGAAGCCAGACAATGTAGCTATTTTAAAGTGGCTCCAATAAGCATGGCCAAGACAGAAAGCCTGAGCGTAGGTCTGAGCACATGCTCAGTACCATTCAAAAGCAATTACACTGCCTCACTTTCAGGATTTGGCATGTAGGAGCAGGTGGGCAGGGCATGCATCTTGGTAATGCTCCCAGGCTCTGCCTGAAGGCAGTGTAGACAAACCCTTAAATGAGTTACAGTGGTCTCCCAGTTTGACAACTGCTGCCTCTACTATGCTAGTTTCAGTGCTGAAGGTCCTATCCTCCTCTTGCTTACACTAGGTTTCCACTGGTGTCACTTCTTTGAGAACAGCAAAATTTGCTCCCAAAAGATAACCTGGTATGCAAGCCCTGAAAGCCTGGAGTGATATGTCCCACATCAAAGATAAGGGCCTCCTCAGTTTGAGGAGGAGATCCTGTTGTTTACAGGGAATTTCAGCTTCATACTTTCAAATCATGAAATCACACCTCTCATCTCAGTCTGGTTCAGAGCTGGCAGGCATAATGTGCCTGCTAGCTAGCTGTGGGAAGCTCCTGTCGCAGGTTAATTAGGATTTATGAACTTCTGAAGAGCATCTTATTGATGTGTGTTTCATGACGACCTCCTCCTCAGACTAAAGAGCCTGGGTACTTCAGTGTTGTGTGCTAGGTTGGTCCACACAAGAGCACCACATCAGACTAAGGCCTTGAGGAGAGAGTCTCAGACAAAGTAGCACACACAAAAACCAGGTTTTCACCTCAGTAGTTTTGCATGATCACCACAAGCATCCAAGATAATTGTCATAAGGAGGAAAAAAAGGAGAAATATTTTGCAGCTCTGAAACCCAGAATTTAAGTATTTCACTCTAATGACCTTCTCAACATGCCCACAAGAAATGAGCTAATAACTTCCTTATCAAATTGTGCCATTTTCTGTGCTTCTGCATACAGCCTGTCTTCAATGGCTCTCACTTAGACCATGACATTCTGTTTTGGTCTAAATATTCTCCAAACACAGACTTTTCCAGCATTAACAACAGTGAAGTTCTGTACTGTTACCAGAGTGTCATATTATTGGATCCTCATGCAGTAGCAGCACCTAAGCAATTCTTCAGTGCAGGGATCATCTTTGTGTCTTTTTAAAGTATCAAGCACATTAGTGGAGTTTATTAAGAGTAAATAGCAATATCCCATTTTGCACCGCAAAAGCCTGAAAATAGCCAAATTCATCAATCTTACATCCCATGCAAGCATACATGCCCCAACACTCACTGTTTTATCAGTTAAAAAAAAGTTTGTAATGCAAAAGACAGTTTTTCCTAGCATCAAACATTGCTGTACATAATCATATTCTTGCCTCCCTATTTGTTCAGAGAAACACTACAGAAGCTACTGCCAGGTAGAAGGTTCACAAGAGCAGGTGGGAAACCCTAAATAGAAAAATGGAAGAAACTTCTGCTTAAAGCAAGGACCTCTGAGGCTCTGAGCAAGAACATCTGGCTTTTTGCTGGCTCAGAAGTCTTTTTGCATTTACTTCCTGCAGGAAATCTGGATTTAGCATGTGCAGTAGTAACCAGATACTAAATAACCCTTTTGGCATTACCTTATATAATACACTGCATCATTTATTGAGGATAATAGTTTCCATCAGACATTTTCAAAAAAAACATTTGGAGAAGTGACAAATTCCAATCCAGATTATGCAAGGTACTGAGAGCTTTGACTACTACAGGATTCAGCCTGAAAGACTTAGTTGTAAGTGACCCATACAAGGCAACAAAAAATAGTTCTTATTTCAATCTCTGTTTAACTGAATGGGATACTTCGATTGGGGATCTGGCAGTTAGAGCATACGACTAGGAGCCAGGATATCCCAGCTCTGATATTAATTTACTTTGCTGACCCAGATAATTACATTGTGATCTCTTTACACTAATTTTCGTTTATATAAAAATAAGTTAACTATATCTATTCAGTACTCTCCTACAGGTGTGTATTAGGATTCCTGCTCATAAAGTGCTTTCTAAAATGGAAGTGCATCTTAAAACTTTAGTATTACCCTCCTAGGAAAGATTCTTACACCTGTATAAATTCAATGGGAAACGTTGACAGACACTGTCGGGCCACTGTGAGAACCTCCAAATTTCAATCTGTTTTTAAGCTGCATGTGTATAAAATGCAGACGTCCCAGTTCAACCAACAAACCTGAGTTTGAGAATCTGTTTTAATGTGTGGAGAGCTTCTCCCAGCATGTATAAATTATAGCTTCCTCAATAATGGATCCAAAACAAGCCTAGTTTTCCATAGAAGATTACAATAAAAGGTCTGGAACGTGGGTGCATATTCCATACACATGTGGCCAGATACATGTAAAAAGTTTAATTCAGAATAAGACCTGTGCTGCTTTAGCTTCTCCAATTGCTTAATCAGCAGTTAAAGGAAATAAGCAAGTAAAATGAACTAAGAGGGCAGATTTCCCAGGTGCTTGTACTTTGGGCTGAGATGCTTTACTAGTGAGATTCCTCCATCCATAGGCACCAACTTTTATTTTTGCCAAGGGAGGGCTAAGATGATGGACATACGTAAAGTTTTACGCATTTCGGGTGACAGCCCCCTTCCAGAGGGACCCAGGGCTCTCAGGCCCCCATCTCCTCCTCTTCCCTTTAGATCATACTCTTGAATAACATGGTGATTCACCAGTTGTGAACTCAGTCATGCTGTGGTAGGATGGAGAATGAAGAGCATCTCTGACAGCTAGCTCGGATACAGTGAGAGTTTGTCCATTATTTAGAGGGAGAAAGGGAAATTTACATTTTCTATCCAGTGTGTTGTTTTTTTTAAACAGAAAACTCTGCTCCTTTACTGAATCCATTAAAACTACTCATTTCATCTTTAAAGAGTGAGAGAGAGTGTGTGTGTATGTGTGTGTGTGTACTCATTTCAATTTTAAAGTTTGTAGTGGCCAAAGGAACATTTTTTGGTCACATGCAAGGTAGTCTGATAACAGCTAACATGGAATTGAGGG
>NW_005842284.1:347651-356719 GCF_000455745.1 Alligator sinensis | reverse complement strand
AGAGGAAGAAGGAAGAGTGGGTGTTTTTCCCCCAGCCTAAAGAAATGCAACATTCAGCAGCTGATCTGAAAAGTCCCTGCTGCTCCTTGGAAAAAAGAAGTACAAACAAGTCCCTTTTATGTCAGTTGCATCCAGCTGGAAATGTCACTGCTCTGTTCAAAGGGGACAAAGCATTTGTGGTGTTTGTTCCTTCCTAAGGTCCGTTAACAAAAATAAAGGAAAATAATCACATCCTTTTGAGGGGAAGCACAAAAAGCAAAGTTGGTGTCAGTCCCCAAGAGTATGGATGGAGCTGCCATCTGTCCAATCACAGGACTATCCATACTGGCTCTTATAGTGAGAGGCATCATTCAGTTCAAAAGTAAGAAAAACAAGATTTAAAAATCAGTTTAGCTATGGATCAACCCCAGAGATCTGGACAAGATGCACACTTCCATCCATTTTGTTCTGTTAGCTAATCTAAGTAACAGACAGGTTTCCCTGGGTATGGTTGTGTAAAGAGCGTTGGCTTCCTTCTGAAACCACAAGCTCCCCTTTCCTACTGAAAAGACCTGCCTGTTTCAAAAAACATGCCCGCTCACTGGGTTTTACTCGAGCATCGTTTTTGCAAAGTTGTTTGAAAGGCTTCAGATGATTGCAGGGTTGGACGTCTGCCAAGACAGTGAGCCCAAGGTAGATCAAAGGTAGCCCCATTAATAGAAAGGCAGACTAAATACACACGGGTCCCCTGCACCTTTGTCCCTGAACTCCAGCAATGGGTGCTTGCATTATATTTCCAAACCCAAAGCTTCTTGCCCCTTCAGAAGCCACACATGCTGGTGTGTTTGTCACGGTGAGAAACTCATCCAAGGTTGCCACCTAGCTAGCCCATTTTTTGCATCGTCTTAGGAGCTGTTTTAACAGCTCAGTTCTTCCAGCACTTACTGCATCGACTCCTCCCTTAGGAGCTGGTATTTTGTCAGGGGTTTCAAGAGCAATAAAAACTTGCTGCCAAGTCCCTTTCTTCCCCACAATGTGTTTTAAAACCCAGCATGTAGTTTAGTCTGTCTAAACACTGCACAAGTACACTGCCATCCGTTTCCATGGAGATGGTTAACTCTTCGGTGACCACAAGTTGGAACAGGCTCCCTGTTCTTTTGGCTCGTGAAAAGCATGACAATGCCTGCTAAAGATAGCTAGGCAGGAATATGGCTTTAAGGGTCACTTTGGAGATACATAGGTTTAGTTCAGTTTCACCATGTCACACAAATGACACATTTGGGTCGAGACAACCAACCTCTTAGTATGAGGTGGTCTTTACCCTTCTGCTTTCCACCCCTGTGAATTATGGGCCCCCTTGTGAGCATCAAGAGTACAGCATGTGTAACTGGAGTCTGAGCAAGGCTGCACACAAATATGAGCCACAGTTATTAGCTGCAGGGTACTCAAGAACAAAGTAAAGAGATCAGTACTTTGATACCGAATTCAGTCAAAAATCCAGCTGTCAAAGGGAAGTCTTGCAAACAATCTGATGTCTGAGCTAGTCAATCTGGGCATTTATACACATAGCTGTCCATCCTGCAACATGCTGGAGATCCGGCCGGTTGGAGCAGACCCGATTAACTGAGGTGTTTTAGTTCAAAAGCTCGCCACTGCCATTTTTGCAGCGCTGATGCGCATTTTGCCACTTATACAACTGTGTGCCCCGCACGGGCTTGGCACTGCAGTGCAAGCATGTGTACAAATGCCCACAGATGTCTGAGATACTACTTTAAGCTTTGTTACTTGCCCTCTTCCTAACGGTTGTTGCCTCTAGAGACGATATGCATTACCAGAATAATTTTGTAGCAAGGTGCATTTAAACAGATCTAGTGAAACTGCAAACCTATTTTGACCTCATGTAAAATGACCCCCCCATCCAAACTATTAAAGGAGACCAGCAGAAGCATGAATTCTACTGGCTTGCAGCAAATGAAGGGGACATGCAGAGGAGGCCCCTGCTGTCAAACCAGACAAACTAGCTTCCCAAACCCCCTTGCTTTCAGGGAAGGCACAAGTCTCTTGGGTTGCTGCCTCTTAGCTGACACACCTCCTGATACAGAAGAAAGCTGCAGCAATAAAAGTTGTGAAGTGAACTTTGAAAAGGGCAGTTTTCTGGAAGGGTCCTCTTGATATAGAGAAGTTTTTATAATATTTTTCAGGCTGTCATCGCTGAAGCAAACTGTAACCTTAACAGCACTATTAACATGCAATGTTTTTCTTGGCTTTCAGGAACAAATACACTATATAAACTAGACATGAATTATAACTATGCATCACTGCAGTTTTTGTAATGAAAGGTTATTAAAAGCAAGAGAGGGAAACTTTTCTTTTTTTTACCAGTTGGTTCAACTGTTTTCAAATACTATTGACGAGATTCCATGTTGAGTCAATGTTCTGCTCAAAAAGTAGAGGGGTTTTGCATGTATTTTTCATGGACTCTGTCAGGTTAATTGCTTTGCAGACTGAAGTCCTCAGTCTGACTAAAGACTGTGGGTATCAACAAGGCAAAGGTCCCAAATCACTTTCATGTGTCTGAACCCTGAGGTACAGAAACAGCCTCCAGGGTTGTCAATATTGTGCATGCACCTTTTGTCTCTGCAAAGATAGTTTGTATCCACTGGTACTCAGAAATCTCTTGGCTAGGGACTGGACCAAGACTACTAGCTCATTTGTTATTATACAGTAGACCCCAGGACAGCTATCAAACAGTAACCATATTTGGTCACTTAATTCCAACCTAGGCAATATGCAAAGCAGGGAATTAGATATTGAGTTTCCATTATCCCATTCCCTTGAGCTATCCAGTTGTTCCCTTGCTTCCATAAAAATGCTGTCACTTATGAAAGCCTGTGGGGCACCTAAGATTGTAGTAGGAGGATGTTAGAAAGAACCAATGGACATGTGTTTCAGCTTTCCAAATTTTTATAGAATCCTATACATTGTGGTTTTCCTGGTCAAGCGCCCCACTGTTCCAGCTTGTAATTTTTATTTCAGAAAGCACAAAGAATAAAGTCTGGAGATCAGATGACAGCATGCAAAATCCTTGAGAGACTTGTTTACTCCCCTCTGTGGCCTTCATATAAGTTCCTGGTATAAAGAACCTATAGATATAGTTGCTACTAGCTGGTCTGAATTACACTATTTCAAGTTCCCAAAGGCAGTTCCGTAGCTTGGGAGAATTAGTCCAGTTTCCTTAGTATTTTCTTGGCATCAGTTTAGCAAGGGAAATTTAGGCTGCCCACACCTTCAATTTTGTTTTTGTCCCACTGTAGAAAACAAACCACTTTTACAATTACTAATTTCTAGAAAGTGTGCAACACTTGTTTTTCTTGGACAGGTTGTAGTCTTGGAACAGTTTCTACTCCAAGAGTTTCATTTTTAGCAACTCTTCCTAATGGGAAAATAAAGCACACCACACTTTTTTTTTGGGGAGCAAGATATAAGGCAATTACAAAAAGCTGTGGATATATATAGATATATCAGGAAAGGGCAGAGCAGTGTTCAGTCCTTTAATCCACTCACCCCCCTTCCATTTTCAACACAAACCTTTAATGATCAAGCCTCAATTGTCTGGGGGAAGTGGGGACCTGAAAACCCAATCATTTAGAAGCAGTTCTTCATACATGGATCTAGTTAAATCAGATACAGCAACCCAAACCAGCAAAGGGTGTTTGTTGTCCCTGGCTCCCCCCACCCCGTGTTTCACATGCTGGTTACTTGTCAGTGCTTTGGCAAAAGGTGTCCCCTTCTCCATCCCACCACAGTACCGGGGAACTTTCTGGATGGTAGAAAACATCAGAGCCATGGAGGAAGTGGAGGGGGGGTGGTGCGTGTGTCTGTGTCACATCAGAGCAATGAGTGTGTGTGTGTGTGTGTGTGTGTAAGTAACATCAGAGCAATACAGTAAGTGCCATGTGTGTGTCAGTGAGAAGGGGGACGTTGTAACTTTATCTCCTGCTGTGTAGAGCAGAGGTTCCCAAACTTTTCCTTATTGCATACCCCCTTCCAGGTTTACCACCTGCCCGCATACCCCTACCAGCATACGCTTTACATTGAACCCCTGACATGCCAATTGTTACTATAATGAAAATTAAAACTGCCGTCAGGCAATTTCTCCTGCATACCCCCCAGAAATGCCTTATGTCCCCCCGGGGTCTATGTCCCACAGTTTGCCCCCCACCCTGTAGAGTGCTAATGCTGCTCCCCTGGGCTTTAGGATGCTGCAGCTCCGGGCACCACCTGCCCCAGGAAATCCCAGACTCCTAGGAGAGGGGGGCTGGAAGGGACCTCAAGGAGGGCATCTAGTCCAACCCCCTGCTCCCAGCAGCACCAGCCCCAACTAGATCATCCCAGCCACAGCTTCCTCTAGCTGGGTCTTCAACCCCTCCAAGGATGGAGATGCCACCGCCTCCCCGGCTGTGCATCTCCTTGCCCACCAGGTGCATGTCTGCAAGCCCGGGGAGGGGAGGCGGGCGGCACTCACCGATGTCCGAGTTGCAGAAGGCATCCTGCGGGTGGATGGGCACGCACGTGCAGGCTTCCGCCACCAAGGCGCTCAGGCTCCAGCTGCAGAGGAGCGCCAGGAGGCTGAGCCACCCGGCGGGCATGGTGCTGCGGGGGGTGCCGCGACGCTGCCGGCGGACAGGGGTCGCCCCGTGGATGTGCCGCGTCTCCTCCGCGGGCTCCGCGCCTCTGCCCCGCGCTCCCTCCTGCGGCTGCCGGGCCCGGGACGCTGCAGGCTGGAGACGCCTGTGCTGCTCTGCCCCGGGCTGGGGCGGGGAGTTATAGCCTTGATCGCGCGCTCTCCGGCTCCTGGGGGGCCGCTCCCCGCGACCAATCGCAGCCCCGCATTACCTCACTCCCGGGGAGAGGGGAGAGGCTGTCCGAGGGCTGGAGGCGGGGTCGCAGCTCGGGCTTCAGCTCCTTATAGGGAATAATGCGCCTCCATGTGTGTTGGGGCTGCGAGGGGGGGCAGGCTGCCTACCTGTGCGTGCCACTGCCCGCGCCGGCCAGGCCCCCTCCCCTGCACTGGCACCCACCGCCTGCTGCAGGAGGTAGCTGCTGCTGCTGCCACAGCTGAGGAGCAAGTTGGCAGGGGGTGCAAAGAGGCTCCTTGGCAGCACATCCTCAGCTGGGCAGACTGGCAGAGCTCTGCCCGTGCGGCCAACTCTTTATGAGTGTTGGCGTTGTCCTTAAAAGTCTGCGCTTCGGGACTGCGAAAAACTTCAGCTCTTTCTTTTCTACGGATTTTAAGATTTTAAATCTATAGAAAAGAAAGAGCTAAGTGTTTCATGGTCCTGAAGCAGAGACTTCAAGAACAATGCCAAAAACTTAGCTCTTTCTCATATATATATCATTTAATGTATATAAAAGAGCTAGGCAGACAAGGTTCCTTATGTCCTTAGACCAACACGGCTACAACCTACACCCCTGTACAAAAGAGCTAAGTTTTTCACATTCCCAAAGCAGAGACTTTAACAACAATGCCAAAAACTTAGGTTGCGCGCGTGCGTGCGTGCATGCATGCGTGTGTGTGTGTGTGTGTGTGTAAAAGAAAGAGCTAAGTGTTTCATGGTCCTGAAGCAGAGACTTTAACAACAACGCCGAAAACTTAGCTCTTGCTCTTATTTATTTATTTAATATCTATAAAAGAAAGAGCTAAGTTTTTCACATGCCCAAAGCAGAGACTTTAAGAACAACGCCAAAAATCATGAGAGTTGGCCATACTGGCTCTCTGACCGTCTGCACCAGGGGATGAGGGGCCCCACACACTCTCTGGGCCCCTGTCAAACTCAAATCCAAGGGGACCGCTCCAGAGGGGCCCCCGCATTTCAAAAGGAAACCTTCCTTTCCCCCCCTACCCCCCAAACAAGCTCTCATGGGGCTGGGGCGTGCGTTTGACACTGGAGGAGGGAGGAAAAAAGAAGACTTGAGACCATTCAAAAAAAACCCTAAGAAAAATGCATCTTGCAATAGGAAACTCACAGGTTGATTCTTTTCTGCCTTCAGTCCCCATTGGAAAGGGATTGGAAGAAGAATGACAAGTCCTGTTTGGGCTGTAAAGCAGGATTTGATGCTGTGGTTTTTAATCCTACCCCAAGCCCCCTTCCTCCTGCCCAGTATTCATAGTCAGCAAGGAGTGATAAAACAAACTGTTAAAAGTGAGCTGGAAAAAACCCTCTCAGATGTACCAGGCACTCCCAACGCTTAATCTTGCTGTATATTTTAGCAGTGCAGCTTTAGTGCAATTTATAGAGAAGTCCTGTTTGTTTTGTTTTCCCTTACCCCCCCCACCTTTTTTTTGGAACTGTAAATTTCTATCAGCTGCAGAAATGCAAATGTTAACAGCACAGCTGGAGTTATGGGCAGGGAGATTGCCAGATACAACATACAGACAGCCTTCTTATCCTGCAAAGGGGGCTGAGGAGTGATTAATCTTAGTATCAAACCACAGTACATAATGTCAGAGTACTTTACAAGACAAGTATGTCTAGTTATACATTACTCCAGTATTAAAGGCCAGGGACCAGCTGTCCTAAGTTTCTAAACAGCATGCTGAGTTTTCAAATCTACAGTTCTGCCATATCTGGGTTAAAAATTATCTGTTCACACCTTTTCTTTAGTGGTGCAGCCTGTAGAAAACAAATCATAACCCCCAGTCCTCTGGAAGGATAGCCTTTGTTGAGATACCAGCATTCAACAGGTATAGGCTCGTGTGTCATGAAGAGACAAAGGACTGTCTAGTGATTTAGGTTCAAGTCTGGCATTTGGGAAACCCTGCTCTGCTACAGGCCATTTCTATGACTGCATAGCCTCTCTGTGCCCATAGCCCCATCTGGACAATGGGAATAACCGTACTGCCCTGCCACCCAGGAGGGTAGCGAGGATGATTGTCTTCAAGATTGCAGTGCTCAGATAAAAATGGGGGTCATATACATATGTGACAGAGAGGTTAATGAGATAGTTTTAATGTCTAATTTTAAGTAATTTGGAGGCCCACCCTCACAGTCGGAGCGACCCCACGCAAACAATTGGGGTTATATATTTGGACCTGTAGCTGAGTGCCTGTGACAAAAGCTAAATCCCAACAGCGAGAGCCTGATTTCAGTCTCTCTTGTGTAAAGTGGGAGCAACTCCATTACAATCAGCAGTGGCACTGATGTAAATGAGATCAGAATCTGGCCCGCTTGCTTTTTTATTGTTGTAAAATGTAGTCTGCAAATGACACATCGACAAGTATGTGTACTAGGAATTAGTAAGTATTAATATAGGGAAACTGTGGCACAAAGAGATGGAGTGGGTTGCTCAGGGTTACAGAGAGGCCAGCAGTGGGGTTGGAAATAGAACCCAGGTCTTGCCGCCCATCTAGTGCCCTATCTATTGAACTAGGATATCTTTGTGGGGGGAAATTATAGGGGAAAACCATATTCAGCTCTTCTACTTGAAGAGAACGTTAAGCCTTTTGTAACCATTAAAAAAATTAGACCTTGACCATGATGTGAGAAAGTTAGAGTTCACATTTGGTTTGTCACCAAATAAAGAAGTCTCTCTCATTTCTGTCCTCCCCCAAGAATGTGATGGTGAACACAATTAAGGACCTCTTTTTCCTGACATGCAGCCACACCACTCCATGCTGTGGTCTTGTCAAAGCCCACAAGCTAAGCATGCCTGCGCTAGGTCAATAGATGGTGTGAAAATTCCAAGGGAAACCCATGTCTTGTAGGTGGTGTTGACTCAGTAGGCATCATTTTCTAAGGCAGTCCTGACTTAATGTCTTAAAACAGTGCTAGGGGGCACTGTGCTGCAAGGTATAGGTTGAGTTTCATTTGGATGAGGAATAGAAAGCCAGGGTTCTGACTACTTGTGATAACTAAAGAATCCACAGTGCTTTTTGCAAGAGTCAGGTTGTTAATCCTAGTGCCCTGGTTAAATTCCAGTAAAGATAACTACAATCTGCCTCCATAAATTCCCACTGCAGTTTAAATTGGAAGCATTATTTTTCACTTTCCCTCTGCAAACCCTTCTACCTTGTGTGGCCAGTATGGAATGTCTGATGTGTTCCATCCCTGAGCTGGCTGTGATGGATGATGCAGTCTCTGTTCATAGCCTGTAAAAGCACTTTGGGATTTTTCTTTAGCATGGAAGGTGTTATGTAAATGTAAGGTATGCTGCAGATGAACGAGAAAGATATCCTGTTTCCTTCTGATTACCTTGAAAAGCAAAACCTGAGGATACCCCTGGGCTAAAAGGAGTTTACTTCTGAACTGACGAAAACAGCAAAATGTAAGTAGAACTTTAGTACTAGTTTCATGAAGCTACAGAAGCTGCTGGTCACCAAAAAGTGCCAGGAAGTGACAAAGGGACTTAGCTTACCAGTAAGCACCCAGAACATATCTTCAGCTGCTGCAAAGAGGTATAGCACCACTGAAGCTGGTCATAGAATCATAGAAGTAGGGTCGGAAGGAACCTCATAGATCTTCAAGTCCAACCCCCTGCCTGGGCAGGAGGGAAACTGGGCTCAAGTGACCCCAGCCAGGGAGGCATCGAGCTGCTTCTTAAAGACCCCCAGGGTAGGAGCCAGCACCACTTCCCTTGGAAGTTGGTTCCAGATCCTAGCCGCCCTGACTGTGAAGTAGTTCTTGCGGATGTCTAATCTAAACCTACTCTCCAACAACTTGTGGCCATTATTCCTTGTTATCCCGGGGGGCGCTAGGGGAAACAAGGTCTCCCCCAAACCCTTCTGGTCCCCGCTAGTGAGTTTATAGAGTCACAAGGTCCCCCCTCAGCCTTCTCTTGTGAAGGCTGAACAGGTTCAGGTCCCGTAGCCTCTCATTGTAGGATCTGCCCTGCTGTCGCCGGATCATGCGGGTGGCCCTCCTCTGGACCCTCTCAATGTTGTCCACATCCCTCTTGAAGTGGGGTGCCCAGAACTGGATACAGTACTCCAGCTGCGGCCTGACCAGCGTCGCGTAGAGGGGGAGAATCACCTCCTTGGACCTACCTGAGATGCACCTGTGGATGCACGATAGGGTCTGGTTAGCCCTGCC
>NW_005842284.1:345582-346488 GCF_000455745.1 Alligator sinensis | reverse complement strand
TTGCCCAGCGCATCTTGCAGGGGCCCCACATTTCCCAGTGCCTTCTTCATCCTCCCTATATATTTGAAAAAGGACTTTTTATTATCTTTGATCTTGGATGCTAGTCCTAGCTCTATGTCCACCTTAGCTTTCCTAACAGCCCCCCTTACAAACCTGAGCAGTGCTTGCTTATTGTTGGGTTCGTCACCCCTTGGGCCCTGAGTATTGTCTCCTTAAGGAACGACCACTGATTTTGGGCACTGAGTTCCCCTGCCCTCGAGAACCCCAGCGCCTCTCCCACCAATCTCCTCAACTCGTTGAAGTTGGCCCTCTTGAAGTCTAGGGCTACCGCCTTGCTGCAGGCCCTTGACACCCTGCGCTAGATGATGAATTCCAGCAAGCGATGATCGCTGTCACCCAGGTGGTCAAGGAGCTGGAGCCCCCTTACCAGATCATCGCCTGTGGCCAGGACCAGGTTCAACAGGGCATTTCCTCTGGTGGGACTGTGCACCTCCTGGGTTAATTGGAAGTCCTGTATCTCAGCCAGGAACCTCCTGGAACGGTCCGACCTGGCTGACTGCTCCTCCCAGCAGATGTCCGGGTAATTTAGATCACCCATGACAACTACATCCTTTGCCTTAAGACAACTACAACCCTTGCCCTTGCCTTAAGTCCCTGATGGACTTCATTCTGCAAATCAATCCACCCCAAAGCTTCCAAGAACAGCACAGGACCATACAACTTTTTTAATATCTATTTTTATTCTAAATTTTCCACTGAAATTTGACTCAATCCATGAACATGGGCTCTTGCCAGTAACTACTGGCAAAAAAGCTTCCCTCCCTTGCCTTAATATCCCTTCTTGAAGTCTGTGGAGTTAGGCTAATTGCTGAAGATGGCCATTTCTATACCGAATTCTAGCTTCTC
>NW_005842284.1:335877-345551 GCF_000455745.1 Alligator sinensis | reverse complement strand
TAGCCAGGGGCAGAGTGCAAATACCTTTCCTTGCCATGTACTGCCACTATTGTTTGTGCTATACTGTAAGGAGTTTCTGCCCCGCCATCTCACACTGCCGTGGAATAGGAAATCTCACTGGAACCATCTCGAGCTGCATCAACCAGATGGATTGTGTCACTATTTGTTTCTTGTTCACAAGGATCATTTTCTGCACGTTTTCAAAGGTTGCCCATTGGGAAGACTTATTGGTTTTCATACGCGCACGTTTAGCTCTGATTTATTTGTGTGAAGAAAGGTTGAATAAAGTGCCTCTATTAATTCCTTCTTTATGTCAGTGAACTTCATATGTTACTTATAGTAAGTAAATAGTATCTTTGAAAGTAGTGTCTTTGTTTTTCTGTGTGCCCACCTAAACTCGAGCAATTGCTCCTGAGTGGCTCAGGACTGGGTTGTTCTGGCTTGGGCTTGGGCTTGGTCTTTCTCTGGGACTTGCACCTATCATGCACCACCTCCTAAGGGAAGCCTCCAATACTCGCCTGCCATGTCTTACTCTAAAGTTCAGATGCGAGAGGTTCCTGTCTGTCTTGGACTTGCTTGGAGGTATCACATGCAGACGTCCTTGGAGCTCCACTTCCCCTATACCCTTTCGATACACCAACCTAATGGTCTCCATGCGCTTGATAACTGGAGTTCTCTTGGGCATGGGTATGTGCGTCATCACCCCGATCAGACTTCTAAGGGATTTTATTAAATGCAGTGTCTATGTGTACACTGGTCACAGGCTGACCAATCTTCCTGTTATACTCTGCCTATAGAAGAATGTTACAAGGATACAAGAGAACAATCTTCTTCCTTACAGCCATATTTCTTGGGTCAGATGGGCAAGCCAGTCTGCCTGCTCTGGTCTTCTATCCCAGAGTCCCTGAGGGCTCCTGGTTCCCCTAGCCCTGGGAATAATATCCCTAAATGTGGCCTCAGTCTCTGGCCCCAGGAGTAGTACAAAATCACAAAAAAAAAGAAATGAAAAGAATTAGGGAGGTAGAGGTTTGTCCTCCCTACTCATGTGTCCCTGTGTGTTGTTGCAACACTAGTACCTTGGTGTCCTTTCCTCATACGGTGTTGGGCATCACTCCTCAAGGAGTCTGGCTCCTCTTCAGGACTCTACCCAGAGTCCCTGGCTTGAGATACAACCAGGTCTGCTGGCCGGGAGCATACAGTT
Source organism: Alligator sinensis (assembly GCF_000455745.1). Lineage (NCBI taxonomy): Eukaryota > Metazoa > Chordata > Crocodylia > Alligatoridae > Alligator > Alligator sinensis. The sequence continues at coordinate 344,350 of NW_005842284.1, read as the reverse complement.
GCCTCCAGGCTGTTGCTCCCCTGCTTCTTCCCGGCCGCCAGCTTTTGTAGCTGACTGCCAGTGCTTCTTGATGACATCGTCTCCCCACACTGCCCCCAGCCACACTGATAAGCAGCTGATGAATTGTGGGGGTGGCTCTGCCTGTGGTTCTCTGCTTCTTGCCACTGTGTCTGTGTCAGGTAAGTTTCCCAGGGTCACGGGGCTTTCTGGGCCGTTTCCCTGGGAATGCAAAGTTTTCCCCCTGCTGCTCTGCCCTTGGGGACAGGGTCTCCACTCCTTTCATCTTGTCTCCCTGTGACACTATATATACATACAAAATTTTAATTTGATTTGGCTTTCTGAGGTTATAGAGCAGGGGTGGGCAATTATTTCGGGTAGAGGGTCGCTTACTGAGTTTTGGCAAGCCATTGAGGGCCACATGACGGGTAGCCAGGAGCAGATAAATATTAATTTTCTAATTTTTTTAGGGGCCCCATGGGCTGGATAGAATGGCCTGGTGGGCCGCATTTGGCCCACGGGCTGCATTTGGCCCACCCCTGTTACAGAGGACTCGTACACCCTTCCTGTCTGCAAGTCAGATGTAGATAAGAGTCTAACCTGTCCTCAAGCTTCAGATTACACATAAACAATATAATAGTAATCAGTTCTGATATTTCTATACTACATTCTGAAAGAGCCTACTGTTCTTTACGGATTGTGTACATGGGGAACACCTGATCTGAGGGTGAAATGCAGTCTCTATGTCATACTAGCAATATTGCACAATAGGGACTGTAGGATTAAAAAAAACCACAACCTACTTTCCAGAACCACCCATCCTAGCTTTTAAACAAGCACCGAACCTCACTAACCTCATCACCAGAAGCAAACTTCCTATGACCCAAACCACACCAAGTGGATCTAGACCATGTCAGAACAAGAAATGTAAAACCATCTCTGCCAGTCCCACAATAGCCACACCCCACAACAGAACCATCACCATTCTTGGGTCTTACACCTGCACCTCCAGAAATGTAATATATCTCATCCAGTGCATCAAATGCCCTGATGAAAAATATGTAAGAGAAACCAAACAACAATTGTGTACCAGAATGAATGCACACTGAAAATCCATCAAATACAAAAATATCCAATTACCTGTGGGTGCCCACTTCTCACAAGACAATCACTCCCTCTCTGATCTCTCAGTTCTAATCCACAAAAGGAATTTACAAAACACCTTTCGTACATAAGCCCACGAAGTTCACTTCATAAATTGACTGGATACAAAAAATCATGGACTTAATATAGACATTGGATTTATGACACATTACAACCTGCCTAACAACTGACATGCCAGGTAACCTGCCTCCAGCTGACCACTTGCATTCCTTCACACATGTCCCTCCCTTCCCTCGTCTCCCCTCCTATCTCTATCCATTGTCTTCCTAACTTCCACTCATTTGCATTTTCACAGACATCCTTGTTGTAAATTTGCTTCTTTTCTACCTTGGAGAACACATAACACCAGCAGAGTCTCCCTATGCCCGACGAAGGCTGTTTGTGCCCAAAAGCTTGCAAAAAACTTTTTTCCAGCTTTTTAGTTGGTCTAAGGAAAGATATCACATCTACCCAAAAAACCTTGTTAACCTACTCAAGTCATACTGGCTGTAATCTGCATCAACTATGGGAAGCAATAAGGAAATGTCTTTCAACAGCTATATAGTACTGAAATTGGGGCTCCATGCTGCTCAGTGCTGAGCCCTTTGGCCATGATCCAGCAAACAGCTATGGAACACGCTTAACTTTAAGCATGGGTGTTCTATTGAAGTTAATAGAGAACTAGTTGTATTTGTAGTGGTAAGCATGCACTGAAGTAGATTGAGCTAGACTAAGGGCAGAGAGCTCTGTAAACAATAAAAGGGGAGGGGGCTGTGATAAGGTGTTCTGACAAAGGTTATGTGTGTGTGTGAAAAAGCTGGGGAGATAGAAAGGGAAGGGGGACATAGTGAGGGGGTTTGCTAAGCCCTACCTGTCTCTGCCTAACTATAGGCAGTGCTGTTGAAAACTCATTCTTCTGAGCAATTAATTTACTCCATTTTTTGTGTATAAGAAGGATTTCCATTTCTCTTGCTTTGCTTTTATGCTGCTGGGGCCATTTCCAAACTGAAGTGTGGGGTTTTTTTTAAACAACTCTGAACTGCATCAATAGCTTGAAATGACTGAACAAAGAGATTTCAAATAGATGAAGTACTTCAAATGGTAATAAGAGCTAGAGTTCCCAGAGCGTTGGAGCCTGGCACTAAGCAGGGGAGAGAGCAAGAGGGACTGAAAATCACTTTTCTGTTGTTTCTTTGTATGAGATTTCTGGCTTATGAAATGCACAGTAATTAAAATGACTGGAATGCTTTGCATTTTTAAGGGAGCTTTAAGGTGGCATTGAGTTGAGTGGCTCCTGATTGTACTTTAGGCTGAAAGTTTCTATCAGCATATCCTGATTGCCTGCCTGTGGGGCTTGGGGGAAAGGCATAGGCATGGCATATGACTGCCTGCTCCCTTGGTTCAGCTGTATGGATGCCTCTTGGGTAAAATGTTCTATGGCTGGCCATCCTTGGCTGAAATATAAATTGGAGGTCAGGTCCCCAGGCTGCATAATCATTACAGATCTCATTGCTTTCTTTTCCTAAAGCAGGGATATTAACCTTGGTGTCCAGCTCTTATTTAAATTTGGGCAATTGTATTCATATGCTCTGACTCCTTCCTAAAATATTATTTAGTTTTCCTGTATTTGAGTGCTGGTCTTCCGATATCCCTCTCCACACCAGAGGTAGCTGTAGTGCAGCTCTCGTCACTAGCTCCTGATATCATTACCGAAGTCCGTTTGCAGTTTGCTCTTCAGCAAACAGAGAACCCAGCCACTGCTTTGCAGCCTGGCAAGGCTTCCAACTCACAGTGTGAGTTGGTTTGCTTCAGCATAAGTGAGAGACAGGTATTCAGCAGCCTCCCATGGTACACCCCAATGTTTTACCTTCCTTGTTCTCCAGTCTAATGAGAGGACAGGAGTTCTCCTTGTTCTCCTGTCTGCTGACTGAAAGTCACGGGGGAGTTATGTAAGGAGGTGCTGCCCCCCACAATATCCCTGTAGAGATGGTTGCATCTTTCTCAATGACCGACAGCCAAGGAGCTCAGCTTAGGAAACAGCAAGGACAACAAATGAGGCCTGTCATCTGGGGATGAGAGCTGACTGGCCTGGAAGTGTTGAAGCAAGAAGACAGCAAAGGTCCTTCACACCCTCCCAGCAACTGGTCTTTTGAGGGCTTTGGCTGAACCCATCCCCTCGGCACGAGCTCCTACTCCCCCAGCCCATTGTCACTCTGCAGGACACTGTGGCTCCATCATCCCTATGGGAGCTGTGGGGTAAGAATAATGAGTCATGCAGGGGACAGCCACATGTTTTCTCCCACACCACTGGCTCAATTATGCTGAGGATCCACCAGGCCAACACAGAGGTTCTTCCCACTAGGGTAATAGGCCTATCAGCTGCTAAGATTTGGCCCAGTGTTTGTCAGGCACTTTAGGATGAAAGGCAATTCTTAAATGTAAAATATTATCATAATAACCAAAGGCAGAAAAAGAGAAAATGACAAGAGATGTAGCCTACTGATGAAGCTCTGAGCTGTATTTGAAATGATTTGCCTGCTGGTGAAAAGTGGCAGACTGAAGACATCACACACAGAAATCCTCGATTTACCCATCAGACAGGTGCAGTCCAGCCAGTGAAGGACAGATTGCTTTTTCCTGTCCTACCATGGCGTCCAGAAGCCATCTTATGAGAAACAAACCTTCCCAAATCATCTGATATGTAGCTTCTCTGCTGAAACTGCAGACAAGTCTCATTTGTGGTTGTGTTGTTTTATGTTGTGAACATTCATCCATGAGAAAACAGATCAAATGAGGGCTTTACATAAAGCGCCATGAGTTAGAGCACCACCCCACCCCCGACCCTACAGACATTTGCCTGTTGTTGGGACTGAGCCTGCCTGCGGAAGCCCAGGAGCCTGCCTCTGGCCTCTCTCCCCTACCCCTGCCTCCTCCCAGCTCCATGGCTGTCCAGCCCCGATCACTCGACAGATTAAGCCTAGGGAACACAAGTTCCCTAAAGTGCTTGGAAGTGGAGCACCTTCATCTGATCCGTCATTTGATGAGGGTTAATTTATCATGCAATCAGCCACTTTAAAAGGATTCTGCAGCCATGCATGGATCTCATTGTAACAAGTGAGCCTTCCCAGGACCAGTCCATACATTGGCCCACCCAGTTGTTTAGGACAATCCACCCACCTGCTACACTTTTGATCTTACCAATTAGAAGTAGTTATTTATCAGGCAGGAGGCTTCCCATTTAATTGCCCTGATGCCAAAGGTGCATACACAGCTCTGAACCTCCCCTTATACTGTGCCCATGCTTCGCATCTGGCATCCATATCCACAAACTCCCTCAGCCCCTTAACTGGGCCACACTCAGCCTCACCCGGCCTAAACTTGGCCTCAGGCACTCTCAGACTCACTTGGGGCTCATGCCACCCACACTGGGGCCTCAATTCCCACAGACTCTGGGCTCCTAGCTCCTCACTCACTCTTGGGCTCCCTTCCCTACTCTGGACCCCCTGGGTCCCCCCCATGCCCCTGCACTGGGGCCTCATCCACTCATTCATCCCACCCCACTTTGGACCTCAGGCTACTCTGTGATCCTGGGCCCTCTCTCAGGCCCCCTTTTCTAGCCTGGGCCCCACCTCAGGCCTCTCTCAATGAGCCTGGGCCCTGTGCTCTTTCTTCAGGGTGTGCTTCCCTGTCCTTTCCCCTGCACAGGGTCACCCACAAGGTGGCAGGGGCTGAGGTTTTCTGGTGCCCCATACTCACTGGGGAGGCATAGGTGTGGCATTTCCTGAGGACTGCCTTGCCACAGGCAGCCCCAGCACACCATCCTCCCCAGCAAGGTGTAGTTTTAGGTCATGCCTCAGGACCAGGAACCTCCTCCGTCCCCATAGCTCCTACCCTGAACCACCAGGTATCCTGGGAGCAGCAGCCCCAGCTTCATGCAGCAATTGCCAGCTCACTACTGAGGGCCTGGGTTTATATGGAGGCTTCTCAGCCCTCATCCTCCAATCCAAGAGCCCTCCCTCAGTCATGTGACTGGCTCATCAGGCTGTACTACACCTGCCCGCTGCTCCACAACCTGCTTAGACCCCTTAAAGTGACAGGTACAACCTATGCTCTGTCACAGTCATCGCATGGCTGTAGAGCACCTTCAGGAGGCCAATCGCACAACAAACCTATCTTTATTTTGCACCATGATTCACTTCACACAGGCCACCCAACAGATGTCAAAGTAGGTTTTCAAAATCTAAATGTGACCCCTCTGTGTGCAAATCACAGTCACAATTGTAACGTCTTGCTAGTATTTTTTAATTCCAAACTGTTTATTTTTGTTCCAAAGGCAACGCTAGACCTCATTGAATATTGTCACAACCCAAAGTTGTGGTTTTTTGTTTTTGTGTGCTTTGGCACTGCTAAATTATGTTCCCGCCAAATTGCAGCTTCTTTACACTGTGGAGTTTTCTTTTGCAATAGGAGAACCCACGTGCAAAAAAGTATTTCCCGCCGTTTATAGCCTTCTTTGCATGGTGCATTTCTTTTGCATCATAGTGATGCACGGTACAAAGGAGTTCCCACCATTTGTATTGAGATTCGCGCCACATTATTGGCCGATCTTAATATAGGCACACGTGGCGGCTAGCGATTGGCTTGCTAGCCGTATAAAGAGCTTGGGGGGTTTCCGCCCAAGTTGGAGAGAGAGCAAGTGGAGTCCGAGAGGGAGAGCGTGAAGAGGCCCTCCACCCCCCCCGGGGGCCAAACGGCCTCTAGCCTCTCCCCGTCGCCGAGCGCAATCCTAAGACGTATCCCTTCCCTTTGAAACTACCAAACCCACGGAGCTTCAACCACTCCGGGGCCAATTACCGAGCTGAACCCGCGGAGCTTCAACAACTCCGGGGTCAATTGTCGGAGTCCTCTAGCGAGGATTTAAGCGGAGCTGAGCCTGGAAAACTGTCCAGCCCACACCACGACCATCTTTGGTGTAAATAAACAATCTTTTAATCAACCATTACGCGTCCGTAACTAATTCTAGCTCGCCACCGGTCTTCTTTGACCCCGCGTGCCCGGGCTGCTGGCCACAGCCTGCGTGCACAAAGACGGGTTTGCATACCGCTCCTAGCCCACACATGGCCGCATGGATGGGATCGAGAGGCGGCCCGCACAAATATAAGGGTAGCCCACTCCTGCACAGATCCATGATCCAACCCAGCAATGGCTGGGAAATTTCCAGCATTTTTTATATTCAGTTTTTAAGGCAACATGGTGTTTTTCCTCCTCTGGCAGTTTCATCACTGTTTTGGAATTTTGCTTCATAAATCTTTGAATACGGTATCAGACAAAAGATGAAGAGATGGTAGATACACAGCCCGGAGTAAGCATTGTGTCATTCTGTTGTTATCTTGCTTTTCCTGTATTAAGAGTAATGAATTCATCAAAAGGCCTTTTCCAGGGCTGCACTTCGGGTTCAACACCTACTGCATTAATGTCACAAGTGAAAAGAACAGTACTTGATTTAGCACAGATGTGCGAAAATGGTGTTCTTTCCCTGCTAAAGAAAGAGAAAAAAGCCCCCTCCCTTTAGCCCCCACTACTTGAAGCAGAGGCACAAAGATCTCTCTGTCATAATTCCCTAAGTATTGCTGAAGGAAGTTTGAGCAGAGGATGCACAGGCACTGAAAGAAGTCACAGTAATTATAGAACCTTGCCGTTTATTTACCAAAATGTCTGTGATTTCCATTTTGCAGCAGGTGATCACAAATATTGTGCAAAGATAGTTAATCTGTAAATGAAGCATTGTAACAAATACAAGGTTTCTCCAAGCAAAATCATGAAAAAGGAATGCAGCAAACTATTTCCTTCTTTACTGAATGAAAATACCTTTTAAGGGTATTGCAAAAATAGGCCTGTGACTCCATACCTTATGAGCAGGACTTAAAAAAACAGCATCCCCATTAGCAGAACTCAACTCCCCCTGCTTACTCTTAACAATTGTGGCACCAACCCATTTCCAAAGTGGTTCCTTAAGTTACAGAATAAGTGTTTCAGTGCCAGGACTGCATCTCATTTGACTGTACCCTGACCAGCACAGTGAGGGCCCTGCCCTGACTACAGTCAGTAGGAGCTAACCCAAAATAAATAATAATTATAATTATTAAGCCTAGTACTTAATGGCATGTCCCTTAAAGTCATAGGATCCCCAGGGTCACAGCAGCCAACAATTCCACAAGACCAGACCTAAGGCACAGGAATTGTGGAACATTGTCTTGAGAAGCAGCCAAGTAGGTGATGGCAGAACAGCATGGGTGAGGGAAAGCAGAAACAGTTATGCAGAGAGACCCTAAGACACAGATGACCCACAGGCATATGTTTAGCAGCTGCAGCTGCAGCTGCCCCAGGCAAGCTATAGGGGAACCTGCAGCTGCATGCTGGCCACGCACAAAGAAGTGGCTTGCTGGCTAAGGAGAGAGACAGCGGGATGAAGAAGTTAGCCCAGGGTGGGGAATCAGGATAGAGAAAAGATGAGCTGAGGAGCAGGAGCTACTGACCTGGCCAAAAAAGACAGCAGTCAGAAAAGAAAGATCTGCTTTACAACGCGAGCCCTGGACCCTCTCCATTCTGGAGCTGAGAAGATAGGACGTGCAGAACATTTGGGGCCAGCTTCTATTTCATCCATCAGTGAACTTTGGCACCTACATGCAATTCTATTTCACCCTGCTCAAGTCCCTGAAAAACTTTTAATGCAGAAAGCCAGAGAGTCCTTCTCCTGCTTACTGGTTTCATGTGACATGATACTAAGGGTGTGTTACAAAAGTAGATGCATTAATAGATTTTCATGGACTTGAACACTGAAAGACGCTACAAAATGAGAAGATTTGCTCTAATATTGTGAGAGTTGACTCTGCAAAGGAGTTCTGCCATTCTACTGAAGACTGTGCAGAGGCATCCAAGTGTAATGGGACACCCTTCATAGATTCATAGATGTTAGGGTCGGAAGGGACCTCAACAGATCATCGAGTCCAACCCCCTGCATAGGCAGGAAAGAGTGCTGGGTTCAGATGACCCCAGCTAGATGCCTATCTAACCTCCTCTTGAAGACCCCCAGGGTAGGGGAGAGCACCACCTCCCTTGGGAGCCCATTCCAGACTTTGGCCACTCTAACTGTGAAGAAGTTCTTCCTAATGTCCAGTCTAAATCTGCTCTCTGCTACCTTGTGGCCATTATTTCATGTAACCCCCAGGGGCACCTTGGTGAGTAAAGCCTCACCAATTCCCTTCTGTGCCCCCATGATGAACTTATAGGCAGCCACAAGGTCGCCTCTCAACCTTCTCTTGCGGAGGCTGAA